>NC_090203.1:13472023-13783690 GCF_033026475.1 Channa argus | reverse complement strand
GAATGCATTCTGGAATCCTAATTATTAACGATTAACGATGTATACTACAATGGCATCATTAATTAATATTACTATGTAAAACAGATAAGTAAGATACTTAATTTAGATATACAGTATATGACAGACAATACACAGATTAAAAATGAAATGGCGTTTTATTTGTTTTGTGGGCTGTGCCAAGTAACTTTTCTATATGTTTTTAGAAATAGAAAGAAATGACAAAGAAATCTTATCAGGCAATGATCATGGTAATTATGATCTATACTGAACAACAACAAAAAAACTGGCATATAAGAAAATCCCTTTAAATAAACACAAGAGTCTTTGGTTGACAGCAAGCATATCACCATACACTTGGGCTTTGCATGAAACCCTGCGACTTTGGAGGCCTGCAGACCCACATCTATTTGTGCAACTTCCCTTGAAGGCAAAAACAAGGACCACAAGTAGCTCGTGGCTCTGAGGTGCGAAAAATATTGTGCATTTAAAGCTGCATGGGAAATGAAACCACAAGAGCTTTGCACCATGATGTGACAGTCAAAATTAACATTGCACACAATATGCCGAGGGTGGAAAATCACCAAGACATATTTAAGTTTAGAGATAAATCCCCTGTGTAGAAAACTGAAAAAAGCATACCAAAATGCCAAACCACAAAAGAGTAGAAAGTAGAGTATTTTATAGTACAATGGTAGAAATGTGAACAAAATTTGCATTCAGTGGTTTTGAATACTGCACCTTTTAGGTTCCCACAGTGTCCAAAACTTTTAGGAACTCATCCATTTCAGTTTTTAAAGAATGCATGCTCATTAAATAAAAGCACTTGTTACAGTACACAACCAAAAATGAGAGAGGTATTTAAATGTGTTAATAAATTAAAGGTCAGATATTTTGACACATTTATACTGTAATCACCCCTCTGCCTTCAGGTTTATTGTGCTATGTAATGGAAACAACTGGACTGAATTCCTCTATTGAGCCAGAATGGAAGAATGTCTTATAATAATGCCTTGTGCCCACACCCATCCACACGCTCATGTATTCTTTTGAGTTAAAAGGTTGAGGTTTCTGCAGAGTGTTGTATTTTTGCATGTTAGAATATTAAAGTCCAACATATTTGGCACTCAGTGCCAGATGTCTATAATTGAAAAGCACAGAGCATTTAAGTCTGTTGGACAGAGATCATCTTTGTATGATAAGGAGAGCTGTGACATTAAGATCTGCTGGCTGATTCTTATGCCTGGCTTTAACACTGGTTTGTGTCAGTGCATTTCCCCAAAGACCTTGTTTAGGTACTCATAGCAGGAGGAAAGACAGAAAAAGGAAAAGAGAGAGAGAGCAAGAGGTCCTCAGGTTTCACAGCTCTAGTCTTAGTTCAACCCTAAAGTAAATGGAGTTGAGGAAAGCCAATCCTAATTGATTCCAAGACTCAAAGCTCTTTAGTAAACATTGTTGAGCAATGAAAATTACTTGTTATCCTAATTCACTGGATGCTCACACTGTATGTTCAGCAGGGCAGAGGAACAAACCAGGAAAACATGTGGAAGTGAGATTAGACTCATTTTGTTCTGTGATTTTGTCTTATTTATGGATTCGTCAGAGTCAAGTTTAAAAGTTTTATAGGTAATTATCACATACACTAAAACTGTACCATATTTGGTACATTTTTTTGGTACAGGACTAACTGTTTACCAGACTAACTGTTTACCAATTGTCCTTAAAATTAATTAATTTTTTTTTCGTGCACAAAGACATGGAAAATCAGGTCATAGTGGATAATTAATTGAGGTGCCAACAGAACACCAAGAAACTATTCCAGGCATTGTAGGAAATCACTTATCTGCCCTTCAGTAAGCTCTCTGGGTGTCACTCTGGACAGAGTTCAATTAGCCTGTAAAGTGTCCTGCTTGTTCTGTATGTAGGAAGTTCCTGTGGAGAGACCCTGCTCACAGAGTCTTTGGTTGGCCCTAATGGCTTCCTGTGGAAGCAATGCTTCTCAGTGTAGGGGATATTCTCAACCCAGTTTCCTGCTGATGTGAACATTTCCACCCCTGTTTTCCTTCGTGTAAATCTACTCATTCTACTCATATGTTAGGATTCCACAATCCTGGTAAGCAATTAATATCTTTGCAGTTTCCACATATACAATTGCTGCTCTGGGACTACTTCAAATAGTGTGCAGCAGATAACTGCAGCTGTGCTGTTCTGTGGCTGAAAACCACTAACACATAGCATACAAACTCTGATTTTTAAGTGATGTGTTTTGTGTGTGCGAGCAGTAAAACCGCCAGTCTTAGTGAAGGATTTCTGATCATAAAAGACTGAAGAGAAGTGAAGTGGTGAGCCTTTAGCAAGGTGAGGAGTTTTTAATGACAGGTAAATTCAGATGAAGCAAGCCCAGCAAAGTCTCTATTACTGGCAGTGATTGCTGCTCTTCCAAGGGGATGAAATTCCACCCCTGTCCTTGACAAAGAGCCTGATGGAGTGTCACTCAAGCTTAGTGATGGGTTATCCAATATTCACTAGCTCCTCAAGCTGTAAATCTACACAGGATAACCTCAACACAGTGCAGGCCTACAGCACTGAGTCATCTCAGTGTCTAACTGGCTTGCCATAGGACTGGTTTGCAGTAACAAAGCCCTGGCACAGATTTAAAGATGGTTGGGGCCCATGGGGTAAATTAATGAGGTCAGTAGAGTGTAATAAAAAAACAAAAAGTGTATAAATGTTTGTGTAGTAACAATAATGTTGTGAGCCTTGAAGTACTGGCCCTGATGGTTTATAAAATATACCTCACACACGCTATAATACATTCAATGGAAAGATATGGATCATCACTATAGGGTCTGATCAGTATTAGAGTGTTTAAAACTCCACAAACTAGTCCTTTCTCAAAAAACACTGCAGGTAATGACTAAGCAGCACACCATACATATTAATATTAATAATATAGATGCTGTTATTAATCGCCTATATGCAATGGCATCAGAGAAACAGACCCGGTTAATAAGGTTATTACTGACATTCCCATAAAAGAACTATTTTAAAAAATGTAACGCTAAACCACATGAGCAGTCACGACTGAGGCTTCAACAGTGACCTCATCTTTTCCTCTGGGACCCTCTTTGGCATGCTCTGCTGTGGAACAATATTGAATGAACAGCAAAACATGAATTGCCAGTCCCACACACTCTGCTCCAAATGTAACAAAACACTGACATGACCTCAGAGACTACGGAGGGATGACAATCATCATGTACACAAAGGGACCAAGCTGAGCTCAAGGCTGTTGCCATAACCGGGGCTCACTTCAGGTAAGAGGATATATGCCGATCACTGCACTTGTCAGATAATTTTTAGTCTGTCAGCAATCCTTTACACTGCTTTTTTCAACCTCATGGTAACAAAAAAAGCAGCTGATATCATATATTATATCAGGAGATGCAAAATATAAATGAAAAACTAAGTACAGCGCCTTGGAGAAGTATTCATACCCCTTGACATTTTGTCACGTTACAACCGCAAATGTATATATATTTTACTGGATTTTATGTGATAAACCAACACAAAGTGGCACATAATTGTTAAGTGAAAGAAAAATGATAAATGGTTTTCAAAGGGTTTTACAAATAAATATCTGAAAAGTGTGCATGCATTTGTATTCACTTTAGTCCGTCACCAGTAACTAAAATCCAATTGAACCAATTGCCTTCAGAAGTCATCTAGTTAGTAAACAGAGTCCACCTGTGTGTAATTTAATCGCACTTTAACTACAGATGTTCTGTGAAGCCCTCACGGGTCTGTTAGAGATCATTAGTGAACAAACAGCATTATAAAGTTCAAAGAAGACATCAAATAGGCCAGGTATAAAGTTGGGAAGAAGTTTAAACCAGGGTTACGTTAAAAAAAAATATCCGAAGGTTTGAACATCTCATGGAGCACCGTACAAGCTATCGTCCTAAAATGGAGGGTGGCACTGCAAACCTACCGAGACATGGCCGTCCACGTAACCTGACAGGCCGGGAAAGCAGAGTATTAATAAGAGGAGCAGCCAAGGGGCCTAAATGCAAAACGCTATGTGTGGCTGAACCCTAACACTGCGCACCCTGAACACACCATCCCAACCGTGAAACATGGTGGTGGCAGCATCATGTTGTTGGGATACTTTTCTTCATTAGGGACAGGGAAGCTGGTCAGAGTTGATGGGAAGATGGCTGGAGCCAAATACAGGGCGATCTTAGAAGAAAACCTGTTAGAGCCTGCAAAAGACTGTGGCGGAGCTTCACCTTCCACCAGGACAACAACCACAAACACAAAGCCAGAGCTACAATGGAATGGTTTAGATCAAAGCATATTCATCTGTTAGAGTGAGCCAGTCAAACTCCAGACCTAAATCCAATTGAGAATCTGTGACTCGAAAATTGCTGTTCACAGATGCTTTCCATCCAATCTGGAATCTGGAATCTCTAGATGCATAAAGCTGGTAGAGACATACCCCAAAAGACTTGCAGCTGTAATTGGAGCAAAAGTTGGTTCTACAAAGTTTTGACTGAGGGGGGCTGAATACAAATGCACCGCACACTTTTCAGATATTTATTTGTAAAAACAAATTTATCATTTACCTATCCATTCACAATTATGTACCTCTTTGTGTTGGTCTATCACATAGAGTCCCAATAAAATATATTTACATTTATGGTTGCAACGTGATAAAATGTGGAAAAGTTAAAGAGATATAAATACTTTTGCAAGGCACTGATATATATCTATCTATCTGTCTATATATATATAGATAGATAGATAGATATAGACAGATATATAGATAGATATAGATATAGATAAATATAGACATAGATATAGATAAATAGGTACATTCTTTTTTCTTTTTTTAGTTACAAGTCAAGTGCAATCTACATTCTTTGTAAATCTTTAACTTAAATTATATTTTTTTTTTGGTAAATTTACCAGTAGTTATGCCAACTCACCCTATCTGTCTATTCGTGGATGGAGCCTGAGTGATGACAGAACTGGACTGAGGAGAGGGCAGAGCCTGTTGGATCACTATGCTGGTATCGTGGTTGCCCATCCTAGAGTGGGACTGCTGGTGCTGGCCTTGGCCTGCCTGGCCATGTAGTGAGATGTTCTGTAGAAAGAAGAAAAGCAAGCAGGTACACAAGGTTATGAATCTGTCAAGAGTTTTTACATTCTTCCATAGAAGTTGCACAACTCAAACCTGACAACTGTTTGGCCTTGGGCTCCATAGATCCAGCTTGAATAATAATGAGGAACTATGTAAACTATTATCTAAAGGCTCATTTTCAGTTTAGATGGGAAGCATTGAGAATCTAACAAAGACCAGGTTTCTTTATTGTTAATTACCCAGCCTGACAGTTTGTTTGTTCTAACTCTTTTACATATAATAGCATATGCAGTACATTGCAAAATAACCCTGTCCTGACAGTAATATTGGCAAGCTAAATTCACATTTCTTGGCATAAAACAAACAACAAGCTGAATTAATTTAGATAATAATCAAACGTACAAAAGGATAAAATAGACAGACACAAAATAACCTACATGAACAATGTACTCTTATACTCTTATCATTAATATACAGAAAACCTCATAAAACAAATTGCAGATTCAGTGCTTTACTCTGCTTATTGTGCTTCACTCTCCCAGAGAGTTGTGCTCTGACTCGCCTCCTGCTGACTTTGCAGAGTCTCCCATCATAAACCACACAGGCTTGGGAGGCTAGACGTGGCTGACCTGAGCACAGACAAGCTCCAGAGCCAAAACACCCAGACGACAGCTTAGCTTCAGCGTGCTTTGCACATCTTCCTAGACATGAGATAAGCTGTCTGTCTTGTGGTGATTTGACTAGTTGCCTCAATATAGATCTATAATGCATAAATGATCATCTTTTGTCAAATGTCAAAGCTTTGTGACTCTGCTGACATGTGAGAATGTCTGGTTGAGTCATTTACTATTGCAAAAAATTTTTTCCTGGGGGTCCGTTCTTATAACAAATAAAACTCCCTGTTTAAACTTACAGGTGAGAACCTGATATCTTTTCTCGTCACCTGCGACAGGCGTCAAATCTCCACATGCTAGCGCTGTTTGTCACTGTCAACAAGACACACAGGGATTGGGGTGTGTGAGACTCTTTTTTTATGCGGTTTAGGTGTTTTGAATCTATTAAAAGTGTGTGTATTACTTCATTATGTGTGGGCTGTTGTTAGCAACAAACTGATGATCTAATCCCTGTGGGTGGCAGTGGCTTTCGGTTCACCTATGTTTTCTTAAGCCCGAGGATTTGTACACTACTGTGCAGTACCTGTTTACTGTCCTCCTCTTCCTGAGCCTTACAGAACTCCTGCTCAATGGAGCAGTCCAGGTCACTGAATAGTCCCACCTCCTCACAGTTCTTCAAGAAGCGTGTAGGTGTGGGAGTCTGGTCTGGAATTCAAAGAATTTTAAAAAGAAATTTCTGTTAATAGTGTTTGTTTGCTACGTAAAATATGATTGTAGACATCAAAAGACTACAACTCACTGCTGCATGAAAAATAGTATTTTTTTTTCATTCAATTTAAATTTTATTTTACAATATTAAACATGAATGTTATCAGTGGAAATTTATCTAAACAAACATATAATCCAAAATGAAACACAATCACATCACACACTATATCTGCAAGAAATCCAAAGCAAACCTAGTTAACATCATCTCCATATGTTACTATTTTTATTGCATATATTTAACAGTTTACCCTTTAGTACACTAAATAAGTTTCTTTATACTAATCTTACTTATACTTAGTTCTTTTTTGTGCTTTTTGTATTTTCTACCCCCACTGATTAAAATGTTTACTTTTATTGCTTTATGTGGACACCCCATAGCAAACTAGCAAACACTTTATGGAAGCAAGTGGAGATCTGTGTGAAGAAAGCATAATGTTAAAAGTAACTTGTTACACATCTGCTGTGATTAAAAAAAAACATTACTTTAATTCTGTTAGTAGGAGAGAGAGTGAGAAAGAGAGAGAGGGGGAGAGAACCCCATTTCAGCTGATAAAGTACAGATCCCACCCAACAAGTGGGGGTCTCATTTGTTAAGCTCAGTCAAGCTTTGGTATTCAACTTGATGTTGTGGGGGCTGCACACAGATCAGGTTTCAGACAGTTGAAGGTTGCTTCAGGCTCGTTTCAAAGTCTAAAAGCATAGTTATATTTTGGCTAGACTTGGGATTAACTCAAACTTTCATTTTGACCTGTGTACTCAAAATACATTTTTACTTCAAATATACTAGACTAAATATTTTTCTTCCATTTGAAAGACAAAGAATAGAACTCAAGTTCTATTTCTCAAAACAACAAATGTAAATTCTATAATCAAGAATAGTACCTTTTAATGCTAATAATGTTAGCAAATTGAACAGGTGGTTAAAGAATAAGTAATGTAGTAAATGAGTTGTAACTTAAAGTATAACCACTGATTAGTTTATCCTCAATACAAGGCCTTAGTAAAAGTAATGTCCAGAGCGGTAACTCAGAGAACAAGCGATAAAGACACCCGGCCTAGAAACTGTAATCCTGCTGTCTACTGAGTGTAAATAATAAAGAAGCAACAATGTTTGTTGTAAGGCCCCGGCACTTTAAACTGTCATCTACTGTGGCAGCACTGTTTCTAGGAATAGAGATCTATACTTATGGATTGGCCTTGGGTTGACACTTGTATATGCTGTACACAACCTGTTGTTTCTTTGAACAGATAGCATGTGACTGGGAACTTGTAACCCCAGCCATTAATACAGCAGTTTTAAACCATCTCTTACTCCATCTGTTGTAACTCCAATAATAGGGAGACAATCATATAGAGCAATGGTTTGTTTAATTTAACTTAATGTGCAGCTGTGAGCTGCAAGGTAACATATCATGTGATTTACATTGCTGTAAACAATTGGTATAGACAAGCCGTAAAAAGATTCTGAAGATAGACAAGTGTCTCTGCATGAGTCACCCATGTACACACCCGCATAAAAAGTAAATGTTCTCTGTGAGCATTGCTAAGGTAGTGAGAATCTGTACTGATAGTAGTCATAACTCACCTGATAACATGGTGTCATTCTTTATGGATGGGAACTTAAGGGTCATCTCATGTTTGTGTCTATGTATCATCAGATGGTCCTCCGTGGGGAATCGCTGTTATGTTTTTAAAAAGCAGTAATGTAAGAATTGTATGTTCATATATTGTTCAATATCTACACATACTGTACAGCATGCTTACTGTTATTCTCCATTTGAACAGTGCATCATGCAGTGGTATTGATTTCTTTTCACAAGTGCAGCACTATTTACAGGTTGTGTTTAATTTAGGTCCATGCTATTTTGTTCTTCCTTTATGCTTTACGCAGTCATCACTCCTTCATGTACACCTCTTCATATTACAAGCATACACACACAAACACACACATCTACAGAACGTGTTGCATAGTATTATTTTATATATGAAAGCTCACCTGAGAACAGCCAGGAGCGCTGCACACAAATGGCCTATCCTGGTCTGAGTTCATCACTCTGCCCAATTTCTCATAGAACTAGAAAGAAAATTCAAAAGCAAAAAGCAAGGAGAGGCAATGAATGACTTGGGTTTTTCTGTCAGCATTCCAGGTGAAAAATGCACATATTGTGTCATGGTCAACAAAAAATTGCCACAGCACCTGAAAAAGCTGTGTAATCTACATACAGTAATCTCATGCTAGAAAAATGTAGCATCCACTAAAGAGACATCCATGCTGTGACTTATTAGAGTAGAAACAATGGATTCAATAACCTTTGCAAAAACATTTAAGTTCCCTCATAATTAAAGTAATTAGTTGAAATTGATATTATTAATATTTTTATTTAACTCAATTATACAGACTATAACCTGCTCTAAAGCATGACACTCAGGCATCAATCATCAGCTGGACTATATGCAGATACATGTATACATATCTATATCTAACTATATAAGAAACAATATTTGAAATTTCCAGTAAAAGATTTTTTAATGTTCTAACCACAAAGTGAGAGAATCTGGTCGGGTGTATATGGTATTAGTCTGGCAACACCTACTCACTGGTTTTAAAGTGAAAGGTTAATTTACAGTAATTTCATTTTGTCTCACTGTCATATTAAACATCAAATGGAAGGCAGCATCTCCAAATTCTTTTGAGTTGACACCATACAATATTCTTAAATTTTGGTTTTACAGTATTAAGGTTTAATTTTAGGTTAACCTAACATAGTGAGAACAAGAAAAGGAAGTGGTCTCAGAGCAGCATTGCATGAGGCATAGCTAGTAGATACAGTTTATCTTTTTAGAAAAACCACATAACAAAATGTGACTTAGCTCACAAATTGCGTCCCAATATAATTATTTACCTACAAAACGGTCAAACATGTGCTAGACTAATAGTTCAGTAAACTAAAGCCATAGCAATGCATCATCTCAAATGTGAAAATGGTTCAGTTAACATTTTAGATTCTTTAATAATTCAAACTGAAAGAGAGGACAAATATTCAAAGAAATGTTGAACAATATAAATTCATTCTACATTGAATGTAAAAATCTATTAAAAGGCATCTTAACTATACGTCTGTTAAGAATTTAATAATAAAAAAAAACGTTAAACAAATCCTCAAGATTAAACTAAAACAAATAAAATGCAATTTCAAAGTTTTGATGTGTACTTTAATTAATAATGTATTATAATTTGATACATACGTTATGCCCTACTTGTAGCAAAAGCTGTGTTTAGGTGTAGTATTGAAACCCACTATGTTTTTAATACAAACTGCAACATCGCTGTATAGAGTAGGTGTCAGGTAAAAGCTGGATGTTTATGTTAAGACAAAATTTAAAAAGTGTAGTTAGTCCTCCTCCATTAAAAACCTGTTATGCTTATATTTGACTTTAATGTGTTTTAATGTGTTTTTAGGACAGACTGGTGTATGTACTGAGTTTTACACTACAAGGGAAGTCTGTGTGCATCTTAAAATTAGTCAGGATTTGTAGCATTACAAATGTTTTAGATGTCAATACAAAACTTGAAGAAGTTTGATATGCATGCTCATACCTTTCAGTACAAAAACAGTAAGAATGGGTGGTGGAGTAGCAAACATCTGCTTTTGAGATTGAAATGTTAGAAAATAAGCAATATTTACATATTGTTTTGAATAAAATAAAGTTTGCTTAGTTTTTCTTTAAAGAACATTTAAGGAGTTCATTAACATATTGCTTTTGTTTTAGGAAGACACATAAAACACAATTTATTATGCAAAGCACAATCAATTTTTGACTTAATGCAAGTCTGAGAGGGATGTGCAAATGATCAGATTTACTTACTTAGCAAAATAATGTAGAAAAGAATATTTCTAAGACTTAAGCTTAAGGCCTATAGCCTCTGACATCTTATCTGGTAACTGTTCAATTTTGTTCGAGAGAGGGTCTTTTAATTTTTAAGGTTTCTTGTTTAGTATGACACAGTATGAACTATCATTATCACTGAAAAACACTAGCAAAAAAATGTTTAGCAGAGGGTGCAAGCCATTATTATAAATTCCCACCGACATATGTTTTGAACCCTTGTTAAAGGAGTATGACAAGTGTTAAGGTAGTCTTTATTAATCCCCCTTCTAGTAGGAGTCACAAGACAGCACCCCGGCGGCACCACCAGCATCAGCCAGTGCAGTGATCATTGCAAGCAGGAAGGCAGGTAAAATGCAGGTCGTTTGGTATGGAATAGTCAATGGGGGAATGAACATGTAAACTTTATGCAGGTGGCACTATAGCAAGGTTTGAACCATAGGTCTAAAGAGCAAGTGCACACACTATAGTTTTGGAAGTGAAGATTCTGACTATAAAAATAGTGCTAAATAAAGAAATACTAGGATACAAAAAGCTACAATAAACAATGTAGCAACTATTCTTCTCTCTCGCTCTAGTAAACAATGAAACAAACAAATTCTAAAGGGTTTGTTGAGAATCAGCATGGGATCTGTGGTGTATTTATAAATCATGCTCTTGATGATGACTGAAATATCTGCCTTTGGACAGCAGTGATACCGCACCATAGCGCTCATTGAGAGGACACCTACTACGCAAAGTGGATTAGTTCTTTACCTTCCAACATTAATTCACAAGAACGGCAATACATTCAAACTATTAGTCAATGCTATGTCATGTGTAAAACATGAATAGCTTAATACACTATGTACATGAGTGCCTTTTTCATGGGTACAGACTATTTCCTTTGCACACAGTCAAAACACTCAAATATTGTGTTATGCTAAGCAGTGCTGTTTTCCTAACAAGCTGTACTTCGTGACCGAGCCTGCAGAACAGGGTCTGGACAGGGTCTCTCTGTCAGAGAGCAATGAGCCCTGCTCTCTCTTTCTGTCAGCAGTTCAGTCTGTCTCTTCTGCAGGGCCCCTAAAAACCAACCTGGTCTCCTTTGACACAAAAAACATGACTACCACTACTGACCTGAACACTCAACTCAAACCACAACCCTAACGAGTGTATGTATGAGATCTAGTTATTCAAAAAAACTTAGAGATATGTCGCTGATTTTTCATATTTTGAACAAATATTTTATGCCACAATTTTTCTTGGATGGACCCTTCAGCTTTTTGTACAATACTTGTTGCCACTTCTTGATTTCCTGTAAGGTTATAACTTACTTTACTAAATCACAAAATCTGATATCACTACAAAGCAATAATGAAAAATAAGAGCATGAGAGTATCCATGACTTTTAAAGCAGATGCTAAACTTTAACTTTTGCCTTCCTGTTCCTGTTCCTAAAATGGGACTTACCAGGAAATTCAAACCACATGAAGCATAACACTTTTAACCATTAATTCTATCAATGCCTCTGTGAATTATAATAGCTTTCACACTTCAAAATTATCAGTACTCAACGCCCTTTCCTTGGAAAGGGCAGTTGGCTCTTGATATAGATGTTTTAGTTTAGCAGAGGAAATTTGGATACACTTTACATTAACAGTATCCTGATGTGCACGAGGGGAAGGATTAGCGTCTGGCATTTGATTTCAAGAGGAGCTGGAGAGAATTCTCCAGGTACACCACATATTAGAATTTAAACAATATGTTAAGGAATTCCATATGCAAAACATATGGAGTTAAAACAAGCACAAACATGTGCAGCAACTGAAATCTCCAGCTCCCCATAGTCTAGGCCTTTGACACTACAAGTTCAAGGTAGAATTACAGTGATCCCTGAGGCAAAGAGCATGGAACTCTTTGACAATCTATGCCCTCAACTTCAGCTCTTGAAGTGAATGTGTGACAAAAAGGCTGCCTCGTCAATAATTAGCATGTACTATTTTTTTGCAAAATTCAGAACTCCCACCTCACAGGTCCAAGTTGACATTTATTCTTTCTCACAAAATGTTTTTGCTGGAAAATGTCATAGAGTAGGTTTACATAAAATGTACATGCAACTGTATTTTGAGCTCAAATTAGACTTATGTGGCCAAACTGATGATTAGACTGGTGTTATGAGTCATTTGACCTGTTCCCACATTAGTACAATCATTATCATAGGAATGTTTCACCTTGAGTACATATAACAACCAACAAATACACTTATTGTAGGTCACATTTCATCACTTCAATGACCCGCTGGACTGCAATCAAGCATACGAAAATATGAATTAGACCTGCATGAAGGTTACTAAATAAGACAAGTAGAGTCATTGACGTTGTGTGTTTTTTTTTCAGTATTTTTTTATAATTCCATGCTGTTAATTAATTTTTTCCTGAAGCAGTTTGCTCATTTGTTTCAGCATAATTAAGTTATAAAAATTACAAAATAAAGAAATGGTATATTATTTTAGTCAATTACCTCCAGGAGGGCAAGATTTTTTAAGTTACTATCTCCTACTCTCTAATTTATATCAAAAGATAATTCGAAATATTTGTTCTCTAAGGCTTCTTTTTGCAACAATTAAGTTAAAAATGTTAAAGAGCACGTATGAAGCAAAGTTTTATTCAAGCAGGTTCCTGTTTTTAAACGCATATGTAAAAGTGAAATTTTATTCTGTATTAAATCGTCGGAAATAGCCTACTATCAACATTATCAGACATAAATACCTCATTAAGCCTTATTAACACTGCCGATTAAAGTGACACAATAAAACTGGAAGCACAATAACTTAAAGCAATGTGAATGGGAAACAAGTGGTTAATGATAGTACTGTCACATAAGCATAATGACAGCGGAGAGTCATTAAATGATTGAAACAACGTCGTAGAGCCACAAAGCCCGCCTAGTCAGCACAACCTTCCTGTAAGTAACCTTCCACATCTCAGCGGTTAATCATATATGGACTGCAGAATGACGTAATGTTGGTCACAATACTGTTACAAAGAAAAGAGAACATATTTTGTACAAGAACATGAGCATGTCTATATTAATTTTGAATTGGCATGATAGCAAAACCTCCGAGCTTTCTTTTTCCAGACGTACATTGTTAAACCGCAGCATGCAGAGGGTCCGGGACAAGCGCCGACTCTGCGTATCCCGAGATGGGACAGGAGTGACAATGATGCAAGAATCCAGCATTGGTGCTTTCGAGCTAACAGAAAACCTGGCAACCATGCCAAACTGGTCTGAAGTGCAACGGAACCCATCTTTTGCGTCCTTTGACTTTCAGTCGCACTCGAGATGAATTCCTGCAGACTTGTCTCCGCTGCTACCTGACAGACCAGCAGCGGCACTTGACTCCGCGTTCAACTTCAACAACAGTCAACAGATAGGCTGACGCACGGACATAGAACTGAGAAGACGATGCGCTTACCCAAACGTGACTGTTTACTTCTTTTAGTTAGAACCATAACTGAGCTGAGGGCAAGAAGGGAAAAACAGCTTCATCAGGGCTACTGAAGCGAACAACACAACAAGCTGTTGCATGTAGAAAGGAGGACAAAGTAACAAGGACCTTTTTTAGCAAACATAACAAACCTGCACCGGCGCATGCACGCTCCCCTCAAGGTTTTCAACTTACCAAACAAGTGCAGACAATGTGAAGCAGTCTCTTAGAAGTAACCACGTTGGACTGAGAAAAGATTACAATACGATCTATTTAGAGAAGCATAACGTCACCCCAGGGTGACGTCACGTGGGATTCCTGAACTTCTAAATCATTGCGGCCCTCAAGAGGCGGCGCGAGCAGGGCGGAGTTTGCAAACACACACCCAGACGGAGACATGGGTAGATACTGCTAGACCTGGAGTGGGTGTGGTGCAAAGCAAAATCTCCAGTACTGATCATTTACACAAGCAAATAAGCGCACTGGACACCATGCTGCATATGTAATAAAGTACTGTATTGAGCACATTGTAGGCCCACTGAGGTGACTCCACTGCATTTATGGAAATCCAATTCAATCAATAGTCTAGATCAATTCTGATTATGTAATCCATAAAGTAATTAATTAATTACTATGTTCCCTCCCACATTTACCAATGCTTACACTTGAATGCATCCACAGGTACAATACAATTATAAAAAACATATGATTATGAAATAACCCATTCAAATAGGCACTGTCCCACAACCACAATGAGCTTAGATCAGGGAATGTGAAATGAGAGGTTCAATCCCACACTTTATCATCCCAAAGACAAAACAAACGCCTAAACATACTGTCCCAAAGTTCAAGTAGCATACATTGACTCCTACTAATAATAAAATTACAATTTTTCTGAGGACCTATGTGTCCACAGGTATCTGACTAATCCCGATTAACCGATTACAGAGACCTGAGGCAAAAATAAGATAATATGCTGCTAACAAACAACCGTTCAACATTTTATTGATACTGGAGGATTATCTGGGGGCAGATTTGATGTATCCCCTGTTTTCACAAAACTGAAATATTGCAGGTGTTAAACCTATTTAAGGGGACATAGACTGTCTTCAGATGAAATCAAAAATATACCAGGACCTATCAAAATGTTAATTGTTTCAATTAAATGCATACAAATCAATAAGCCTGAAGCTTTCAGTGCTCTTTAAATTCTGAGGTTTTCCATTTTGCCCAGTTAGTATTTGGCTTTGGTGACACTTTCTGTAATTCCAAGCATCAAGGCTATGTGCAATGATTATTTTTTACCATCAGGGTCTGAACAGTTGTGAGTTTTAATTTTGTTTTAATTTAAGTTTTAAAATTTTATATATAAAAATGTTATGATCTAATACATGCTGATATATCATTATGAGTTAACCACCTGTCAGCACATGAAGTAGTTACAAAAACCCTGTCTTTGCCATCAGTGATCTTTGACCCTTTTTTATTAATTACTGCACATGTTTCTTCATAGTTACTATAATCAGTATTGGTTAACATATACATTTTCCTATTGGTGTACTTTTACTTTTATACTTTAAGCAAAATGCACATAATCTGCAGATTATCTACAGTTAGATTATCTATATCTACTGCAGGTAGATAATTTGCAGTGAAAGATGTGAAGTGGTACAGTATTTGAATTAGAATACTTTTAAATGAGCATTGACTTTGTGTACTTCTGCAACCACTTCTGCAAACAGTGCATCACATGTTGCTGCTTATTGGGCTGTATAGCTGCAGACAGCTCTGAGTGGCAATGCAGACCTTGGTCCTTCATGACATTATTAGTACCACCACTGCTAAGGTGTGGTTGGTGTATGTACTGTATCATAAACAGCTTCACTTGCAAATTATTTGAATGGGCAAAACACATAGTGTTTTGTTTTTGTCCTTATCCCGGGAGCTCATGGAGCAGCGGATCATTGTCCGCATGTCGATTTGGCACAGTTTTTACGCCGGATCCCCTTTCTGACGAAACCCTCCCCAATTTCTACCGGGCTTGGACCGGCACTGCACAGCTGGGGAGGGGAATGGGTTGTTAAGGGTTTAGTGTCTTGCCCAGGGACACTTCGACATATATAGCCAGGGCCGGGGATCGAACCACCCTGTGGTCCATGCCTGTTCCAAAAAAATGTATGAGATGTGTCTTAGTTATAGCACATTAGAAGAGATTTAAACAACGTTGGAGTACAAAGCATTTATGTTGGAGTTTGGTTTGACCTGCTGGTGCCAACTGGCTCTTTCTTGAGACACAGACAGTGTTAGGGAAGCCATCCTCGGCTCCAGGGATTAATGACTCCTCACACATTGAGAAATGTTTACCACTCGCCTGTGACCACTCCACTAGACGCACTAAGAGCTCTGTCACTGAAACAATAACGCAGTCTGAAAAGCCCTCATAACTCAGAGCTTTTCCGCCTCTGTGTTTTAACCAGAGCTTTAATCACATTTATGACAGCCTTTTGTCTCTTTATTGCCAATATATTTCCCAACCAATCCAAACATTATGCTCCCAGAGGAGAAGACTATTAAGGTTGGAAAGAGCCGATACAGTTTGGGTCAGTGACCCACACTAAAGCAGATCTGATCTACATTATACTAAACCTTTTATTATTATGCCTTTGTGCAATGGTTTTGTGCAAGACCACCTTGGGGAAATTATCAATTAAAAATCAGGGGAGATTTTTTAACCTGCAGAGATGGAAATATTGCACTCTCAATATTAGTGAATAGCATTTCACTTTACAAAATCTCATAAAAACAACTACAAAGCATGCACCATTTAAACTAAATGAACAGTTGGTTTTAAATGGTGCATGCAGTGGTTTAGATTCATCCCCCTGCGCCTTGCAAACTACAGAGTTCTAACTGCCCATTTAAAAAAAAAGGAGTTACTGAGAAATATTAATCAAATTACTCAAACCAAAGTTTTTTTTAACCAATCCAAAGTTTCAGTAAGCAATGTCAAGCCAATCCTGTGGCTTAACATGCTGAACATTGATTATACTACTTTCAGCAGAGCTAATTAGTAATGCATTCTGGAACGATTACATTCTTTACAATCTAAACAGAAACATTCAACAAAACTTCATAACTCTAGTTTACTTCAACATAGAAATTAGCTTTATAAAGATGTCACTAATAATTATCATTGAAAAACTTGTTCTTACCTGTGCACTAGAAGAATTAGTCAGCCTTGCAGCCTGTAACTGTCGATACTATTTAATTTCTGAGCCACCAGGGGCAGTTCAGAGTATTTCAACTGTAAGGATCCGGAAATATTCAGAGTCAGACCTCTAAACCTGTGAACAGTACCAAATAGGACTTTGCAGACATTGTTGATTAAAGGCCTGGAATAGAAAAAATTACATCACTATTACAAATCTAGTAATTCTTGATGTTTTGCTCTATAGCGTATAATAGTATCAATAAAAGGTTATTCCAAATCAGCTGTAAAATCATAAAACATTCCAAAGTTATGGAAATACTTACTGTAGAAATTTAACTTCCACCTAAGTGTGGTGAACCCTAATATGTGCTGTTTAAACTGCAATATTTCTTTTGCACTTTAACAATGCAACATTTCCTTAACCCACTCATCTTATAAATCTGTATGTCCAGATAAAGAATTGTCAGCTGGCAAAAGATTTAAAACATAACAGTTGAAGACTGCCAAGATTTGGATCCTAGGATACCAACCATCAATGCTGAGCTTTGTGATGCAACTGCAAGCCTCAACTAACATATGTGCTAGGACATTCCCAGTAGATAACCCCAGTGTCATTCTTGCACTCAAACACTCAACCCTGTAACATTAACATAAGGTGGGTGGTGAATGGTGCCATATGTGTAATGATTGTTGAGATTTATAACAGTGTATAGTGATGTCCTCTGTGCAAAGAGTGATATGGGTAAGTGCATCACTCTTTTGACATCTTAATTTGGCTTTGTTCAGATTGGATGTTAAACCTGTTAAACCTAAAATATATAATCTGGATGTTTTTTGTGGAGAGTGGCATTATATACAGTAAATTGATTATACTGACAAAAACTTCATACCTTTAAGTTTGAATTTTACTACAGTATATTTCAACATATGGACAAATACCATATGCCATAGTGTTATTCCTTCCTTTTTGATTTGCACTAACTTGCAAAACCTTTGTTTTATAAAGTCAAACAAAATACTAACTCACAATGAAAAATCTCTGTTTTAGTTATATTTAAGAATTAGATAATCAAAAAATTACAATGTGGTGCTCTGCTCTGCTTGCTGTTACATATAAACCAGAGGGATTCAGGTGCTTCTTATTACTGTACTATGTGGGGGTGCAGAGGAACGTGTGAAACTATCCAACCATGAGCACATTGGTTAGCTCAAAACTGTTAGTTGTCGTAGTTCACAAGGGTCACAGAGTTTGGTAACTTCCTGGGTTCTGTGAAATGTGGCTTTTCCCACTATTACCTCATCTACAATTATGTGCTGTAACACATTTAACTGTGATGATTAGTTTCAGCTATGCTTATCAAGCATAACCATTAATAAATAAAGAAGGACAGGGAATGCCAGCATGTTAAAGGAAAGCCATCAGCTTCCTCAAACAAGATGCTTTGTGTGATATAATGCTTTCAAAGTAATATCCTACAGTGTTTTCAAGCATAAGTGGTGCTTAATGTTTAAAGAGGCTGTGCCCAGTGAGGACCCTCTGGCACAAACTAAGAGCTACTGCTTTACAAGTAATAATAATAATAATAATAATAATAATAACAATAAAAGTTATAATCAAGAAAAAGTTATTCTTGTAACTATATTGTTGTATTTTAAAACTGTCTAACGAGTACTATTAAGAAAATACGCAAACACCTCCTGTTCCTTTATACTTTATTTGATCCTTTCAAAATTTTAAATGATATATGTGTTTATTCAAAGCCATAGGTTATTCAATTTTCTAGCCCATCTCTATCTTCAGCGACTGAGAAAATCGACATATGGTGAATGGACAGATTCTGATCATACTAACCCCACGCAGAAATGGCATTAGACAGAACCTTGATGCATTGTGGATCAAGGTTTTATACTACTATGTTCAAGTACTTACTGGTATCATGTATGTAACAGTTACAAGACACCCTAAATTAGTTCAAACAAACTTAAAAGGAAATTGTTATTTATCTACTGACCAACACTGCCACACTGTGGCCATACGATGTTGCTGTAACTGTTGATTCAATGCCATTCTGCCAAAATGTAATAGAAAAAACAGTGAAACATGTAATGTAATAACTGTTACGTTATGTAATAACATAATAATAATAAGTAAAGATTCGGTAATTTTAGTATGTATATACTTAAATCAAGATTTATATAGGATGCGCCAAAGCAGTATACACCTTGAGGTAAGTAAGACATAGAAAGCAAACTGAACTGTAAGTTGTAAGTAGCACATACAGTACTTTGTAGTAATAACACCGGTTAGTTAATGCCAGTCCCTTTTTCTCCGTCCATGCTGCCAACTGTACTAACAAACTACGTGTGTCAAGGTAGACAAAATTAGAAACAAAAAAACACAACTTCCTCCTGAAATTTTACAAATATGACAGAGATCCGTGGGTTTTTCCGTGGGAAAACTGGGCCATTATTAAAATGTTAATGAATGGTCTATTTAATTATTTGGCTACCACATATCATATTGTAACAAATAGTTCGTTACAGTGCTACAATCTGCATTTCTACAAAATATAAATATAATATATATATATCGTTAGATATAATATGTTTGTATTTTCCTACAAATTGATCATACAACAACTTAAGGTAACTGATTCGTTTAACGATGAGTTCATTTGTTCAACAACTTATTGGCTGACAAGTACAGGTGCTATTTACTGGTTGCTTCCCAGGTTGTGCACTAAAGTACTTTATTCTGCTCTATTTCATTATAGGTTTGATTTTTAACCCTAAAAAGCTTGTTTTAAAGCACGGCTTGGTGTGTAGTGATCTACATTACATACGATACATTTGGAATGAATACAAGCGGGGAACACTTGGAATAATTGTAATATTTTCTAGTTGTATAAATCCAAAATTACTAGAACAAAATTATGTTTAGTTATTCACAATGTCTTTGAAAACAGTGTATGCTTTTTTGATGAAAGCCGAGCAGTCTTACTTCCCATCTGCTCGTCTTTCACCAGCAGAGTTGACGCAGCTTTGAGAAGTCACCGCACCGCCCCTGCAGTCAGCTGTTAGCATCGCTGTCCGTCTGCTGCTCCCCTGCCGCTCGCTACTGCTGCTGCCGCCCGCACTCATTTCCAATGCAGCAGCGACCATGACAGGCATCGCCGCTGCTTCTTTCTTTTCCAACGCTTGCAGGTTCGGGGGTTGTGGACTTCACTTCGACTCTCTGGCCGAGCTCATTGTGCACATCGAGGATAACCACATCGGTGAGAGCAATGAGCGCCCCAGCTTGCAATGGCCGCAGCTAGCAGACGTGGCTAAAATCAAGCTAGCAAGTTAACGTTACTTCCTGCGTCCTAACAACCCTGTTGCTAGGTGTGGTTGCCTGTTGATGTTTCGTATACGTATTATGTTTTCGCTCGGTCACCCGCGTTTCTTCGACGAAGTGACTGGTTCAGAGGGGCGGTGAAACACTGACACGGAGACAGTTTCTTTGCGTTCTCTCGGGTCGCTCGTGCAACATAATTGCAACAAGGCCCGCGCGCTGTTTTGGATATGTCGCGAGGTAACGTGTAGACTCCACAAGCCAATAAAGAGAACTGTTTTAGCCTGTTTACCAACTATGAACACGTTTAATCGGCGTGGCGACATAGTTCAATTATAGCGCTCGTTTGACGTGAGGAAGAACTCTTAAACACAATCACAGTCTCGCGCTTTGTTGATCACTTTTAGAACAGAGAAGTTTTCATCTGCTGCCAACTCTGCATAACTAAAATCAGCCACTCTTAAGTAAGGCCACTAGCGATGTATTTAGGGTTGGCTATTTCGTTTTTTGGGTTGGCCATATTTTTAAACATGTCATCGCTGCATATTATAATTTTTTGATATTTGCGTCATTGTATTTTTGGGAGATGCACCGTGTAACCACACTGATCTGAAAATTGGCAGCAATGTCATTTTTAGGAAGGCTACGATAGGAGGTCTGATATTAATTTATTTTTACATGGTCGCGTCTGTTGGTATCATTCTTCTAAAAACTTTATAAATTTTAAAGGTATTTTATAATTGAGTGTCTTATTGTGATATTGACGAGATTAGTTGTGTTCTTTATTTGTGTTAAGTTTCTCAAGGAGCAGAACTGGGTGTCCACACAACACGAATTTTAATTTAGACATGCATTTATTAAACAACTCTCCTACAAGCGTGACAAAAATAACAAATAAAAATATACTATTGTGTAACATTTATACTTATTTTTTTGTTAAATCATGCCCAGTCCCATATGGGGTATAGTATACTTTATAGTTGCACCAGCTTGTATTGTACATCTACTAATCATTAACGTCAATGTCCACTTACTCAGTAGCATCTCAAAGCTGCTGTCTTCCTGAATGGACATCGAATCCTAATGCGATCTTCAATGCCACCTCTAGTTTATGTGGACATGCACAGTAACAGCTGCCTTTGGGCAGTGATTGGAAGTAATTACAGAATATTTATTTACCTCAGATATATTTTGCTTAATTATCTGATCTCACTTTGACCTCACTGTGGCAACTGATGGACATTTGCAGGTAGTGCTCACTAACCTTTATTAGTGAAGTAATTTAATATATAATGTATAATAAGAATCACTCTTGATCTGTGAAATTTAGTAGAAAACATTCCATATATGTTTGATAATTGCATAGAAGCAATTTAGTGTTTTTTAATTTGCTTCAGTGCAAAACTGCAAAATATTTTTTTAATTTGAAACATTATATATTGGGCATATTGCATTTTTATGGCGTGCTAAAGCATTGAAATCTTTTAACCAAGTGTATCCTAGAAAGAAACTTCCCCACCTCACAGTTTAACACTTTTTTAGTTCCTACAGCTGTTTTCAAATCAAATATGTCTAACTCTTATTATTGAAGCTGACAAGGCCAAGCTGTCTCTGTTGTTCTTGTTTGTTGCTTGACTGGGTTTAATATCCTATGTCCTCTAATTGTGTGCTGTGCATGTGTCCGAGGTGTTAGACTTAGAAGCAAATGCTTCCAAATGACTTATTGAGGAATAATGAGGCAATTAGTTGGCTCACAGTGGAAAAACTTTGCTGCCCCCCTCCTTTGTCCACTGGCCTATGCCCACACTGAGAAGTGCGAAATCTTGTGCGTTGTGCCAAGTGCCTGTGAAGCATAATTACCGAGAGGGTGCTTGATTTGGCTTGTCTTCCTCCTCATCTGGTGGCCTGCTGCTTAAAGCACATTCTCCTTAATAATTTGGGGCCTTGAAAACAAGCACACAGTCTTGTCCAAGTTTTCCCTAGCTAGTCTGCTGGTTACGTCTGTGAACAAGAGGTGGCGCTGCTCTGCTATGGGTCGAGTGAGCTTTTTTGATATGCCTGGTCTGTCCTATAAAGGACAACAGTGGACATTACAAACCAAAACTCACTTACTTGTATAAGAACACAGTGAATTATATCATACAGTCACTAGATAAAGGGTGAAATCAGTTGCATTGAATAAAAATACTGGTTATTTGTTGAGTAGCATAAATTATTATATTAGGGATTTGTCTCAAACTTATTTAGTAATTTGTCCCTTGTATTTTTCATCAGGAGTTTATTACAATGTCTTCTGAATATAAGTTGCCACAAGATGCATAATAAATTCACCTAAGAGAGCAGAAGTGAATACACCGAAGAAAACACCAGTTTAGCACTGAACCTAAGTCATGTTGTTAAGCCTGAAATATCTCAGTTGTCTGAAATTGTTTTGTATTTTCTGCACACTCTAAGACACTAAAATGCTACGCCTGTCACTGAGCAACCAGGCCACTGTAGAAGCAAATGGCTATTTAAACCTGTGTTTGTGTGTGTCATGCTGTGGCCTATACTTATGATCTGAAGTGTCCAGCCTCGGTAACAGTGGGTCTGTCTGTTGCCAGTCCTCACTGAAGGCTCATTTAGATGATTTTGGTGTGCACCCCCCAAAGTCTGCATGGAAGTAATAAATTTGGGAAGCAATTACTAGTTCCCTGATCTGTGCACCTGGTGGGTCTAATTACATTTCCCAATCCCCTGACATCGATTCTCCTGTTCCTGTGTGGTGTCATTTCGTACAGAAGATGATGCAAAGCAACAACATGGGTGTGTAGAGTCATGCACAACAAATTTAATGTTTTGATAAAGTTTGTTATTTTTCTCAAACAGCTTTAGTTCTTTTCAGTGCTTCAGTGGATAATGTTAAACATTATTTCATGTCAAATACAGCTCTTTCCAAGCAAAAATACCAAACATTAGTTTTGGTCTTTTCTTTTTTGCTGTTTTCCTAAATTTTTCAAAAATGTAAATGAACTCATCTTGGGCTCTGAGAAATTAGCATTTTTTATTAATCAAGATTTGAATGGGCAGGCTATTAAAAAATGAAAATAACTCATAATACAGAATCCAAGTACCAAATGTGGGCAATGAGCAGCATCAGATGTGTGTGTGCTTTTTTAGGTGTCCCTTATTGTTTTGCTCAAATATATTTTGTGGGTGTGTGTGAAAATCAGTGCATTGATACATAATTCATGAATATGTGTATTTATAATAGATCATTTAACCTCCCCATGTTTTTTCAGTAACCTGAAAAGACAGCTTACACATGGAGCTTGACTCCATTTCATTTCCTCTTAGAGGTCACATTGTAATGAATTACCTGTGCCACCACTCCTGGTAATGTCTCCTGCTGCTCAGAGCCGCCATAAACATGTCACCATAATGCTCACCACTCTGCTCTACCCCACAGTGCATTTGACCATGAGGGTGGATGAGAGAGCCAGACACTTGTGGAAATGAGAGAGGGAGGTGTGTGTGTGTGAGAGAGAGAGAGAGAGAGAGATGGAGGGTCATGGAGTGTATTATGAGAGGGCAGAAGGCGTCACTTCCCTGGTAGCCTTAGGAAGGTTTGTTGTGTGATCATCCCTTGGTTTCCTGTCAGAGGCCGTCATAGAAACTCTAGTGAAGCCCTGCGACTACTGATTGCTTCCATTTATGCTCCACAAACACAAATAGTATAGACACACACTAAGTTTAATCAGTGGCTCATATTAATGTTGGTCTACTTTGAGGTAAGAAGCTGCTTTGAAATGCATGTAATGATGTTTTACACATTTTAAAAAAATGAATCCAATCTTCACATTGCCAAAAATTGCTATTTTGTTTGCTGAAAATTAGAGATTGTTGGCAATTCTTAATGTTCACAATAAAGATAGCAATAAAACTAATGAACATTTAACATATAAATATTTAAGTGAAAAATAACAAAACTAAAGGAAAACACCAGATTTTTTTGTTTTCACCATGCACATCTAAAATTTAGTTGTAGAAACTTGTTTACCCCTTAAACTAATCATGGTGAATAAATGTTGGGGTTTTTTTGTTTTGTTTTGTTTCCCAGAGAGCTTATTAATTGGCCACCACGGTGGACCACCTGTGTAGCTTGATTAAAGGGCTTCCCATCTCTTTTTAAGGTGCCTTAATCCAGGTCTCTGACTGCTGGTGGTCCCAAAAGAATAGCAAAGGCTGCAAGGAACTGGCCCCTGCAGGCCTCTGTCTGCACAGTCCCCACCTGAAGTTTGTGTGATTTACAGTGTGTGGGAACAGATTGATCCACTGCACTTTGAGCGATCTGTGAGCAGGCTGCCATTTCACTCTTGGAGGCTCATTAGGGATCTTAGGAGGGATTTTTTTTGTGTGTGCCTGAGTGCACACACACACCACCACACAGAGCTCAGAACACTTTCTGCACAGCTTCTGGCTTCTGGCTGGGGAATAATGCTGTTATGTTATGCTGTCATGTTTTTATGACTGGCTGGAAGGTAGAGAGAAGTGCGTCTTTCACTGTTAATGAAACACTTGGTCAACTGAGGCCTTGACAGAAACCTCCTGAGCCCTAGATGCAGAGGTTCTGATCCTACCTTTCGGTATCATAAACTGCCACAATTTTTTTTTTCAACCAAGTAGCTTGGCCTAACCCACTGACTGGATGATGCCTTGTGTCTTTTGACACCCATTTCAAGTGAGACTAACATCTGTTTTTTGACTTTGATTACTTTTAGGTCTTTGAAATGCATGCTTTCTCATGTACATTGGAATGTAGTTTGTTTTGGGTCATCTAGTCAATATCAATATCAATACCTTCTTCGTGACAGAATTAAGCTGGTGGTCGATTCTGTTAAAATACCAAGTGCAGTCTGTTGGGTGTTTCTCCTTAATGGGCCTTTGTTTTTGTTCTGAACATAAAAACAAACATGAGTAAAAGCTGTGGATGTGATAATTGAACATTATTTATTACAGCTCCAGAAAGGTGTTATTTACCCCTTTACCCAGAAAACATACACTACAAGAATTACTGGGTTTCCATATATTTTGGCATTGGCATAGCCATTTTTAAATTATACCAACTAGGGTTGGATTGATCTTTGCTTACCAAGCATACAGAGAATGCTAAAGCTGCACTGTAGTCTCTGTGCTTCGCAGAAGCCTGATTTAAATGTTAATGTCTGAAATAGCCTGAGGTGTGAGTGTTGTGTATAAATGAGCTTGTGGATGGAAACAAGCAATAGTTTTAACCACATGGGGGTACCAGACTTTCACAACTCTGTCAGAGGCAGACAAGGAGGCTCAGCTGGTAAGTGGTCGACACTGTTTTTTTATGGGGCATCTCTCTTCTCCCACATGGATGGCAGTTGGAAGAGTGTTTGAAGTAAGGCCTGCTTCACCTCAGGGTGTGGGGATTGGCTATTGTTGTACATTTAGCACCGCTGAGCAAGATGAATGTCTGGAGCACAACATGGGAAAATGCAGTATGTGTTAAATGTGGTCATGTTTGAGCAATGTGGTGTCTACAGAGCAGTTTTTAAAAAAGGGCAATGGAAATTCAAAGGAGAATCTTAAGATGTTACTCTCTTGTTGAAATAGAATTAGTAATAGTTTACATAAATGTAGAGAGAAAAAAAAAGAAGAATTCAGCAGGAAAATTCCGAAGCTTCTCCAGCAGCACTTTGCTCATTAGTGACTCTGGCCTAGACAGTATTGCAAGACAACACAATGGTGTACTATTATCAGATGCGGAACTGATACTGATACTGTAAGAAATTGCATTGGAATTACCAACATTTTAATCAAACCTAAGGATTGCCAGCACATGTTTAACATTTTTACTAAAATCTGGATTTTAAGTACATTTTAGTGCCCCCTCTTGTAAAAGTACCTGCATGTTTACTCTGTGCCTCAATGGTTCAAGAAAACAACACAACTACTACAGAGTCCTGGAGTCATTTGCTGGCGGCGGTGCTTCTAGCTTCACCAGCCATTTTATTGAAAACAGTTGTGGGATGTCAGTAAGGAATCTTTGTCACTGCACTAGTAACTTCCTGTTGGTCAGAATGCTTGTTTGGGGATTTTGGAGTGAACCATTTTGTTTCATTCAGCCAGTGAAACTAAGACTGCAGTGCAGAAAAGATTAATCATCCTAAGATTGAACACTTCCAAAAGCAGACAAACAAACAAAAAAACATGACACAATCCTACTTTTGTAAAGCTGCTGCATTCAGTGCGTAACTGTTCTTCTGTCTGTCTTTGCCATCTGCACAGACACAGACCCTCGACTTCTGGAGAAGCAGGAGCAGCAGCAGCCTACATATGTTGCGCTCAGTTACATCAACAGGTAAATGATTGCATAGCAATTTAATAGTAATAATAAGAATACATTTAATTTATCACCGCCTTTCATTGACATTCAAGGTCGCCATACAGTTAAAAGCAAAATAAATAAAATACAATAAAAGTCAGACAAACTGTAAGGGTCACAACAATTTAGTCATCACCGGGAAATAAAAGCTGGATTTTCACATACTGTAATTGTGCAGTAACTCAAAAGAAATATACAGTGTGAATTGTCTGGATTGCTTAGATGAATTGCTGCAGTATTTGGATTGTTTGTTTTTTATTGCAATGGCTTCATCCCAGTTGTCTTTGATATAGTGCTTTTAAAAGCTATATGCAACAAGCCATTGAAAAAGAAGGTATGCCGCTGTCTCCCTGCCTTCACAGAGACATCTTGATGTGGTTACCACTTAATTTGTTAAATTCACTTTTGCTGTAACAATGTCCATGTAGGCATTTCATTTTTATGATAGACATTTACCATAGACTTTACTATCCATTGTAAACCTCAGTGAATGTTTTTTTGAAAGAAATAGGGCCAGTCGTAGTGTTTTTTCCAAGCCTGTGTTCTCCAGTAGCAAGCATTTACTGACACAACTTTTTAAACATCAGTGGAGTCCAACTGTATCAGGTCACCCACTGAGCACTACACTAAAAGAAACTCACATCCAAGTTTTATATCCCATAATTCTAGGTTCATGACAGATGCTGCACGGCGAGAACACGAGGCCCTGAAGAAAAAATCACAGCCCAAGTTGTCTTTGCCACTGACAGGCAATCTGTCTCGCAGCAGTGTTTCCACTCCACCTCGCCATGCCAGTGGAAACCTCACCCCTCCAGTCACCCCACCCATCACCCCGTCCTCTTCCTTTCGCAGCAGTACGCCTACAGGTAACCACAGTGAATATGCTTACCTCTAGTCAGACATGCAGTATTTTGAACATTCTTGTTCGTATTGGAAGAAACTGATGGTTCACTCAATGTGCAGGTGAAGAAAAAAGATGATAGTGGAAGAAAGCATATATTGTCAGAGTTTATTCATTTTTCAACTCATATGATATATGTATATATGTATATGTGTGTGTGTGCGTGTGTGTGTGTGTGTATATATATATATATATATATATATATATATGTGTGTGTGTGTGTGTGTGTGTGTGTGTGTGTGTGTGTGTATATATATATATATATATATATATATATATATATATATATATATATATATATATATTTTTTATATTATATTTCCAGTTGTAATGCTTTACAATTATGTGTGATTACCTATAAATACAGATGAACATCAGGCTTAACATTTCTACCACAGCTCATATTGAAACTATTGAGAATCAGGGACAGATCTCACAGTCAAGCTAAACTGTCAAATTTAGTCCAATGTGCATTATATAATGCAACTTTGTATTTGTTTCTTCCTCAAAATGTTTTCCCATGTACTTATGTCCTTGTGTTTCAAAGTATGCATTCTTCAGCCGTAACATCTTTAATCAAATAATTGCAGTTCATTGACCCTAGACCTCAATGAAATGCATAAATTCTTTCCCACGATTGACATGTTTCAGCCTTTCCTGAAATTAGGAAGACTGTCCCAAAATACATGCTGTGGTAAGCCCTTGCTTGTTAGTATGAAAGCTCAACTGTCAAGCTCTCCTGGTCTAGAGATCACAATTATTGTACACCAATCTGAGCTTTTTGATGCCCAAAGCCATTGTTTGACTGTCTATCTTTGACTTGCACACAGGTAGTGAATGTGATGATGAGGAGGTAGAATTTGAGGAGTCTGACAGTGATGAATCGTGGACAACAGAGAGTGCCATCAGCTCTGAGTCCATTCTTAGTTCTATGTGTATGAATGGAGGAGACGAGAAGCCTTTTGCCTGCCCTGTCCCAGGCTGTAAAAAGAGATACAAGGTAGGTTTAACTCTATGTCTCTCTTTAGAACAGTGGAATGTTTTGAATTTGACATGAGAAGTGGGATGTTCCAGGACATACAAAATGGAGAAAGTAAAGGAAAAATGGATTCCCTGTTGTTGATAGTAGAAAATCAGATTTTAGTTGGGGATTGCAGCAACATAGATGAATACATCTAGTCAACTTCTGTGATGTGGAGTTTTACAGGATTTTCCATTCACATTTGGTGTGTGTGGCTGGGATAAATTATGTGCAGTCTGAGAAAATTGGATTGCTGACGTGAAGACGATGACTTAGTCTGAGACAGCAAACAGCACTAAGCATCTGCTTAGAGGCAGTGCAAGATAGGTTTGTTTTTATTTTTCCTGTCTGTATGGTTATGTTGACTGGTGAACCCTTTTTTTTTTTCAATAATTATGCAAAATATAGTCAAAATGGCCAAACTCAGTGGAAACCAACAGTTTTAAGCTACTAGTGGTAGCCACCACCATATTTTGTACATAAAGATGTTAAAATCAGCACCACTTTTACCAACAGTGATTTTTTATTATTTTATTAATTGCTGTACATGTTTTCCCTATTTACCTTAATCAGCATTGTTAACATACCTTTTTAATTGAGCTTTTATTTTATTTTTGCTACCACTAATCATAAACTATTTATTGGGTTTGATCCACATGTGTATAAAGTGCTTAAACCTGCTTCTTTACAGAATGTGAACGGGATCAAGTATCATGCTAAGAATGGCCACCGAACCCAGATAAGGGTGCGGAAACCCTTCAAGTGCCGGTGTGGAAAGAGTTACAAAACATCTCAGGGTCTCCGCCACCACACCATCAACTTCCACCCACCTATCTCTACTGACATCATCCGCAAGATGCAGCAGTAAAGACTTAGTGACCTGTATTCACCTTCAAGCCAATTCCCAAACATTTAAACCCCACCATCACCAGCAATGGTTGTTTTTCACCCAATCTTCTCCTTCTTCATTCTTAAACTCCTCTACCCCCTATGACACTATTTTTGATTGCATGGTATAAATGTCTCCTTTCATTTTGTTGAGAATGTTGAATCATTATGTATTTCACATTTGTATTTTGCACATTTAAACTATCATTTATCTATTCCAGTTTATTTCTTAACATATGGTGCTTGATAATGATGAGGGCATGTTGTAGACTAGAAAGTGGTCACAGCAAGTCACGAGTAGCCTTGCATGTGCAGTAGGGCATCCTGCTTTAAAAGCAGTGTGAATTAAAAAAAATTAGGAAAGACTTGGAGGATTATTGGAAAGAAAAGACCAACCATTATCTTGCCTCTCATTTGAGAATAAAATGTGAATGAGGTAAATGGGGAAAAAATATGTGAATGTATGTGGTAGTATGCGAGAAAGTTTTTTTTCTATTAGAACTAGTTATATTGAATAATTGTTGGACTTTGTAACCTTTCATATTGCAAATATTCCAAATCTTTTTTCATCTGTTTTACTGAGCACCAAACGATGATCTCAGGTGATATTTGCAAGTATTTCACAAGCCCAAGTGTTCTGATTGATTATTTATGCCATTCAAGGGGATCAGGGGAACTCTGTATGTCATTGTTCCAAATGTTCCTAATGACCACTTTGATGAAAACATGTTGTTCTTGCCTCTTTCGGGGAGGTATTGAAGCACTTTTATAACAAGTTGCCAACTAATTCATTTTTTGCCAACACCTAGTTCCTTGTGCGTACAGTAGCTGCCAGAACAAGGCATTAGGCCTGGAGCAGTACAAGTTGCCTCAAAGGAAGATGTGCACCAAGCCTCCACTGTTTTCAGTATTGTAGGATTTTTGTATAGCAGTTGGCTTGAACAGTGAACTATTCCGAGCAGTACAAATTTTTAATGGCTTCATTTTCACAGTTTGTCAAATTCATCTGAATGCAGATATCTGTATGATAAAATGCTATTCAGTGTCTCCGTTCTTAAAACATAAAAATATGATTGTGTTTTCCAGAGGTGGACACGGAAGGGGCCCAGCATTAGCCAAGGATTTAGTACATTAACATTCTCTCTCTTAGCCTTTGAGAGACACGTGGCACCTAATTTGTGCAATAAGTCACAGATGAAATAATGAACCACAGAATATAAAATGCGACATTAGAAATAATCAACAATGAGCCATCAAGTAACATCTTCATTGCATGGATGTTAGTGTTAGGAAACTACTGTGACAGATTGTACTGCCATTATGGAGGAAAGTCTTTGAAATAGTGTGCAGTGAATGTATTGTCATGTGTTAAGTGCATTAAATGCATAAGTGCATTAAATTATTAAAATTTCATATATTTCTGGATTTCAAAACAATACTATGTGTCTGAAAAGAAGAAAAAACACAGGTTCTCTGGACAATTATGGTATTTCTTTCTTGAAAAAAGCTGCTACTTGTAAACATTTGTTATATTTAGAATAAAATTTTCTCTGACATGTGCCTAAATATTTATGTCATTGTGTTTTGACACCACACATGCATTGGTAACAACATTTTCAAACAGACTTTATTGATTCATATTAGATACAGGAAACTCACCTAGTAAATTAATCATTTCTATAAGTGAAATAACTTAATACTGTAAAAGATTAGAACAAAAGAAGGAAGTTTAACAGAAGGCTGGCATGCACAGATCAGCTGATGGTATGAAGTTTCTTAAGAATTCAGACACAAACATAACTTAATAACTGGAATAAAAGGAAACTTAACAAAATAAACCTATATCATACACAAAGTATCAAGGCTTTCACAATATCATTGGCTTTAATTACTCTAAAATAGATGATCTGGTGATATACTGTATAATCATGTCTAGATGCATTAACTGATGGTTTCTCCCTGGCTGCTTATAGTGCAACAAGGCTGCTTTCGAAAAATAATAGATACATGACTTATACAATGATGTTTAAGTGGGAAAGCACTTGGTTCAATGTTTCCAAATGTAAGCTTAGTAAAGACTTATCTCTTTCCCTGATAAGTTACTTCCTCTATTATAACATATCTGAGTCAATTTAAAGTTGTTATACATAGTACAAGAGTCTTATCCCCCTAAATTGTTCTAATCCAAATGAAGTGAAATCTTTTACCTATAAAAACATTGTTTTGCAAACAAATTCAGTAGCCCTGCAAAATACACCGAATTAGAAGGTCATTTTGAAATATCACATCACTTCAAAGTGTTTCTCTACATTAAAGTAACAAATGAAAAGTTGGTATAGTCCTAAATAGTGGATCCTCACACCATTACATGCAGAAAAGAGTGCAGAGTGATTTATTTTAGTGGTTGACAGGTAGTAGGCAGAGCAGATGTGCTGATTTTCTGTTTCTTTAGTCAAAATTGAGCTGGTGACCATCGAAGTGAGTGAGAACATGATTCTCAAACACCTTCTGGTCGCAGTCCAGGGGGAACTGCTCGCTGCACATGGGGCAGATTTTCCAGTGGCTTTCCACATGTTCTTCAAACTTGCTCTGGTCATAGTTGGGTGGAAAGATGACCTCACACAGTGGGCACCGTTTCATGTCCATACTGCACATGAGAAGAGGATAGCAGAAAGGCAGGGATCATGTTAGCAGTAAAGTGATGATGTGAGCAAACCAGAAGCACAGGCTAATAAACAGCATCTGTCTGATGCGATGTGGGTGGCCTATTGCTTAAATAATACCAACAAAAGGGGGGGATTATACAGGAGAACAAACACTTTACACATGTTACAATGCACAGCTTTAGAAACTGCAGGGTGCAGCTATGTTGGATGGCATTTGTGAAAGAAGGCATCTGAGGATGTGTTACCTGGGATCAAAGCAGAAACCAGTTTGTCCATCATTCACAAATGGGCTGTGAGTTTCAGTTGCTGTGGGCTTTTCATTATTACTTTCAGTATTACCCTGAAAAAGAAATTTAAAACAGAATTTATAACATCTATGCACTTATACCATTGTTATAGACATTTAGCAAGAGGGGGAGAATTTGGTCCTTTGTACAGCATTAGGTGCATATGGCACATAGAGAGAGGCTCTTACGTTGTTGTTTTGCTTTTCCTCTGACTCCTCATGGCCTTCTGGCCGGCTGTGGTTGCGGGAGGGTTGGATACACACCACATTACTGTCCCAAGAAGGCAGACCCACAGGGGGTAGCCTGAGCAGCTGGTCATCTAAGAACTCCTCATCTGCCTCATCTTCAGAAAGAGAATTTAGAGACACAGCTACTGTAAATAGTCGTTTCTATTAGTGGTGAAACGCAGATGCTACTTTCAGAAAAGAAAATCAACCTTTTGAGTCTGAGATGGAGTAAGGATTCCCAAACTGCAGCTTGGTGGGGCTCTGGGACACAAGCAGGGGGGTGGGAGCATCCTGGGTGTAAGGGACCGGGTACTGCAGGAACAAAGGCACACTGGATTGGCTACTCTCCAAACTGGTTTTCTCCCCTGCCCCCTGATCTCCCTTTTTGCTGTTGCTGCCCTTCTGAAGCTCCTGAGTTACACAAAAGCAGAATTTACAATTTTTATAACAACAAAGAGCAGTAAAATAAAATACTAGCACAGACACAATCTTTTGTGAAGAGCTTCATATGTTGTTTCATACCTCTGTGCCTCCCAATTGGTCAAGACAAGTAATACAACAATGGTGCAATCACACAGCAGCTCCTGACCTGTGAATTTCTGCCTTTTCTTTCACGCCTACAAACAATTTAATTAGTGCCTTCATTAAAAAATGAAACTCTTCTCATTTGCAAAGGGAATAGGATGCAGTGTTTTATTGACGTTAGTTGCAGACGCCAATGTAATTTACAGTCTAAACCTCAAATTGGCTTATTCTGCTCCTCTTAGCAGTAACAACGTTACCTCGAAGCAATATTTTTTTCATTGAGGACCCCGTTGTGGTCCAAAGTAATGGAATGGAAAATAAGAACTCATTTACTTTGCTCCTACAATTAGGGACATATTAAACACAGACCGGATTGAGAGGGATAAAATGCCAGTAGAATGGCACTTTTCAGGGAATTTTTAGAGTGGAAAAGGTCTATAAAACAGAAAATGAAAGCTGTCACTAACCCCCTCCAGTTTTTCCTTCTCCTTTATAACAAGTGCTAGTGTGTCTTTCACTTCCTTCAGCTCCCGTCCCTTCTCTGCTACTTGGCTCTGAAGTAAAGAGACACAAAAACAGAGAAATTAATAGTAACTTACTTTTCTGAAACATCTGATATGTGCTACTTATTAAAAAAATACCTTCAGAAACATGTGTGTAACATTAATTGACCAGTCATAAAAGGCTTCCCTTTCCTGAGGACTGATTTATGTACAATACTTCTCAAAGCAAAACAACCTGTTTGAATTCTTCTGAGACATTAAGCAAATATCCGTCTGATCTGAGCCAAGCACAGCATTAGCCAGGCAACTGGAGAGGAGTCCTCTGAGCCAAGCTTCACTTTTCTCCAGAGCCTGACATAAACAGCAGTAAAATGTCATGTTGCAGATAGGCCCACTCATAAACAACACTGTCAGAGAGGCCATGTTCCAGGGGAGAAGTAGCATCAAAGGCCTGATTCCTGAGCTATACCAGCCATATACAGTGGCAAACGCACAGGAGAGTCCAAAGACAGACATACTTCGAAGGCAGCAGAGCACTGCTGATAGTTGATGGCCTGAGCAGTGTTAAGTGCTTGTACTCTGGCTATACTAACCTTGTAGCGATCTTCCTCAGCTGCCAGCTGAAGCTTCAGGTTCTCATTGGTCTTCAGTTGCTCCTTAAATTTTACCTCCATCTTGGCCAGCTCATCAGCAAACATGCAGCAACGCTCCTTCTCCTCCTAAAGAGGAGTGAGTCAAATATTGACTAACCCTCTTTTCATCAGATGACAGCTTTGTACAACAGAAATCCTTTACCACAGGGCTTTAGCATTCCATTATGCGACCAGTAGCATGATGTAAAAAAAATGCATCTCTTACCGCCAGCATCTGCTTGCATTTCCTGTATTTGTCATTTCGGTCAGTTGCTTCTCTGCTGATGCCTTTAAGCTTTTCCTGGATGATTGCCTCCAGCATGGGATCAGCAGATCCTGGACTCCCTACAAAAACATAGAAATCAAATCATTCCAGTCAAGTTTCTTTTACGTCTTTTCAATGACCTACTTACACAGACTTTACCATGATGTGGAATTACAACTCATACATATAGTTAAAAAGTATCCCAAGAAATAAAGTTTATTAGTTGGTTGATTTCTAATGCAAAACAGAAAACTCAAGGCAAGCACCTTGCAAGAAATCCTACTGTTGGGAACCCTAAAAAACATTTGAACATTGTGTACGCTGTTTTAAGTGCAATTGTTTATACTGCAAGTTACATTTTGTCGGTTACACATAATGTACCTGGCACGGACGTGTCTGGACTTGCTGAGGCAGGGACAATTGTCACCTCTTGTGCTGAGCTTTTCTTTAGCTCCTAGACAGAAAACAAAGTGATGAAATTTTGCCGTAAGCATTACTACTGATAACGTAACAAAGATTGACATTAATAGATTATGGAAATTGTAGATGTGAGCTGGTTACACATAAAATAATCAGTACACAGCAAAGGTAAAAGAGCGCAACTGTGACAGACAGGCATAATAGTAGTATCTGTCACATGTATTCATTATGTTAGCAGATATCTGATGGGACTGACCCCTTGATGCTCAGAGAGTTTAAGCACTTGTTTCTGCAGTCGCTGGCACTCCTTGTATTTCTCCTTGTAGTGTTCTGCAGCCATATGAAGCCGGAGTTTCAGGTCTTCCACCTCCCTCTGCAGCTCTGCTACAACAGCTGGGTCAGCAGCAGCTTCTTCCTCTACTTTGGCCTGTTGATGAAAAACATTACAATACAACAGAACAAACATATTAAACGCATAAATGGGTACAAAGGAAGTCTTATTCATCAGTGTGAGTAATCATCTACAATATCTAAAATACTTGTAATGATAATTTTGTGCTGTCAGTGATTCAATTAATTAATGCCAATAAAAACAAAAATAAATACTCAGTTATGTACCTAAGGAAATTGTGTTAATCAAAAATACTGTCATGTTTTTTTCTATATTTAGTTTCCCCACAGAGAATATAGGTAAAGACTCACAGCCCCAGCTTAAAAAGGCAAAACACATGGATTGCTCAATTTGCATACCAGTATTGGGTAATGGGCCCCATACGACAGAATGTCCCAATACAATGCATAGATACTGTATTAGAACAAAACCGAGGGTTATCTCTATCTACCTGTGTTGAACATAAGGAGAAATTTCAGCTGTTTGGAAATATTTTAAGATAAATATGGACCTCAAGGTAAAATCAACTGCAAGCTTTGCTTCTCTGCTCTCTGTGTCCGTGCAGGGGAGGGAGGTTTGCTCACTGACACATGTTGCCAAGCAAAGACAAAGTTGCGTATTTTCCTCAAAAAAACAATAAATCAATATACACACAACCAAGTCCACCAAGTACAAGTAGTTTATCAAACAGGTGGTGAACAGGCAGAACAAAAACTTCACCTCTGTGCCCACTCTAACCATACGGCAATCATTACAATGATTCTAGTGGTTTGTTTTGAGAAAAAATAAAATCAAATGCTAATTTTTGTCACTGAGTTTATAGAGCTAATTATATGAAAAATGGTTGAATTATTTTAGTAGTTCAGGCTAAGACCAACCAAGGTTGTCCAGCACAGAGTCTGTTCTCAGGCGAGGATAATGCCACAGAAACTTCAATTGCTGGGGATCACACTCTTGAAAATGGTTAAGTATCAGTGTGTTAAAGTTTGCTGCGAAGTACTAAAAACTCCATCAATTACACATTTCATTTATTTGAAATGATGGATGAAGTATTAACCTATGTTAACTTTTGAATGTTATCCTTTGGCGCATATTTAATCACATTCAGAAAATGAAGTCATTACACTTTTATGATAGAAAGTCTGCATGATTTTTAAGTATATGTAACGATAAGTAGTATTAGCAAGATGTAAGTTCTCATACTCCCTCTGGGAAAAAGTGGTATTGGTGCTTCCCTGGCAGAAGCAGTTAGATCCCTTGTTGTACAGGCTTTATGTTTCCATTATTTTGCTCTTTATACTATGACAACCCCTCCCTGTTTCCCTGCCATGCTTTGCTGGTTGTCTTGGTAAGTGTGAGTGGTTGTTAGTGTGAAAAGCTTTAACAGAGCAGGCCACCTGCATCACTGATTTCAGACTTTTAAAATGCTTTGATTTACTTATTTAAACATTTGCTAAATTTCATCATTTTTACTTTTGACTCAAACCCTATGATGTGCTTCATCCTTCTTTGTCCCTTAACCTTAAGCCAGTTCAACAAAGGCATTGCAGCATTGCCTTAAACACTCAAGGCAAAGCTGTACGATATGAGATTTATTTTTGTAATGCTTTTGATGTTTAGCTTAAAAAATTTCATATGTTTTGAATTCAAATAAATAAAGAAAAAAACAAAAAACATACAAATTTTCTTATTTTTATGATCTTCTTTTTTGAATATTACTACTCTTTTACAAAGAATCAAGCACAACACCTACTCCTGACCCCCATTATAACAAACACGTGTAATAATGTTATGTTCATACAAATCAAATTTAAGCAATGAATCCTGTCATGTAGATTATTTATCATCCTTACTGCTTCCTGCTTGGCCTCTGTCTTCAGATGCTCTATCACGAACTCCAGGCGGACACACTGGGCCTGAGCTTCGGTCTTGGCCTGGCTAAGGGCATCAACCTCCACCTTCATGCGATAGAGCTCAGACATGGTACGGTCTCGGGCACTAGACGCGTCCCTCAACTCGGCAGCTAAGAGGGAAGTCTGCTGCTGGTTGGCTTGGAGCTGCTCTTCCTTCTGCCTCAGCTGCTCCTTCAAGGCCTTCATTTCTCCCTGCCAGAACAGAAACATCTTGGGTGAAGGGTTTTTTTTCTGTTTCTTTTTTCTGTAAGGTCAATACACTGATCAGCCAACTAGAGGTTTTATTTTTTAGGTGGATAAGAGTCACCATGGGTATTCTGACCAGTCTCCAGCTACACAGCTCCATACTCAACAAGCTGTAATGCACAGCGTGCTCTAAAACCAGTTGGTCATGGCAAGCACTACATTTTCCCAAGTTCATCCCTGTCCATCACAACATTAACAAGATGGTTTTGACAATGTCACTAATAATGTGTGAATATTCTTGTTATTAATCTCTAAATAATCATGATATGAGAATAAATCACACTTAATACTCTATTGGACAAATCTACCTAGATGTTGTTGTCTTTTATTAATTACAAAACAATATTCTTTGTACCAGGGGGGGAACTTTGGCCATGATCTCTCTGTACTGCTTCTCCTTCTCAGTGAGGCATGCCTGCAGACGTGCCACCTCTTCTTTAAATTGGGCAATGGTGTTTTCCTTGTTTACATCCACAGACTTCAGCATCTGTAGCTCTGCACTCAGCTTAGTGTTCTCAAGCTCCCGGTTTTTCAGGTGAATCTAGTACACACACAGACACGCACATACACACACAGTGACAACGTTATTAAAGAAAATAAGTTATAAAACATGAAGTTGTTGGCTCATTTATACAACCCGATCATGTACCAAAGAGCATACCCCTATTAAAATAAATGTTGCATGACCTCAATTACAAAACAGAGATTGAGATAGGCCCATAAAGTTTTCCTTTTGCAACAGCCCCAGTGTGAGGGTGCAAGTTAAATTAGGTATGGTTTTTGGCTCCATTTACGTGGCGATAGTACAGTATGTGGCCCTCCCAGTTCCTGTGCAGTGCTCACCACAAGAAAGACAGCAACATCCGAAGGACCAAAAAGAGGCATGCCCTATTTAGACTAAACGTTTGGGCATGAATATACAAAATACACTCAGTTATAAAAGGTAAAAAATAAGGAAAAAAAACACAAAAGTCAATGAAGTTGACTTTTGACTTTTAGAACTCTAAGATAATAAAAAAATATTGTAAATTGTACCAATAGTAGCCTAAACCTTCGTATCTTTTTTATTCTTGGGCTTAATGTAGTAACAGATGATTTAAGATTACCACAGGAGAAGCATTATCACAATAAAACAAGAAATGCATTGTTATCAGTACATTACCTTGTAGAGTTCCTTCTCATCCTTCTCATTTTTGAGATGAGATTCAAGTGCCTCCTTCTCTGAAGTCAGTTTCTTTAGTCTATCCCTGAGACTAAAGAAAATGTAATATAAAAGATTAGTCACAATGTATAATCAGAATCATTATGTCTATAGTGTTTAAAATAACCAATTACATTTACATTTACATTTTTATCCAAAGCGACTTACAAGTGAGGTACAAGGCAAGCAAAAATCTAAGTCAAGGTGAAAACATCAAAGCAAAGTCCTATCAGAAAAGTGTTCACAGTTCACGAGATGCAAGTGCAAGAAAGAGCAGAAAGAATTTTTTTGGTTTGTTTTTTTTGTTTTTAAAGAGATTTAAGTGCATAGGAAGATGCGGAAGAGTTTTGTTTTCAGCAGTTTTTTGAATATTGGGAGAGTCAGCTGAGCGTGCAGAGTTCGGTAGCTCGTTCCACCATCGTGGGATCATTGCGCTAAACAGTTTTGCTTGTTGTCTTCTGTGCGGTGCTGGGACCACAATTAGTGAATCCTAATCTTTAAAAGTTACCAACTACTGCCTTCTCAACCCCCTACATTTTTTTCACCTTTGGGCTTTTTTTCAGGGATGCTACAGTGGATCACTGGTCTCATGCTGATTTGGCAATTTATTTTTACACCGGATGCCCTTCCTGATATAACCCTCCCTGAAATAACCCTCCCCACTGGTGATGGGGATGGGCAATTTGGGAATTAGTGTTTTACCCAGAGACACTTCTGACATGTGGTTGGGGAGAGCGGGTTACAAATCTCCAACCCTATAGATGGTGGGTGGCCACCAACTGAGCCTCTGACCCCCTTCTTGACACCACATCGGCCTTCCTCTCGAGTCGATATTACAGCGGACATATTTTTAAATTGACAAATAAATGCATAAATTTAGACACAAATCTCACAATTCTGTGTACTCCAATAACAAAAATCTATTCTTAGTGTGACCTTACCTAGGTTATTCTGATCATCTAAATAAGTTATCACGTAAAAAACCCAACTCTCTGTCCATGTTATATAAACAGGCAAACTGGTGAATCTTTGACAACCCCTCCATCCTGAACTCACCTGTCCAGCTCAGTTTCCTTTTGCAGGCCTTTCTGGGTGACTCCAATCAGGTCCTCCTCCAACTGTATAACCCGGGCTGTAGCCTCCTCCAGTCTTCTCTTTACTTCCTCTTTCTCTTCTTGCAGGGCCTGGGAAGAATTCTGTACTTCCTAGGAGACAAAAGATATATTGTTGGAAACAGATGGAAGTATGAAAAAAAGCAAACACCAAACAAAATATGGAGGAATGTTTGGTAACGTGCATGTGCTAATGCATGATCTTTTATAAATTAAATTAAATAACTTAATTACTGCCAAACTTAAATAAAACTGTGTTAACATGGCAAAGTAATGCTAGCTTGCTGTTATATCACTTTACATCTTTGACTCTTAGCTTGTGGAAAGTATATGTATAACATAAAAAGTTTATTGTCTTTGACTTGTCTAGCATTTCAAACTTAAAAGGTGAAATCAAAAAGCAAAAGGAAATATATTTTTATAGTTTGTTTATAGGCAGAATTTCGGAATCTTTATATTCACACCACATAAAAAAAATCATATAAAAAGTATAGTCATAAAATTAACAGCCACAAAATTGTAATCATGTTTTCATCTGAAAGCTGTTTTAAAACCTGCAGATTTATGGCAAAGGACAGCAATATGAATTATTACTAACACCCGCTTTTAAGACTTAATGTTATGCTATAAAAAGCTGAACTACAACTTTGATAATACAGACATTCATATCTGTCAGATTTTGATTTACAGTATAATGTTAGTGGACCATGAGTTTAGATAGCTTGCCATAATTGCACTTTTCCACTAGGGGGTGCTAAGAGACTGTTTGGCCAAATGTAAAATTATACAATAACTCCAATAACAACAATTTCACCTCACCATCCATCATATAGATTATCTCAATATGTGCTGCATCAATCAAGCTCAAATATGCTGTATCATTAAAGACAAACAAGAAACTTAGTCTCATTGACAAAAGTTTTACATCTTTCTTCCCCTCCTCACTGCTCTCACTCCAAGTTGACTTACTGGCTTACCTGGTTCTCTTTTTTCAGTTGGGAACAGGCTTCTTTCAGCTGCTCACACTCCTTCTGCAGGCTCTCTTTCACAGCTTCTAGCTGCTCTTTCTCTTGCTGCAGAAGGGCCATGTTTTTAACGAGCTCATCTTTCTCTCTCTGCGCTTCTTCCACCTTTTGCTATAGAGAACATAAAAAACAAACAAAACCCCCAAAAGTTAAGTCATCACTTATAGAGGTCCTTTAAAAAACTCACATTTGATCCTAATGACAACAAATGTCATATATTAATATTTATATTGTGTTTACATAACTTCTTACTTTTTTCCCCTATAAAATACATTTGAAGGAGTATTTCATTATTATTAGTATTAGGCCTGGAGATTCGTCAACGATTGGCAAAATTGACTTTTTTTAAATGACTACCCTCTGGCAAATTTGAGCTATATTTATTCAACATAGCAAAAATGGCTTGAAAATAAAAAACTGAATGGCACAAAATGTACCTAGGATCTCCTAACTTCTTAAACGTTAATAACGAAGAATACTGCAAAAAACAATTAGACACAGTGTCCCTTGATGTGACAGCCAAAAAAGAGGGGTGAACAATGATGTACTAAGGAGTAGGAACACGGTACCTCAAGGAAGCCAGCCTTTGTGGTGACCACCAGGATATCAGAGTTACATTCATCCTCAACAGTCAGCAGTTCGTCCTCTGAGGGGCTGTTGGCACGAAACTGAAATGGTGTACTGGCTCCCCGGATCTCCCCTTTGTGGGTCACATAACAGAACTGGTAGAACTCACCATCATCATTGGGCACATAATATCCTATAAAAAGGAGGACATGCAATTAATGCAGCACAAGATATTGCTTCCCACCCTGATATTCACATTAGTACTTAGCTTAATTGCACACTTATCCAAAAGTTATAAAAAAAAACTGCAAATCTTTAAGACAAACGTGATATATCTGCGTGAAAGTGCAGAAACACTGAAGCTGTGACCTTATCATCAGAATCTAAGAACATCAGACATGTTTATTCCCTTTGTGGTAGTTTCCATTACTTTATAAAAATAAGTATAGTAGTTTAAAAAATTCTCCTAAACCAAAATGTCTTTAACATCAGCACATGGCTTTAAGTGGAAAATATCCTATTTAACTCTATTCAGTTATTTGGTATTTGATTTTAACAATTTTCTGAAAAGCCTGCTGATATGTGGTTTTTAAAAAGGTGTCAAAATTATATTAAAACTATGGTATGACCATACCCTGAAAGACCACTGTTCTGTTGACTGCGGTGCCTTCCACATAGTTCTCAGGAAGAGGCGACCACAAGAATGTGTAATAGTCCCTCGCTGTGCTCCAACCAACCTGTGAGACATTGCGGGGAAACATTTCAACCAGGCCCTCACACCACATCAGTGCAAGATAATAATAATAACGAAGGATTAACAGGGATACTTTTTGGAATCCACAAAGTGGCACTACCAAAATATCTCTAACAGGTTTACTACAGTAATCATAGTATTTTCAGCCTATGTTGGGAAGATCGTCTTAATGTCCCGTGCTGAGTTTGACTTTCTTTCCTATGAAAAAAAGCAGTTTTTGCAAACAACTCCAACTCCTGGTCAACATGTGCAAGTGCCCCAGCACTTTTCATGAACAAGCCCAACTGTGGAAATACAGCTACAACTCACTTCTAACAGGAAGAGGAAAATAGGTGAAAATTTTATACAAGGGCAACTTGAAAATGAAAACCAAAATGTAATTATAAGTTTTTTATGTGTTGTTAACTGATGGCTGATGGGGGAGGAATACAAAAAATACATCCATAACTGCAGCCTGGTGCCATAAAACTGTCACACCATATCAGAGTCACATTGAGCTGGCTGGCTTTTGAGTGTGTGCACACTCAGGCACACATATTCACCAACAATAAGGCAAGTTGAACTGGCCTATTACACCAGCTGAGAAATAAAACTTAGTTTTAGTCGTTGATTTAGTTCTTAAAACAGTTTTTAAAATATTAAAGCAACCAGGTCACTTTATAATATAAGCTCTTTTGGACAGCTGCAACAGATGTTTCTTGTTGTGAAGGCAGGCTTTTTCCACTATCTTGGAAGGTTATTTTCTCAACTATGTACAAACAGCCTACAGCTACAATACTATGAGTGTTCATCAGAGCCAGAGATAGAAGGCCCTGGTGCTCTACAACCCCCAATTGTTACCAGTGCAGTTCCAGCCACCAGCAGTAAAGAACAGGAAGCAATTAAAACATGCACCTAGTTAGTGAGTGTCATTACTGAAGGCTAGCCTTCACCAGCCCACTCATTAGAGCTGCAGAGATGGTGGTGGGTGAAAATTCTGAGAGTAACTCTTTTACTTACAACAGACTGGTCTGCAATGTGTATAAATAGCAGGAGAGGAGATCGATATGGTGTAGAACCAACATAAAAACTGGAATGACTCAAATGGCTGCACTGTGAGACTAAAATGTTCAAAAAATACAACATATGATCATAAAACCCAACAAAGCAACATGTATTTTTATTTTAAATATAATAATAAATTAGCATTACAGCAGGTAATATATTGTTTTTGTGCCAATCAGACTGTATAAATTCAGGAGTAAGTTGTTCATCAACCACAGAGAGGTTTTGTTCAAAGACAGGTTAATTTTAATGCTGTTTCTGCTTTCTCCTCATCCACATTTGACAACATGTCTCAAAACCATTCCTGTACGAAGCCTACAGCAGCCCATATCAAGCAGTATAGGAAATGTGGGAGCATAAAAGTGCTGCCTTTGTCCAGGTACAAAAAGGAACCTGTGTCTTATTTATTTTAGGCTGACCTGAATGGATAGCAAAATGTGAAAGTAATTCATGTTCAATTGGAACTAAACCATAAAACTTTTTTGTATAACCTAAATCACTTCAGTAGACAAATTTGGACATTTGCAAGATATTCATGTATTCATACCCACATATAAAAACTTTTGAAAAGAAGTATCAATACAAGTGATCCCAGAATCTCTTCTGCTTGACTGGGAGCTAGTGGTGACATCAAACGACTCTTTTGTCAGCACAGCCAAGAACATTTACACTATTCGCAATACTGCATTTTCCAGCTCAGATATTCAAGATATATATAGTACTATATACACCCTTTCAAGGCAACAGATATCTCATCTGTTTAACTTGCAGCTACACCCTGCGATGGCATTAACAAACACTAAAAGTCTCAATCTGTAACATTTTTACACTAATATAAACACTTCAAAATTGTAACTGTTGTAACTTAACTTGTATTAAAGTGAATAGCTTCTTTGTCATTGCAATACCAGCCCCAAACCCTCATATACAGGATATTAACTTTTGAGTGGTGTCTTTTAGTGGACTTTTGAGCTGTTGCAGAAGGGGCATAACAGTTTATGGCACCAAATAGCATGGTATTCTCAGAAAACATGCATTCATGCAATACGTTCATGTGTATGCTTAGCATGACTAATCGCAAATTAATCTAGGTCATCTAAGGAAGTGAGGATGAGAAACAGGGAGACTGGACAGTCTTTCACTTGTTGGAGAGTGCTAAAAAAATAAAACTATACAAGACAGATGTGCAGCTGCCATTCTTACTTTGTGATTATTAAGTAATAACTTATCAGCTGGCTTGTTACCTTTTGCGTTGTTGTGTTGCTTAATGTGCGGTTAATCATCCAAGCATGCCATCAGAAATTTAGCCAATGCAAACTTCCTAATTAACACACTAACTTGATAGCTGAAATGGTAATACCCAAATTATACTTTTTGTCAAGGATGTTTTCTTATTATAATTATTTTAATTGGCTAGCTGCTATGTTTGTGTAAATTCTGACTGCGCTGAAAGAAGTATGTATATTTACTCGAATGTACAACACCGAGCTTTGTTTGTGGTTAGCATGCACAACCTGTTAGTGTTCTTTGCCGGTTCAGAAACAGCTTCCCCTAGTAAACACATGTACTGCAGTCCATGAAGAGGACTCAAACCGTGACTGGTATTTATGAGAGCTGTGTAAAAGGACTCAAACTCAGCAACAGTAGGAGACAAAAACACTACCAATTCCTGCACACTGGGACTTAAAGGTGAGAAACACCATCGGGCAGGATGCAAAATGTTCTAATGTTGTGGCCACCCTATTTAAAATGAATCAGCCAAAACATTAGAACCACCTCTTCCTATAATAAACTCCAGTACGCCTCCACTAGCCACTTTGACCTCAATAACAGAAGCAGTACTATTATCACCTTTCTGACAGTCAAGTATTAAGACAGTATTGGATGGCATTAAATTGCAGCTAAATTACAATCCAAATAAATGGCTTCTAAATGTCCACTGAATTCATGCATTTAAATCAAAAGGTCCTCACTCCAGAGTAGAGCGAACTGTACATAGCATGTCGTTATATGTTATCTCGTGTGTTTTTCAAAAAGTTTAATAATACACTGTAATACACTGAATTAGTTTATTTACCTTGAATATGCCAACCCAGTCCTTTGGATTTGGTTTGATGAACTGTGTCAGGGTGTAGTGACACTCCAGTGCTGCATGTGGAAGGTAACTCTTCCCAACATTCTGGAAAATGACGTGGGCAAAGTTTGATGTGTCCATATTGTTGCTTAAAAAAGTCCTGTCTAGGAACAGTGCCATGAATCACTCAGCAGTGGCTGCATAGAAAGAGACGAGCAACAAAATCTTTGATTAACAATACCCATGTAATAAGCTTACAGTGACTGAGAACAGGTAAAGAATGAAGCCATATATATATATATATAATTTTAGCTTTAATCAGATTTTTTGATTTGTTGTTAAATGTGCTTAGAATAATTTCAAAGTTTTGTATCAGCAGTTTGTTTGGGTAAAGGTTACTTTCCTTATCGACACAGATAAAATGAAAAGTGGGTCTAATCATTGCTGCAATTTAAAGAATGTTTGACTGTAAAAAAGTTATAGTTTTCATTCAAATTTATCATTTTGGAATGAGAGAGCACCCTGACAGACTACCTTGACTAGGTGAAAACAAGGTGAAAAGAAAAACAAATTTCAAAGTTTATCGGCAGGAAGTAGCTTTCACATGATCAGAAAAATTATTATTTGTCACTGGAAAACCCCAGCAAAATCCATGGCACCAAAGTTTACAGTACAAATCATGACTTTTTACTTCCAACACATGTAGGACAAAAACATCAGGAGTTAAGGGCATAGTAGCTGTATGCATATACCATTAATTTATCTTAAACACCCTTATTAGTATTTGTATATGTTTAAGGCATTTATATCTTTCAGCAGCCTGAGGAATAAATCTGGGTTAATACAACAGGGAGATTCAAATTTCTTGAGTTTAAGTGTAAACGTTGACTGCTAAAACACAGTTACACTGACACCACTAATGCATTGATATGCAAAAGATTATGACAATTGCTACTAATTTTTTATGATATTGTAGAAATATCTTGTTTCTGTACTGGATCCAAGCATTTATGTTTCGGATTACTTTCCCTTTACTTTGTTTTAAAAGTATATTTAAAATGTAGACACCTAAAATATCTCAAATTACATTTACAATTCATTCAGAAAAAGGCAATTTTTTTTTTATTTTATAAAAATAAACGTTGCATTTTTAAATTCATTTATTTAGTTTTGCCTTCGGAGCAGACTTTTTAAATCTATATATTTCAAAGTATTAAATCCATTTATCTGTAAACAATAATCAGACAACCTTTATTTTTGATACTTGGCACATTCACGCCTCAAAATTTATAATGACTTTTTAATTGAGTCACTATTTGGAATTTCCTTTTACTAACATAAGAAATATTAACCGCTTAATGATTTTCTTTTGGGACACTGTGTATTCTGGAAAATGTATCACAATACCACCGCAATCTCTTTAAATTAGAGGACAGCAGAATAAGATTCGAAACAAGTTATCTTTAGTTTAACTTAACACTACACCATGATCTATGTATGGGGGATTAACGTTAGTTCGCCTTCAGAGTGTTTTGGGCCTCAGCTGATACAATATTGACCGATGCACTCAAATTACGCCCGTGACTTTAAAAACCATTTCCTCGGATGACGATTCGTAAGTCTTAACAACATTGTCGTCTACGGAAAGTTTTGAAACCTGTTGTATATTTCGACAACGGTCGACAGTGATGAAGAAAATTATCAAATGACGAATGAATCTTAGCTACGAACCTCGAAGGAAGGCCTAACACGAAAAAGAGATCATATCTGACTTGGTTAGCTATGCAGCTAACTAGCCAGCTAACGTTAACAACAATAACTGTCGATATCAGCACACGTAAAAACGAAGACACACTTGACCAAATAAAGTGTATAAACTACCAAACCAAATAACGTTACAAATAAGGTAGGACAAAGTATAGTTCGTAAGATAACGTTATATTCCTTTAACCAAAAACAGCAGCTAACTACAGAGCAATGCTATCAACTGGAGGACAAGGTTAGCTAGCTAACATAAACAGTGTAGCTATTCCGTTTCTCGAAGCAGCCTCTAAAATAGCATGCCAATGAGAGAAAATATCGACAATCACAATACTATCAGTTATATTTATACAATAAATCTTAAACATACCCAGCTGCCATGTTGAACAGTCGCTGAAACTTAAACGTATCATAAAAACAATTGTTGACGCAGTTCAGTGCTTTCCCATGCCCACTTCCTGGAATAATAATAACACTGCGTCATTTCCGGAAACGGGACCTACTTGGGATTCCCATTCTGTTATTATTATTAGACTAAATGTCTCATGCAATCAACTATTACATGAAAAAAATAAAATTCTTATTCCATTTTCTAAGTAGGCCTAATGTAAAAGTGGATAAACAGCGATGTAACTAACTAAACATTTTACAGTTACCTACTTGCCATATTTAGATGTACATCCTTTTTTAATGTATATAACAAATTGTACTGAGCGGGTTAAGTTTTGTCACAATAGAAAAGACACAAAATAAAAGGTTTGTATTTAAATGCCCTCCCTTCACATATCATTGGCTGTTTTTTTGGGGGGCGTTTTGTGGACGTCTATTATTTTATTGGGCGTAGTTCCCGTCGTTTACGTACGTGCTATTACGTCAACTGTAAGGTCAAGAGAAAAGAAGCATGGCCGCTGTGCTGAGAGCGTCTCGGTGTTTGGTTAGAAGGTTTTCCAAGCATGTTGACATTGTACTTGGTAAGAAGAGCGAACTGAAAATGTATAAGTATTGTGCATGTTGTTGCTCTTACTGTAGATGCTGAAGTTGTTACTTGAAGGCTATCTGTGGAACAAAAAGTCTGCTTTTGCTTGAAATGCTGGAAGATAAGTAGATAAAAATGTCGATAGACTGTGTTGAGCTGGCCCTGCAGCAGTGGCTCTATTTGACTATTTTGTTGGCCAGTGTCTGGCAGATTGCGTGCCGGGTCACTGAACAGAGCTATTTACTAAGCCAGAGTGTTTCGAGTACAATATTTCAGACGGTTAGGGAGGAAATTGTCACTAAATTAATGTCAATGCGCATGGTAATAACGTTAACTTGCAGAAGCTCCTGTTAAGTCGAAACAAATCCATTTAGAAATAGGTTTATTCTTATTTGGCCTTTTCGTTACCTTTCAGGCTTCCTAGCAGCGCTAAATAGTCTATTATATATATGCATAAACTAATGCAATATGTCACTGATTTGTCTATAACGTTAAAATATAAAACTTCAGGGATAAAAGTATTTTTTGTGTGTGTGTTATTGGAAATAGGCTAATATTAAAATACATCAATATAGCCAAACCAGGTCTTCTTTCAAATGCACCATTAATTTAACTCTCTGTGTATCATTCATATATTGATGTTTTGTCTATTATATTAATTGCTGTTGACCACATCCTGTACTGTCATTGAGAGTTACCATTGACCAGAAACAAATTCCTGGTATGTGTTAGCATACTTGGCCATTAAAACTGATTCTGTTTATCCAAGCCTTCTTACGTACACATTGAAAAGGCTTTGTTATCATTATATCAGATGTCTTTAGCACCGAAGGGCAGTTACACTGGTAGTACCTTTAAACACCTGAATCAAATGCATTCATTACTTGACCAATTACAGATGGGCAAGGCCTGTCATTGTTAGCCCCAGTGGAATCAATGGAAATCATTTTAATGCAAACATATTCTAAATAGGTATACAAATTAAAACAAAGTTTGTGCAAAGTGATATTGCTTGTAATAGAAATGGTATGTCTTATAATTTGTTCATTTAGTTGTTATCTGTAGTCTCCTCAAGGTCTATGGCCTCGAAGACACAGGTGGGTTTTGTTGGACTGGGAAATATGGGGAACCCAATGGCAAAGAACCTGCTGAAGCATGGATATCCAGTCATTGCTACAGATGTGTTCCCAGAGTCCTGCAAGGAAGTGCAAGAGTTGGGTGCTCAGGTAGAACAGGAACATGAACACTGAAGCCTTTTCTGAAAATTCCTGTTATTCTCTTTGGGCGGCCTGACTTTTTTTTTTTTTTTTTTAATTTTCAGATTGTGGATAACCCTGCTGAGGTAGCAGACAAAGCTGACCGCATAATCACCATGCTCCCCTCTAGTCCCAATGTCGTAGATGTGTACACTGGACCCAACGGCATTTTGAAGTACACTTTTTGATTTCTCCATCAGCGTTTTAACATAACGTAATGTAGCATTCTAAAGTATCTGTTTTTCCCAACAGAAAGGTAAAAAAAGGCTCACTACTCATTGATTCCAGCACCATAGATCCAGCTGTTTCAAAAGAGATGGCTGCTGCTGCTGAGAAAATGGGGGCAGTTTTTATGGATGCACCTGTGTCAGGAGGTAAATTTTACTTTTTTGTTCAAGTTTTTTTTCTTTTAGGAGAGGCGTTGACTGAATTTTTATCCTTGTGGAGGCTATTATGGTGCTGTGAACCATATTGTATTGTGCTGAAAAGTTTTATAACATTTTGCCAGCTCTTCTCGAATAAATGGGTCAGCAAAAACTGGCAGTATACTTTAAAACTTTAAGAGAACATTAGCTGTTCAAGTTTAGCGGTTTCAAGCAAATAAATTTTACAGTATTAAAATGTATATGCAACACTCTACCTTGTGACAGCATGATCTATTTTGTGCATTACTGTATATTTTATGTTTTTTATGTGTAAAGGGACGAGGCTTGTGTTTACATCAGAATAAGGAACAAATCAGCTTTACTCACCAACTTATGTGTGTGGTACGGGAAGTTGAGCTTCAAATACAAATCACTTTTTGTCAGTTGTAGAAACTCCAGTGTTGCGACTTGTATTGCCTTTTTCGTAAGCACTTGTACCAGCAGCAATCACTGTAGCTACTGTATGCAAGAAAGGGGAAAGAGCAGCCTCGGCCTTTACAGATGTTCTCAGCTGTAAAGTGTGTGTACTATCTGTGCTCTTTGACTTTCTTGGGGGTCCACTCAGAAACACAGTTTGTTTGAACTTGGATCCATCACCATCAAGGCAGCCACATTCTTTGAATTATTGTTGGTCCTTTTTATAGTCTGGCTCTAAAGATTAGTAATGATTTATATGCTTCTGTCCTATGATGGTGCACATGGATTAAAGTTGTCCAGTTTCTGCTTTGAACACGCGCACACACACACATGGGTGGGGTATGTTTAGGTTCTGGAACATGAAATGTAATTCATACTTTGATACACACATTAGCCACCTGACTCTAGCTCCTAGAAACATCTCCAACAATCAGACAGAAATCAAAAGGATTACAATGTCATAGTAGTGACTCTTTAACCCAGTGTAGTTAAAGCTTAAACATGGCAGCTCACAGTGGTGTGGACATAATTAAGTCAGTATGTGTCTGAGCTGTTTCTTTCTGTGGGGGGGAAAACTACCAGATAGGAGTAGTGTCATCTCCCTTTCTACCTCAGACAGATATTATTTCACTTATAAGACTGAGTAAGGATAAAAATGGTAGAAATACAGATTTGTGTTAGAGAATAAAAGCATTTGTTAAATGGAAACTATACATGTGGTAATTTTTCTTGGGAGGATTTGTTTTGTTATCTTTGATGGGGGGATTATATGGACTTGAAGTTATTTTTTTTTTTTCTGATCAGGTGCTTGGAGAAAAGAAATTTAACAAAGTATTTTTAAACGATTAGTTTGTACATCCCTAAATGGAAAAACAACCTCACTAGTTCCAGCCCCAAGTTCTCACGTTAAATATGACTTGATATTTAGCAGTTGCATAGTTAAGAGGAAAGCTTCCAAGCTGTGGAAAATCCACCCACCTTTTTACAGCTTTGTTTTTTCAACTGAAGGGCTTTTTGTTTATGACATTAATTTAACTATCACATGTCTATCACACTCAGGAAAGATCAATCATCTTAAAATATTAAAATAAGACATCATATTATACTAAATATTAAGTCACTTAATAATTCAACCTGTTTAAAATTCATTTTTCAACATCTATATTAGATTATTCACCTCTTAGACAAGTCATTGACTCTTGTCAGTTTGTAGTTGTTATACAGATGATGTTTCTTATCTTGATCTTCAAACTCACTGAGGTATATAAACCTCCCACAATCAAGCCAATTTAGAAGTTGTGTATATCTGTTGCAGTACAGATACTGAATATATCTAAAACTATTTTGGACCTTTTATTCTTTATTTTACTGTGAACTACGTGTCTTTGTGTAATTTTTGATATGTTATGTCTGTTTTTAATTTTTGCCTTTAGATTTTAATATATATCTTTGTAAAATAACTGAGTGACCGATTTTGAATCTCAGCTTGACTGTTGCAACTCACACCCGTCTCAATCAGCACAGTCTTCCCAAATTCAAGTTAATATAAAAGGCTGTTGGCAGATGGCAACCGATGACTACTGCATTCAGAAAGCATAACACCTCTGTGCATTGGTTTCCTGTAAACTGCAGTATTAATTATAGGACTATGCTGGTTAATTTCTTGGCGCCCCATTCAGCTTGCACCTGGTTACACAGTATTACCAAGTCCCATATGAACTTTAGTGCACCGCCAAACTAATAGATCCAGAAACAGCTGTTCCTAAATCTAGACCAAGGCTGACCAAACCTTTTCCAACATTGCCCCTAGGTTTTCAGTTGACAATCCTATGAGAATTAAAGTATTGTCCTTAATCAGGTTTTTTAAAAACAGAATTTCACACACTTGCCTTTTTTAAATATTTATTTTAATACCACATAAATTGTCTTATTCTAAATGCTTTAGATGTTATTGTATTCATGTAATGCTGTTTTGATTTAGTTTTTTGTTTGTTTTTAAGCATAATTAGAATTTGTAGTGCCAAACTTCTGAAAAATATAAAAAGGGATTAAATGTACATATACATGTTCACAAATTCAAGTTTCAAGCACACAGGTTCAAGCACAATTAAAACCTAATCTGTAGCAAAATTATCTATTTGGTTTGTTTGTTTGTTTATTCTGGTAGAGATGGGGAATGGCATGCAACAAAGATACTAAGTTTTATATTTTATGTTGCTATTATGTCTCACTAATAATATTCTTGTTGCACTATTATATGTTCCACAGCAATCTTGTTCAGTTAGGGGTGTGAAGGGAATAAGATGACAAACAAATTTCCTGCTCTTTGCTAAACATGTATAGTTGAAAATGGTAGCTGCAATTCCTGTTATTTTAGGGAAGTTGCTCTGATTTAACTGGAGTCATGTCAATAGTTAACATTAACACTGATCGCTTTTTGCTAAATGCTACAGTAGCCTTCAGTGTGAGTTAGTGCAGTTCAGCAAGGTTCAGTTGTTCACTTTAACTGATAACATTTTCAGAAAATCTAGTATTTATCAACCATTCAGTGTTGCTTGCACAGGGTTCATATTTTGTGTAAGAGGGATTTTTCCCATTCCCAGGTGTGGGTGCCGCAAGTACGGGTAAACTGACTTTTATGGTTGGAGGAGCAGAGGAGGAATTTACAGCAGCCAGTGAACTGCTCAGCTGCATGGGAGCTAATGTGGTGTACTGTGGTCAAGTTGGAACTGGACAGGTATGAGATTTGAGGATAGATTTCAGATTCAAATAATTGTTCTTTTTATTTATTTATATTTTTCTTAAGTTGCCAAAAATGTTTGGTTTTGAACTGATGATGCAATGTAATTTTGTTACAGGCTGCTAAAATTTGTAACAACATGCTCCTAGCCATTGGAATGATTGGGACTTCAGAGACAATGAACTTGGGAATAAGGTGAGCACTTACAAATAACAGCAGATTGATTTAAAAAAAAAAAAAAACAAAAAGAAAAATAATTATGTCAATATATGCAACTACAGATTTTTATTTATTCTTTTATTTGTTTTTATTAACGTGAAATTTGTCTTCTACCTAAGGCTTGGTCTCGAGCCTAAACTTTTGGCCAAAATCCTGAACATGAGTTCAGGCCGTTGTTGGGCTAGTGACACATACAACCCTGTGCCTGGCGTCATGGAGGGAGTCCCCTCTGGAAATAACTACCAGGGAGGCTTCGGAACCCAACTTATGGCTAAGGTTAGTTTAATATATCACTACAATTTACAGAACAAATATATAAAAGCATAGGTTTTATGGAAATAAATGTTAACGTTTAAACATTATGCCTTTTAAGATATGTTTCCTCTAATTAGTGCAGAGACATATTGTTTTTTTGTTTTTTTTTCTATTAGCTCAGCTATTTTTAAAACCAAAACTGATACATAATGGATACTGAAGGCAGGTATAGGATTGATCCTAAATCAGTCAGGAACACATCTGTCATTTGCATGTGATGGATATAAGTAACAAATAAATGACTTTCTATGCTGGGTCACACCCGTTAACACAGTGAATTATTTAGCAGTTGTTTATGTCCACCATCCCATATTATTACAACATGAAGAAACGTCCTCTGGTGTGCGGATGGGTAGTTTTAGTGTTGAAGTTTAATTTTTCAGCTCCAGCCATTTCATTTTTTAATGTATATTTGCCATTCTTTTTCAGGACTTGGGCCTTGCACAGAACACAGCCACCAACACGAAAACTCCTGTCCCTCTAGGTTCCTTAGCCCATCAGATCTACCGAATGATGTCGGCACGTGGTTATGCCAATAAAGATTTCTCCTCTGTATTCCAATTTCTGCGTGAGGAGGAGGGCCAGTAATGTCAGCCTCCACCCCGTCCACAGCCTGGCCCTGCACACAGAGTAGTTGGGGTGCATTTCACCCCAAGGGCTTTTTTCCCCCCTGTCTCTCTAAGCTGTGAAAGATATGAAGCCCAGAGCGCTCGTGCACAGCAAGACAGATCATATAAGCACTTATCTCGTATTAAATATCATGTTTTCTCTGTGATCTGGTCTTTTTAAAATAAAGCACACTGAAGAGTTTTTGAAAAACTGAACTTGTCACACATGCAGAGGAACCAGAGCATAAGGCGACTGTTGAGCAGTGAGAGCACTGCAGTTTTCTTTACTAGTAAATGTGAGTCTGGTGGAAATCTGTGATGTCAGAAATGAACTTATTAGCTCAGTGTGTCGAGGCTGAACATTTGCAAATACATTTTAGTCTCCATATTTATCTATTGTGTATGACAATTTCTTAATTTAGCTTATTGGTTTGTTCATTTTGGTTATTTCTGTTCACATTAAAAATGTTACTTTGGAAAAGGGTGTCATATCCTGATAGGAAATAAAGAAAGTGTTATGTCTTCAAATTATCAGTTAATTTGTTCAAGCTTCATTCATTTCTGAATTTGGTTATTAAGCTGAACTTAACAGAAACAGACACTTCTTCTCCTTTTTGTTTTTTTTTTTTAACAATCGCCATGCTTGTGCTGTGACTGCTTTTGCAGACGCAACTTAAATAACCAAGATTCTGCACTTTATTTGTATTTAAGTACAGCCGAACAAAGAATTATATTAATCGTGATGATGAAAAGTATTGGGACATTTACAAAACAATTGTTCTTCCATGACTTTGAGAGCCAGTAACCTAAATAGCTCCCAAATGCTCTAGTTTGCATCAGTGTCCCCCTGCTGTAATAGTCACAATAAAATAATGCACATTTTTGTTGTAATATCTGCCTTGAGGGGTTTTGCAGCAGAGCAGATGCAAAAAGGACACTTTCTTTTAGAATAGGAAAAATTAGCCAGCACGTCCTAACCTCCCCAATAGAAGTTCCATTAACAATTTCTTTTCTAATTACACAGTGCCAACTGCACAAATAGCAAAGTTGTATTAAATAGTTGCAGCCCACCTTATATTGTGGGAATCTGGACTTTTTTTTTTTTTCTTTCTTTTTTTTTTTTTAAATCCCCGTTTATAAGCCAGACCTGGACGGTGGTATGTTTCTGATCTGGTTTGCCAAGAGCCACTGAGGGGCCAAGGTGCCATAGGTCATGCGATCAGAAGACAAACCCATAAAAAGTCCATTAAGCTCTGTAGTCTAAGAGCTGTGTTGTCATCTAGTTGATAGGTACTGCAAACAGAGCAGCACTTTGGTCTCAGGCCTCCAGCAGACTGACACAACCTGACATCATATGCTGCAGCGTGCACGCCACTCCTTAACCTATAGCTTCCTCAACACTTTGATAAGCTTTGCTTTCAGCAATCTGAGTTTATATATTTTTAACGCGTCGACGATGCCTTTTTTCCCGTTGTGTGCCAATGTAAGAAAGTTGTATTTAATGGTGGTATGGTGGTCTGAAGTCGTAAAAGTGTACAGTAAGTAGCAAATTAGACTTGGATATGGATGATATGTCGCAAAATGTGTCCAACACCATTAGGTTTCTTTGATTGTGTCTTTTTGGCTTTTTCTTTCTTCTATATATATATATATCCCTTCATTTCGCATTTGAGGCAATGGGGTTTATCATGCAGGTGTTGTGTGCAGTTTATAGTGACTTCCTTTTCCAGGATTGAAATAAGCTGTTTTGTTTAAAAGAAATAATAATAAATTCTGCTTTTTAGGAAGAGTATAGAGCGCTATGCAAAAAAATTACACAATCACAAGCCGTTGCATAATTGTTTTTTTAATGAAGCATTGCCTGTTACTTTAATACACCTATACAAATGCTTTATTTAGTTAGTATTTCGTAATTTCTTTTTTCCAGATTTAACACGTATGGGTTAGTTGCGTTTTGACTTCATAAGGCATGGGGGGTGGGGGGGAATAATTAAAAGCGTAGAGAACTACAAATGCTTTATTTTTTCCATTATGCCATTATGGATATAGTTTTTACACATTTGAGTGTGTGTGTGTGCATATTGACAACAAATTAATAAAGAAAATGAAATGAAATATATCATTTCTGCAACTCGTGACCTTTTTGCAGTCTGGTCTTGAACCATCGTTTTGCTTTAAACGCCTTCACTGCTATATGAGAACAGTATGTAGCTAATGTGTGAACAATGTGGCTGAGATGATTTTTATTCAAAATACTCACTATGCACGTCTTCACAGGAACTTTGCGAAAGTAGGCAGGTTTTCTTTCCCAAAATGTATTGCATGTTAAATAAAAGCTGGTAAGTCTAAGATCTGTTATGATGATAGAGCAATGAAACAAAAACCAGGCGTGAACCTATTCAGTAAAACTTTTTCTTTCCTCAAATGTAGTCTACTCCTTGCCCACAAGCTATCAACCCCATAAATATTTACAACCTCGAAAGGTGAGGAAACTATTAAATATAAAAAAAGGTGCTCAAATTTAGATGGGTGCACATTCCTCTGCGTCTGTGGCCTCATAAAAAATAATTTTGAAAAATAAAAACAATTTCAATCTCAGTTCTCATATATGACAAATGAGAGTTAATATATTAACCTTTTTAGGACACAACTAAACGTTTAGTTTAGTGCCATATCTAAGCTGAACTGTAAACATTTTATTTTTATTTCTGCTCTGCAGAGTCGTGCCCCAAGGTTGAACTCCTGCGTCTTGCAGGAAAACAAACCCCACCTAAAGATATATTTTATTCAGAACGTAGGAGCACATAGACATGGTGAATAAAGAGTCGCTTTTCTCTTGTCAGGAGGGTAAAACAATCCATTTTGTACTTTGATTTTGGCCAGTTGACGTCTCTCATTTTCTAAGGCTGATGAGAGATTAATATTAGAGAGAGGGAGAAAAAAAAAACACACGTCAAGATTCCTTGACTTAAAAAAGAACACTTTCTAAATGAAATTTCTCCTTTTTTTCTTTGCTCTTCCTGGCGTGAAGTGCCTCTTTGGCCAGACTGCAACTTTCAACTTGACCTTGGCCTCGAGCCGCGTCTAAACCCGTATTAGGCGGAGTGCAGCCAAGTATGGCATGCTTTAGTGTACACTGAGCTTGTGTTTAAATTGACTGTTGCAGTGCCAAATGTAAAACGATTAAATGTTTTTATAATATGTGTTGAAAATTCCCATAAGAGATGCACCATATATGCAGACTACTACAGAAAACACCGCCCGTTTAACCATTGAACTTAAACCCCTCGTTGCAAACCGATAATTTTAAAGGGGGAATTTTGCAAATCTCGGCACTTTTTGCTGAAGCGCCTAAAATGATATCGAAATCACTATTTTGATATAAAACCAAATTTAAAATTGAATTCCGATTATGTAGGCTACAGACTACTAAATCCGTATTGCTTTTTCCTCAGAGTAAGCGTGTGTTTACCAGGAATTGCACGCGTGATTGCGCATCAGTTCTGACACATAGGTAATCAATTTTTCTCACGCAAAGTTGTCTAGTACACAATTAATCAGTTATCTGCAGCGACACGTGGTTAAACAATTGCCTTCGCATCACAGCATCTCTCCGATTGAGGCTGCAACATCCGTGTGTTTGGAAAAAAAATCAAAATCAAAATTACAGGTATACTTTGCATAAAAACGTGTATTTGCTGATGCGCATCACACCCTTAAAAATGAGCTGCTCGATCTGCGTTATCTGACGTCTGGACATTTATCGTCTCCTTTGCATATCACGTGTTTGGCCCTGACCAATAACCTCGCGATCTTTATGTACTCAGGCATGTGGGTATCGTTACTCTGCCCGAGTCCCTGTCTCTGTTCAGTCGAGGGGATTTTGAAAAAGAGTTGGTCGTCTCGATGTAGGACATGCTATGACCGCGTCATTACTCCTCCACTCGCACTGGATTGACCCGGTGATGTTTCTCTACGACAACGGTTTGGATGAAAGAAGCAAAAACATGGAAGGATTTACTGGAGGCAATTTCGCTGCAACCCAGTGCAGGAATTTGTTAGCGCATCCAACCTCCCTGGCTCCCAGCACCACCTACACTGCGAGTGAGGTGCCAGTCTCTGGCATGGGGGAGCCTGGCAAACAATGCAGCCCCTGTTCGGCCACTCAGAGTTCACCCAACGCATCTTTGCCCTATGGATATTTTGGCAGCAGTTATTACCCATGTAGGATGTCACACGGCGGGGTCAAGGCTTGCGCACAGCCTTCTGGTTATGGCGATAAATACATGGAATCGTCGGTCCCTGGTGAGGAGTTTTCGACCAGGGCCAAAGAATTTGCCTTTTATCAGGGCTATTCCTCAGGTCCTTACCAACCCAGCTACTTGGACGTCCCCGTCGTACCTGCGCTGAGTGCACCGTCTGAGCCAAGACACGAGTCTCTGTTGCCCATGGAACCCTACCAACCATGGGCCATCACTAATGGTTGGAGTGGTCAAGTTTACTGCACCAAGGAGCAACCACAGTCAAATCCTTTGTGGAAATCCTCATTACAAGGTATTTCTTTTTTTTTTATTATTGATACAGAAGTAGCAGGGTTCATTGGAATGTGCTTTGCAAAAACACTAAATGTATATTTAGTGCTCAGTGCGACAAGGTGGTGTGATCTTTAAAAGGAAAAAAAACATTATCAAATGTTTGTAAAACATTTTCGTTTTCTATGCGAGGAAGTCCAGTAGATAAAATTATAAGCTTCCATTTGTTTTTCTCCACAGACACTATATCTGGTGGAGACAGTTCAATCCGCCGTGGGAGAAAGAAGCGTGTGCCATACACCAAGGTGCAGCTAAAGGAACTGGAAAGGGAGTACGCCACCAATAAATTCATCACCAAGGACAAAAGGAGAAGGATATCCGCGCAGACAAATCTGACAGAGAGACAAGTGACAATCTGGTTTCAGAACCGGCGCGTAAAGGAAAAGAAAATCGTCAATAAATTCAAGAGTTCCAGTTAGCTCTGGAGAGAGTGAACCAGGAGGTGCAAGGCAATCATTAATGCGCCTGTATAAAAAAACAAAAAAACAAAAACTATGCTAATTTATTACATTTTGAACGGCCTCCTTGTCGCCAGAGCGGCTCTGTTTTGACTTACACATTTCCTTCCTTAAATTTTAATTGGAACCAGTCGATGCGGCCTGTTGACAGAAGATCGGAAATGATTTGCAACATGTTGACCATGCAGCGAGAGTTGCACGATCTTAAAACTATCCACCAAGCAACAAGACTTTCTGCTTTGAAGGCCTGACACAACTCGAGCCATTCTGCGCTTTTATCACTTATAATCTGACACTGAAATTAAAAGCTGAAGCCCCTGGAATCAGGTGGGGCCTAAATAGTTGATATCGACCGAGTGATGCAGTGGCACAAGCAAAACGTTGTTTAAACTGTTATTACAATGCAAACTGGCAACGTTCCACATGTATGATTTAAAAAAAGAAAATGAATCTCAAAAATTATGTTTCAACGATTGACACCAAAGAAAAAGTATAAAATCTCTCCATGCTCTTCCTTTCCATTTTAGCCAAACCCACACCGCTTCTTTGGTGTCTAGCTATATTATTAAGATCGAAAAGACAGTTTGAACGTTTTAAGAGTATTTTTTTGCCTGTATAGATGAAACCTCTTTTTTAATAAGCCAGTATCTGTTAATAAACATTGTCTGATAGAAAAATGTCATGAAACGTGAGACAGTTTGAATATGTCAATATAATGGCAGAAACTTTGCACACATCACTGTCTTATTCTGTGTTCTTTTGTTTTTCTAAAAACAGGGTTTTACTCGCCTGTCACCAGGCTGACGAGAATAACAATCTCTGCCTTTCAGCCATGGACGGATTATTAAAATACGATGTCATATTTAAGCATGTAAATACTATGTGACTGCAAATATCTATTCTCCCTTTTTACTGCAATAGCCAAAGTTTTTACAATAAATGTTTGAGAGACTCATGGCGATTTTTCATTTTCACTTAAAATATTTAGCCTAAACCGAACAATGGTAGTTGATGCTAAAGTGACGACATTGTAGAACCAGTTGGTTCAACAGGCCTGCATGAGAAGGTCCAGAGCCTCAGCCTTTGAGAGATGTTATCGCCATCTAGTGGTGAAACGCAGTCAGCACAGTATCTGACAATTGACTATGCATTCTGATCTGCTCTGCTCTTTTCCTGTGTTTGTGTGTGTGTGTTTGTGTGTGTGTGTGTGTGTGTGTGTGTGTGTGTGTGTGTATGTGATTGTAAGAGAGTGAGAGCGATTTACTATGTGCTACTTTATATCTAATTATCGTACTTATTATGAATGAAATGTTTCATCAGTCAACTCTAAACTAACTTATCATTATCATACAAATGTTGATGCTCCAGAGGAAAAAAATTATTGGATATTAAAGTAACGGTGCAGGGCCTTTAATGTGGTACTAAATGTATTCGAAAGAAGACATATTTTAGTAGTATGTTTTTTAAGCTTCAACTTACTAATATTAACACATTCAACTTGAATTAATTATTCAGAGACCAGTAAAAATGCACCTGTTTGTTGAATTGTTCAGTTTCTATTCATGTTTCATCAGTGTTTCCTTAAAATACACTTACGTTGCGGCTAATGAACTGGAACTTCATAGGGGCAAAGAAAACAATCTTCTTACTTATTACTTTTTTCTGGAGTGGAGTTTGTAAGGTTTTTTCTACACGAGCCACAACTCATACCCATAATTATTAGTACTCCATCAAAAATAAAAATATAGTCCGAAAGGTGCAGTCAGTTCTATTTGCTTCTCGAGGCCTTAAGATTACCTCATGAAGAGTGTGTTTTAATTTCTGTGTTTAACCTTACACTGTATTATGTTTACCTTGTTCCGGAACAAAGACTTAAAACTGACAAAGTAGATGAACGTATAAGGACTGGATAGAAACCAATGCACTTCATATAAAACAAAACAATCCCTCAGGCTATGGCCCGCTAACCCGCCAAACAACAAACCCCATAACTACTGGATGTCATTGGTGTCGTTCCGCCGGCTGGCTACAGCCCATCATTAAGAGTTTAACATATTCGTTTCGCATTTACTTAAATGTTTTTATTCTAAAACGTAAAAACATTAAAGAACCAGGACAGAGCACTGACCTGCAAACTGTCCAACTCCTTGTGCCACTCCATGAGCTGCAGGTTGACAGTCTCCTGTTCAGTTAATAAGGCTGGATTTGAAGGATGTGTCTGTACCATGAAAAAGCAGCACCCTGGGGCGAGTGTCATCATCTAAGCTCAGATTTAACTAACAATAGCAGGCGACTTTATCGTCTTGCTCATAGGGCACTTACAGAGACAGGCTGCTGATGCGCTACATATATGGGCAGACTATAACTTGAGAAACTTGGAATGGTAGTTAAACATTTAGATTGCTTTATTCCATACTCTTTGTCGGGGCTAAAGGAATTCTGTTAGTGTAAATATTCATGTCCATCCTTGTTAAGATGGAGTCAGAAACCTTTTTCTGTGGACCCCCCCTTCCCACAGGTGTCCCCTGCCCCCTGTTGTTCGGTGTCTTTGCTCCCCCTGACAGCCGAGCAGGATAATGCATCTCGGGATACTACAGACCTAAGCTGGCTGTTATTGGCAGTTATCAGCCCAATTAAAACAAAATTATAATCAACAAAAATAACATCTAAAACATTACGTCATGTAAACAGAATCAAACAAAATGTCAAACAGAATGGAGGGAAATATTTCCTTTTTTCAAATAGAACTTGTATTCGTGTAAAGTCAAATAGTCAGCAAGCATAGACACTTGTTAGGCTGCAAAGTGATCACTTACAACAAAGATACACAAGGGTCATTGTCATAATATTCTGAGTGGTTTCACTGGTTGCTGTCTGCGTGGTAAACGTCGTGCACTTTGTGTAAAACAGACACAATTAAAAGAAATGTATAAATAATGGAAATACAATATAATACTAACCCAAATATATTAATCAAATCACTACAATGATTTTACCCATTTTTCTTTCCCCCCAAATAAAATAACTTTTATACCCAAGTGTTTGAATCGGTGGCAATAGGACAGTATGCAGTAATGGTAATGGAGATGCACAAGAGAGTGATTTTTTCCGTCCCGAAAGTTTTATTAAAGTTGTTTTGTTTTACAGCAGCTTCAGCTGTAAACTGCCCTCAGCTCCTCTGCTTCCGGAGAAGCCCCCACTCAGTGCAGTCAGACTCCAGCGTCTTTTTCAGTTCTCTTTTCCGTGTCTTTCTCAAACATCCCAGCTTTCGTTGTCCATTTTATGTGTTTTTTGTTTAAAGTGAGTTGTTTTCTTTAATCTGTGTTGTCAGATTTATACTGTAACGTCTCACTTCACTAGAAATAATATGAATCCCTATCCACAAATAGTGCACGTGAAGATTATTGTGCCTGATGTTTTTGTTGTTGTTTGAAATTACCTGTTTTAATAGATGTTTCTTCATAAACAAGCTATATGCTATTAAATACATAAAAAAATAGTAATAAATCAGTTTGTAGTGCGCTTCCTTTGTATTAAAACTTCAAAACCCTCAGAAATATCACACATGTGAACAGGTTTTATAAATGTTGTTTGGTGTCCTCTTGAACAATTTTTTGTGAAGGCACCGTCAGTGACCTAAATGTCAACCAATTCAACTAAATTAGTAATCAACTCATTTTTAAACAGCCAACAATGCCAAAAACACTGGGGCCAAGTTGCACAATTCCCAAAGAGTTTACAAACACGAATTGTCTTCCTCTATCGCTCGAATTCTACAAGTTATACAGTTCATAGACAAACGTTGCAGGCTGTGGCCTTAAATTCAATTGTTTACTGGCACATTTCAGCTGAGAAAAAGGCCCTTTGTGGAATGAATTCAGGGAAAGCAGGAGGCACACAGACCTTCAGGCAGTTAAGCTGAACCACATTTCTGCTGAAGTGTCGACAGAAAATTGAGAGAAACCTGAAAAACACCTTTTATTCAACTCCCCGTTGCTCTGCCACTGGTGACTGTACGGTACAGTCAGCTTTTTGCATCTCACAAAGTTACTTCACGTCATTTATTTTTCCAAGGCTGTCGTGCTAGGGACATTGGGCCATTTTTCATGTGCTCCTCCAGTTTTATTGCGTCGTCACAACAATGGACCAGCCTTGACTTTCATGTGCCCAAGCAATGAAAATAAATAACTAAAAGAAACTTTGTGGCATATTTAATTCAAACAGTTTTAAATGACATTATTAGCCTACCATTTATGCTGAGAGTATTCCAACATTTTCTTACCTTGCCATCACAGGCTAATCTGCATCTACAGAAAAACTTTACATTTTTCTGGAAATATATTTATTTGTACATGTGTTTAGTTATGGATGTTTAGCGGTTTTTTTTTTTTTTACGTAAACGTTTTAATCGTTCGGTATTAAAAATAACAGTCTCACCACATTAGTAAATTAACATAGGCTACACGAACTGGCTCTCGGTAAACCATGCAGCCAATTTTAGCGGACGAAGCTGTTTATAAATACCGCTGTAAGACGCAGAAGGAAGGTTTAATGTGATAAACCGGGCCACTCCACGGCCTGGGTGCTGACTCTGCAAATGTGTGGCTGAATAATTCACAGAGTAATAAAATGGGAATTGTCGTCAAATGTATTATATTAAGACATTTTTAATCACCAAATGAAACAGTCTTACATAGTAATAAGATGCTCAGTCAATTCAAGTCTAACATCAAACCACCTGAGCAGAGCGAAACACTCGTTTCCTAACGCAAATTCGCAGGCTTGGATGTAGTTGATGTGGGAAATTTGGGTCAAATTCTAAAAATAGTTGCTTAACGAGATCAGTGATATGCGACACATGTGCCCACTTACTCCGCAGTGACGACAAATGAAAATTGATTGGAGTGTACAGGAAATAGCCCGTGTCCAAAGGTTTATATTGGGCGTTGCGAGAGAGAACAGGCGACGCAAAGGCTGGAACCTCTTTGGTAAATACCTTTATTACCAGGCTGTGTCTTTATATGAAATATAAGGCGTAGTCAGTGCTTTATGCCTATATCAGCTACGCTGCCACGACCTTCAGAATGCTTCACGGTTCCTGTAGTTTTTAATTCCAACGTTTTGTTTTTGCACAACGTGAAAGCCTCAATAGGAGGAGTCTCAATGCACAACATGCTGCGTTTTGATGCAACACGGCAAGTACACACGGTAAATTAACATGTCGCCATTTAAAGACATTTTACGCGTGGAAACAGAAAACCAGTATGTTATTATACATACTTCAGTCAAAAATAGTCACGTTTAGATTCTTTAATGATCTCACAATGTTGGTCCGAAGCAACAGCAACCTGTGTTTTACAGCCTATTGTTTTTGTCTCTCTGTGCCAAACTGGACCGACGCCTAACAAACGTGCAGCATGACTCCTGTTGCTCCACGGCCCGTAGACAGATTAGTCTATATTTAGCTAAGGTTGGCTGTATTAAATTCACATTGAGGGACGACTATTCTTAACAGCGATGATAAATTAAAAAGGAAATAGCTTCCGCAATAATTAACGCATGCGCATGGCCAAAGTATCCTTAACTATAACATTCTTGTAGGTTGTTTGTTGTGGTCTGAAGTCTTCTCGTTGTACCACAACTATGAAGACTCCCCCACAGAGTAAAGTTTGTGTCGTGTCGCCTTTCATGGTCAGAAGACGTGATCTTCATGTTTTAAAAGATTGCGCCGTCTGTGCGGAGGTTAAGGTGAGGGTTAAGGTGAGGGTTACGTTTAAACTAGATTGTAAGATCAAATGTGGCAGGTTGCGCATCTTGAGCAAACATTGGATTCGAATCTGTTTTTGTTCCATTCTTTAGGGCAATTTGTGATACAGTTAGCAATTCCCAGCAAAAGTAAAAGAAGAAGCCGTGTTTGAAAGGCCTATGCGGCTGCTTTAAAATAGACTTAATAGGTTCAATGCAAAATTCCTTTTCAGTATTTTTCCTTTCCCATACAGCCAAAGGTCTGCTTTAGAAACTCATTGACTCATATAGCCTACACGTTGAGGCGTAGGCTATCTGTCATTTTGTGCTAGTGGTCACATGGCTTTGGCCCTCAGGAATGGATAGAGATGGATCCCCACGTCAGCTTGTACGTCTAAGGATTTCTGCTCCACCAGTCTGCCTCAAAGTGACTGGAGTGCAGCGCAGCGGAGGAACTATGCAAGGATTATTGTAGGACGTTTCCACCAGCAGAATATGGATTTTGATGATCGGATCTCTGGCTCTAATATGTATCTACCGAGCTGCACTTACTACGTCTCCGGAGCAGACTTCTCGGGTCTCCCTCATTATTTAACCCAAAGTCAGTCCTCTTGCCCCATGACATACTCCTACCAGACCTCAGCGCTGCCACAGGTTCCATCCGTGAGAGATGTGGCTTTCAGAGACTATGGCATTGATACTTCCAGTAAATGGCACCACAACAGGGGGGGGCTATCACATTGCTACGCTGAGGACATTGTGCACAGGGACGGCTGGACGAGCACGACTTCAAGGGGGGGTGAGATCCTGGTGAAAGGCAGCTCCGGCGCGAGCCACACCAGCTCCTCCAACCCGACGCCGGGATTCTATGGCAGCGTTGGTAGAAACGGCGTCCTACCACAAGCGTTTGACCAGTTTTTCGATACTGCCTACGGCGGCGCAGAGAGCAGCACGACACCAACAGCACAAGCAGCAGACGCGGACAGACACGCCGTGAAAACAAGCCCTGCTCCGGCTCAGCCGGGCTCGGACACGGCGGAGAGCTGCAGCCCCAAGTCGTCCTCCGGCCACAGCGAGGAGAAACAGAGCAAAAGCAGCAGTGAGTAGCAGCGTTTAATGCACGGAGGAAAATCTAACGCGTCGCTCTTAAAGCTTTTTATATGCTGTTTTATAAGCACGTAAGGTTTATGGAGGGCCTGCAGATTTACCCTACAACAAAACTATGTTATAAACGACAAGATCACGTGCTTGGGATTGAAATTGGCCGTGATTACGGTGGCGTTAAGCTCGTTGTGCACGATTTTAAACAAGATCACCACTTTTCTCTATAGTGTGCTTCACTATGGTAAACGTTCCGTGCGTTAGTGCATGTTTATTTTAACAAATGTTTGTTTAAAATCCAAAGAAAAATCTCCCTAAAATCTAAAACCTAAAATATTTGTGTCCATACAATCAAAATGTGTTAATCATATATTTATGTTTAGCATGTATATTCTGTGGGTTTATAATTTGTTTTATTCTATGCTGACTGAAGTGGGCTACTAGGGCATTTAAATCTGACAGTGGTCCTGATTTACGCTGGAAGCCTGCTCCATATTTAAAGGATTATAAACATTTACAAATTCACTGGATTTGCGAGGATTTCATTCAACAACTGCTTTTCATGAAGTCATTTACTTCACGAACACTAAAATAACAGCTTTTTACGCGCAGTGAAATCGAAGCAGAGAATAAAAGCATATCAGCTACATGATACCCCTGTCTGTTTGGGTTAGGCCCACGCCATCTGTCTTAAACCAGCCAGTATGGGTTTACAGATTTCAATCAGTTTTCACAACTTCCGATATGCAATCTTTCATGCCCAACATGTCCCAACATCAAGTCCAGCTTTGTTTTCAAACCTCGATCTTGTGGGCCAGAGAGGAAGGAAACACTTGAACTCCAAAGCTCATGTAGACTATCACTGCTCCTTGTAACGCAAGGAGGAATTCATGTGCTTCCAGTGTGTTTACGATATCTTGTGACGTTTGATTTGAATTGTGTTGCAGGTGGCCAGAGGACGCGCAAGAAGAGATGTCCATACTCAAAGTATCAGATCAGAGAACTAGAGAGGGAATTCTTCTTCAGTGTTTACATCAACAAAGAGAAGCGTCTGCAGCTCTCACGGATGCTCAATCTGACAGATCGCCAGGTTAAAATCTGGTTTCAGAACAGGAGGATGAAGGAGAAGAAACTGAACAGAGACCGTTTACAGTACTACACCACAAACCCCCTGCTATAAAACTGAACAAAGACTGTCACTGGCTTGCAGCCATGCGCCCTCTCCCTCTCATCTAGACTACATATCTACATCATTACCTGGACAGGATGATATTTTTTTCTTTCTTGTGTCAGACGTCATAAAGAATTCTACTATTTATAAACTATTTTGTCATTAAACACGGTTGGATCTGTATTATTATTATTATTATTATTATTATTATTATTATTATTATTATTATTATTATTATTATTATTATTATTATTATTATTATTATTATTATATGACCAGTTTCTTCAGCTTTCCCGATAAATCACTAATTTCTCAAATTTTAAAGTTACCAAGTTGGGTTGCGTTTGCGCGGAAATCCAGATGTTTAAGAATTTCTTTTATTTGGGTTATTTAACAATAGACATGGAGATGACTGTACTGCATTTTTTAAAATAATCTTAATGTTTACTTAAAATTAAACTCAATTTCCCCAAATTTATCCGTACTATACTGTATTTTTTATATATTTCATTTCCTTTAAACGAACCTCAGCTTTATGCACTTTCTTTCTTTCTATTTTGCTTTGAAATTAATTGGTTGTTTTGGAAATAGTAAAATACACGGCACTAGTGGCGATCATCAAACTGCCCCCAAAATGACTGATCTCATGCATAGTTAGAGAATGAGTTAAGATATAATTTGATACTAGTTCATTCGTTTAATATATTTTATTCTGATATGCAACATCTGCGCTTGATCCTCTGTACAAGAGCTTTGTTGAGCTGTTGGGCGTAAAGTTGGATTAATCTCCAACTTTATCCAAAGGGCAAACCGCTGATAAAAGAGAAACCCCCCATATGAAACATAACCTCATATTCTGTTTTATATGGCAGCACGTGGGTCGTATCAGATGCATGATATGTAGGTCTGATGCTTTTTATTCCCCATGGGTGGAAATAAGATCCGCTGCAGTTAATATTTGATATCCATTACAAAGGGGCCATTCATTACTGGGGCGACGTGGAAAGGCTGAATTTTGACCTAACATACCTGTTAAGGCTTCATGAAACAGTTTTGACACATGTTGGATTTCATATAGATCTAACACAGTGCCTATTTTCAAAGAATATAAATCTATGTGTGTAATGTGTGTAACCATCCCCAGATATTTCTGATATCTGAAGAGCATATTAATTATGCACTAAAATTCACCTTGTGATAACCCATCTAGTCAGTGGCACTGGAGTAAATCAAGAAATGAACAAACCTCAGGTCACTCGTCACTGGCGCTGCACTTTTTTATTGTTTAAGCCAAAGCGCCTACATCAGCTTTGATTGTACATAAACGGGCTATGAGTTCAGAGCATTTCACGTTAACAAGGCAAACCACAGGTAAAATAAGACACGAGCACATAAAAAGGTGGGTCAAAATTGGTTGATGTGGCTTTATATCCACCACCAGGCCTCCGAAAACAACTTGAATGGCCTACTATAAGCTAATAAGGACCCTGATGCCTTGCTATATATCGTGCATCCTGTGAGGCTCTCAGGAATTCCACTGTGATTGCTGCACATCCTCCCAGTTGCTCCAGTAACTTGGCCATAAAACGCCGATTCGTCTGGAGCATTTGGAGTGTAGTGCAATAAAGCGTCTGAGACCAAGGTTATTAACTGTGACTAAGGGGCTGAAAAACAGCGGCTGGGAGCACTGAAAGCTTGTGATCACGGACCTTTCCGGCGTCATTTGTTTCAGCATCTTACCGTAGTAGGAATGCTTTGTATCTGTGGTGTGTAGCAGTGTAGGCCTGCTGCCTGCGCCCACTGGGTGGCGCTCCTCAGATCAATGTCATTGCCGTGAATTGAGATATGAAAGACTTTTGCATCGCCGCACAAATGCTTTACAATATGTCACCACCTCAGGATTTCTTTGTTAAGGTAGGCACTGAAATATTATAAATGTCTTTTATGATTACCGGCGACTACGGGGTTAAATATGCCATTTAAGGAAGTGTGTCATTGTGTCTACTCTATTCCAGTTTATCTCCATTAGAAAGACACTAAACGGAAGATGCTGTTTTTTTTGGTTTGTTTGTTTTTTTAATTTATTTTAGCTGCAGATGTCAGGGTGTGATGCAATAATTAGTGTAAACATTGAGAGAAGTAAACATTGCAAGAAAGTTTTTTCATGAATTAGTCACGAGTCTAATGCCAGATCTCAGGTTGCAGCTCTGCAAAAGTTATGGGCCTGGAGTGACTAATGTCCATTGAGAAATAAGATCACAAAGGACTGTATTTGAGTCATGTTGTGCGGCCACTACCTTTTATAATATCCATACAGTTTAAAATGCAACTTATACTTCATCTTATAGACAGTAGTTTAAGTTACGTTGCTTGTGTTGTGTGGACATTGTAAACTTTGGTCTCATATAGACCCTTTGTTCACTTTGATATTCTGATGGAGCTTCTTTAATCCATGCATGTTTATAATTTATGGTACTTGCGCGCTATAGACTATGCAAATTCAAAAGGAATTATTTTTACATTTTTTTCAAAAATAATAAGAAGAATAAAAAAGATTTTATGGGAATAATAAAATAAGACTAGCTCGCCCACAGCACATACTGAGACATCACAGGAAATAGGTTAATGATCAGTATCATTCATTGTAGTAGCCAGACTCTTGCAGGTTTGACCCCCATAGAAAATGGCTGTACATAGATTTCTAGAGTTTATGGCTTCAAACTTATAGGACAATATAGGCAGCCAATGCTAAACGCACCTTTGGAGACGTTTTAATATTGACCTAAATTGTGTAGGTCTGTGATATAAACTCCCAAACTTATTGATGGTCTTAAAGGATAAATATCTGACTCTCATTATGTAAATATTTAAAATATTTAGAAATAATTATCAGTTTCTTTGTTGTTTGTTTTTATGTTAAAAACGAAGTAATTTAATTTTGAGCTTGTGTCATAATAAAATTAATAGTAAATGGTGACGTTTAACAACTGCTGTTTGTATATTTTTAACATGTCAGACTGCTGTTTTGTTTTAGTCCTAGTTTGTATTATATTCTTGCCACCCAGACGCGTAGGCCTGTTGTGTCAAAATATTAATAAATGGGACAAAGTAGATACAAATTTGAGAAATAGAAGGTTTTATACATATACAAAAGAAACATGAAACGTCGCACTGGAAATTTTGTTGGCGAGATTTTCTTAAATTTGAACTAAAACACTGATACATTGATTACACATGTGTTTTTCCCAATGCCTAAACTAGTTGGAAGAAACTCTGATGATATCCTGCTCGTTTCAAGGGGATGATTTCAAGATTAACAAGTTTTAGCGTATCTGAGGTTTTTGAATATATGGCCAGCATTAGGTGATGGTAGAGTAAAAATGTAGCTGCAGAGTTTTGGCGATTCCGTCAGTGTGCCTGCGTGTCCCCCTCATAAATGCTCCACATCCTCGGCAGTGAAAGGTGTTTTGGATGCAATCATGACCTACATTCACACCACAATCAGATAAGATGGAGGGAAGTGATTTTGGGCTGGTTTGTCGCTCCCTGTGACAAGTTGAAACACTGTTTACACACTGGACAGTCCATTAAAATGATTTTAAAAATAGTCTAGTAATAATCACCAGAGCAGAAGTGTTAAGAGTCCACCGAGCAAAGGGTCACGCAGGACCTTTTGGATCTTTGATGCACCCTGAGCTTCTCAGAGGCACCTCTAGAACCCTTCATTTTTACAGTGTTGTAAAACCGGCCATAAAGCTATGTATTGTACATAATTGTTAGGGACAGCTTTCACCAAACGGAGTTGTCAAGTAGCGCTTGTTGGTAAACTTCCAAAGGCTGCTCCGGCCTAATAGGTGGAGATCGAGGCTAAAAATCTGTATTTTAAAGAGCTTTAAAGATTTTAGCTAAATCCCATCGATGCACCACTTTCCCCTCACAGTTTTCTCTTTACTTAGTCTAAAACAAAATATATGACACAGTCGAGCTGCCTGCTCGGACTGGGAGGAGTCTGCAGTCGCCTGCTGTTTTAATTGGCTGCAGGCTACAGTGAGAATCGTGAGTATCAGTAATTATTCAGCAATGTTTTGCACAAGAAATGTCAGCCAGAAAGGGCTATCTTCATCCTCCGTCAAATTATACCACAACGATGACATGTCCCAACAATCAAGCTGGAAATTCGTTTTTCGTGGATTCCTTAATCAACGTGAGAACCGACACTGGTTCCTATTACCAAAGTAACGGCGTGTATTTGCCACCAGCGTCGGAATATTCATATGGACTCTCCGGTGGCTCTTGTTTCCCGGGGATCGGTAAGCGCAACGAGCCAACTACTCAAAGCCTGATCCCTTCTTCTGCTCCATATGTTCAAGGGATGGAAACGTGGCTGGAAACGTCGAGGTCCTGTCGTGTGGATCAGCCCAGCAGGCAGCATGTGCCTCAGTGTTCATTTTCTCCGACTATAAAAGAAGAGAGCGCATATTGTCTTTATGAATCTGACAAATGCCCCAAAGGAGCGACAGTAAATGAGGTTTCCTACACGAGTGCATCCTGTCCTGTCACCGGCAGCACTGTGCCAGTCCCCGGCTACTTCCGCCTGTCTCAGACGTACACGTCGTCCAGGCTTTATCATGATGTCCAGCCAAACATGAATCAATTTACACCGCAACGACCTCCCCGTCTGGACAGCCAGTCCTCCCAGCAGCCGACTGCCTCCGCGGAGCCCGAGCGGAAGGAGAGCCACGAGGAGGCGCCTGTCCCTGCTCCTTGCGTCGCAGCCAGAGAGGAGGACAGCCGCGTCTCCTCGGAGAGCTCATCCTCCCCTGAGCCCACTGAGACGTGCAATGCGGACTGTTCAGAAAAGCCAGTCAAAGGTGAAGAGCAGGCGTTCATTGTAGAAATGTATCATAACAATAGCTGATGCCATCAAGGACACACACATATAATTATAGGCGTCCATAGTTTTCTCTAGCGGATGGTTTGTAACCACAGGGCATGAACATGATTTCTGTAAGAGAATTTAGGTCAACGCTCAGCCATCCAGGTGTGCCTTACTCGGGCATTTTCCGGTTTATCAGCATAAAGCAAAATTGAACGTGACTTAATCAGAGCCAAGAATCTGGAAGCTTTTGTGGTTTACAAATAAGTTGGTATAGTTGTGCTATACTGCAAAGATATTCACGCAGGCCTTTTGAATTTATTTTGCCGGGATTATACATTTTTGACGGCTAAAAAAAGAGAAGGAAATATGAATGGACATTTTTTTAATATTATCACCTGTTTGTTTTTATTATATTCAAATTAACAAGGCCAATCCGTGCTTTCTATACAAAACCCCGATGTCCTGTGTTTTCTCATCATCATTATCAGGTTATAGTTTATATTATTTAGTTATGGTTTATGTCTTAATACAGATGCGTTTGGCTGATTTCATAATAGGGCAAATAAATGTTTCTGTTAAAAGAAAAAAGTTGAATTGTAGTTATAGAGATCATCAACATAATTATGTGGCCGTGCGTAAAATCAACTAAATAGGAAACAGAAATAATGTGTTGTAATTTATGGCTGCATAGAAGGTGCCTGGTCAAATTATACGAATTATCAATTTTGAATACAAATTTTTCTGTCACACCTGTTGCCGGAAATCTCTCAAGTATAACGTCTCGCTTTTGTTGTAGGAGATGGAAAAATGGAAAATACGGCTAACTGGCTCACAGCTAAGAGTGGACGAAAGAAGCGCTGCCCCTACACCAAGCATCAGACTCTAGAGCTGGAGAAGGAGTTCCTCTTCAACATGTACTTGACTAGAGAGCGTCGTCTGGAGATCAGCCGCAGTGTGCACCTCACTGACAGGCAAGTCAAAATCTGGTTTCAAAACAGGAGGATGAAACTGAAAAAAATGAGCCGAGAGAATAGGATCCGAGAGCTCTCCGCCAGCTTCAGTTTCTCGTGAGACTGTATGCGTCTTTGGCGGCCTCCTCCACCCATGGCAGGGGCGCCTGACCAGAGCCCTCAACCCAACTGTGAGAATGTCAGTGGAAAATCGGACCCTAAAGCTATAACTTATTGATTGTTGTTCTTTCGAAGAGGTTATTTTCACTTCTGTTTTATTTTAACGTGCATATGTATTTATAAATGGCAACATTTGTAAGGTTCATTCATTGTCTTTAAACTGTGACCACAATGTTTCAGAGCTTCAGGCTTGTATATACTGTATATTGAGTGAACCAGTGGAATTTGCATGCTGGACTGACCCTTGGGACACTTGTGTGGCGGTGAAATGTAGGCTTTTATGTGACTGAAGAACCCAAGAGGTTTGATGAATATTTGCACATTTTTGCTGGTCAAATTAATAAAACCATCCCTGCAACAGCAGACTTCTTATTTCATTCAGAACAAGCTGTCTGGCAGCTGCGCGCTGTTTAAATCTTAGATCTGGCACAGGTACAGTACACGGTGTTATTCATTTTTAGATTTTGATCTGGGTCCGATTTGTGCACAGCAAATATTATTACAGTAGCAGAGGGGGATGTTCTTGACAGTTTATGGCTGTAATAGATGTCTGAAAGTTGTGCACACGTTGTTTGCATCGACATCATACTTCTCAATAAGTAAAGTAACAGTGATTTTTTGTTTTCATTTTTAATATTGTACTAAAATAATTTGTAAATGGCTACATTATAAAAGGTTGGTCCCAGTTTAAAAAACTAAACCCTAAACACTAATTAACTCTTAATGCTTACGTTGAACGTTTAACAGAGCATCTGCACTTTTTGGACTTAGACAGTCTACAATGTTGCAATGCTGCAAATTAGACACTGTGATTTCCCTCTGTAAATAGATCCCCAATAGAATCTAAGCAATATACTATGCACCTGAAAAGTTCAAAAATCATAGCAGCCAGGCGCTACAGAGATGTTTATATAGGGGAAACTGCAGAATTACGCAACATGAAAAAACAAAACAGATATAGCATATTCCTGAAGAGGAGAGCGGGCTGTGGAGTGGTTTAGGTAGTCTCATGTTGTTGGGCTATGTTGCTTTTCCCACAACACGAAACTGCCTTGATTACCTCAGTAATACCACGTCGCATCATGAAAGGGAATCACTTTTAATTACTGATGGAAATGATCAGAATTTAATCTTCTATCAGATTGTCTTGTGTTCAAAAACGTGTGCTTTATTGTGCATAAAATGATTAATAGAGAGAGATTTCATTTTCTCTTGCTCTTCCTTTTTCCATTATGAAATCATAATTCCGTCATGCGTCTTGTGGATGTGGTTGGATCTATTTACAGAGATACAAAGATTTCACCATGTCTGTTATTTAGGGCCATCTCCGTAAAGGATGTGAGTGATCTACAGAGTGAGAAAAATCGCGGGCTGGGAAATGAAAGAAGTAAGGGTTGTATATGATCAGGAGAGAAGGAAAAGACAGACAAGGCCTCGGTTATGATCATTGCAGTCTGCCAGTTGCCTCGCCATAGGAAATGCCGAAATGCCGTCTGCTTGCGGAAGAGAAAGAACACAAAGGCCGAGCTTTATTGGTGATATTTAGCTTAGACAGTCAGGTTGTAACCTTAAGAAAAACAACCCAATTGCCAGTGATAAAAGGACTGTTATATAGCACCCAACTAACAGCACCCCACTTCCCGTTTTAGATTGCCTTCCAAATAGTCCCACAGCCCTGCAGACGCAGCTATAGGCATCTTGGAAACAGTCCTTTAAGATGTTTAGATATTGTAAAATCCAAATATCCCTAAACACATCCTCGCTTGTTTTATCTTGTTTAACAAGTCTCGACAACATTTTGCAAACTAACCACCGCCAAGAACCAGGATTTTCTTTCCAGACTGAGTTTTATAGATGGACGTCATTAAATTATTACAGGGTTTTTATAAATAATCCCATTAGGTTTAATTAATATACACTTTTAAGGGAGGAGGTTGTTTGATGGTTTTGCTAATGGAGGCTTTAAAGTGGTTTTACCCCTGCCCCTCCATCCGAACTATGTTCGATCGCACTAACATAAGATCGCTTGACAAAAATCATAACGTTTATTGCTTATAAAACGAAATATTTCCCAATAAAGGCGCCGGGATTTGCTATTAAAATATGGTGGGTAAAATGGTGGCCATTTAGTCGAGCAGCAGCCTGATTTATTATTTATTGTTCTGTCCCACGGTCACGTGTTTGAGGCGCCCTATCCAGTCTGTGGCAAGGTTTAACTTATTGGACGCATTGAGGACCAAGCTTGTGCAGCAAAGCAATACATTGTACCATGCAACGAATTATTTTTTTTCTAAAGACGCCAGGATTTTAGACATTGTGTTGCTTGTGCATTATTTTTTTTACAATGTCGACACTGGGAACCAATTATTATGTTGACTCCCGTGTTCTTCCCGAGCAGGAAGATATGGCACCGAGGTTCTCATCAGCTGCAGGGGTGGAGCAGGCGATGCTCACTGAATATGGCGGACAGGAGTCTTGTCCTTTGCAGGCGAAATCTTCTATTTTCGGCGGATCTTGGAGTCCCATTTCTACCCACTCCGCAAACACAGCTACTCCGACCTATATTCATCACCATTACACAAGCGGGGACAGCGATGGCATGTTTACACGCTCGTGGGCACTGGACCCGGTCTCCGCGTCCCTGTGTTTGACGGGGTTACCGTCGACAGCCATGCATTATGAGATAAAACCCGAGCCTCTAATTGGAACTACTGAATGCACAACTTTGGAGACACACACACCAATTTTGTCTGACATTGAAAACGGATCGTCCATTGAGGAGATTCCTTGCGAAACTACATCTAAAGCCACTGACCGGAGCCCGTTAGCAGAGGAAAAGGTGGAGACAGATGCAGGTAAGTTTTGCAGCTTTTTTTAATTCTGGTCACGTTATGGACTAATATTGCTTCAATGGCTCGAGAATGTGGAGGAACATTGTGTGATGGCACACGCCCAGTATAAATATTTCAAAAACAAATAGCTAATGCTCAAATTATACAATAGTCTTATAATTAAAATAAAACACGCACAGTAAATTTATACGAAAATGTTAAAGGAATTAGGAAAGGGCTTTGTAATCCTTTTATCCTCGGATTGTCTGAAAATGAACCAACAATGATTTCCTTAAAACATAGAATCTGTCCAATAGCATGTCCTCCCCAGACTGTGAAGTCAATAGTCTAGCCTTGTTTTTAAATCCTACTCTGAGAGCAATAACTCTCTTCTCTCGTGGTTTTGATTCCCTGTTTCCAGATAACCCATCGTCCAACTGGCTTCACGCAAAACCCACCAGAAAAAAGCGTTGCCCATATACAAAGCATCAAATCCTGGAACTGGAAAAGGAGTTTCTGTTTAATATGTACCTCCCCCGGGATCGTAGATTCGAAGTAGCTAGACTCCTGAATTTGACCGAGAGACAGGTGAAAATCTGGTTTCAGAACCGCAGGATGAAGATGAAGAAAGAAAACAAAGACCGGAGGAAAGACAGTTAACTGGTTTTGAACTGATGGTGGATTAGAGCCTAAGGGGAGAAGAGGAGGGGGATCTGGTGTTAATATCCCTGAGCTGTTACACATGTTGTTGTAAAGTTTGTGTTGTTAAAAGAATGCTGGATGTTGTTTTTTTTTTGTAAAATGTCCAGTGATTCATGTTAGTGAGAGGATAAAATGTCTCGTCGGATTTAGATGTGTTGTATTTGGCGCACACAGATAGTTAATTATAGGCTATTTCTTATCTGCATGAATGTCTCTCAGCTACCTATTGGCACTGTCTAAATTATTTTTGCAACTTTACGTGTTTTTTAAATCGTAAGTTTTGATCCATTTGTGAAAACACTGTGCACACATAATATACCTCATTGTTCTTTATTCAATCCAAAATAAATAGTTTATAGAGCACATTGGGATAATAATATGTCTTATTATTTAAAAAAAATTCCCTTCATTTTTTTAGACATATCGCTTATTTTTATAATATTTTTAAAATGTCAAATACAGAGAAATAAAATAGTGGCTCAATTATCGCAGTGTCCACCCTTTGAAACAATTTTTAAAAATTTTAATCTGAACTCATGTCATAAAGTAGCTGGTTAAAAAAATTTAAATGTTACAAGATAAATTATTAAAAGAGACTTTTACTACGTTTTTAGGTTTGCAGCCAATAGCATTATGGGGAAAACGATCCAAACGAGTCACAAACACTTCTCAAGGCCTATCCAGCTTTTTCATCTGTTTTATTAAACTATGCCGGTCTGCATTCCCATTTGTATTTTTAATGGTTATATATTATATAATATAATAATTGATAGACTAAAAAAAAACATTGTTGAAATAACATTGCAATCTTTGATTTAATATACATGGGCGGTATAAATCTTTTCTAGAAAGACAAATGCGCCCAGTAGTTTCAAATTAACAACACACTGAGATGTATTCAGATGTGAAACAGTGAGAATAAATTAAAGCGGAACAAAACATTAGATTATTTTGCACGTAAATGTGGCCTGAATCACAGCATATATTTTAGGACAGTCTCGGTCTGAGAGCGCCCTACAAACCAGATTAGATGTCCTTCTACAATAAACCAAAATCACAGCTTCATCTGTTTATAAGGTGCGAAAAGAGGCGCTGTGACAGCAGTAAAGCTGTATTTCTAACAAAGCTCCAAACATCCAAAATTGCCGGAAGATAGACCTCAAGCAACACACACACACACACACACACACACACACACACACACACACACACACACACACACACACACACACACACACACACACACACACACACACACACACACACACACACACACACACACGGGAATGATGGAGGGTGTGGCAGGACTGCAGATGGGTCTGTCTTAAAACGTCTGATTACTTTACAAGCGTCTACTAACAATTAGACTGTCTCGGTGTAGAAACGTCCTTTTGTTGCTTTGTGGCAGCAGAGCTCTCAAGACGTCACATCGTAACACAACGTGTTTCACTAAATTACATTGCTTTCATATAATCCACAGTGCAGCCAACCTCACTGTATTATCAAAATGGCACAGTTAAAAAATAAAAAGGGGCAAATTAAAAAAATACAACTTAAATGTGGGCCAACAGAGCCGCGCTACAGCAGGCCAAAGAGCTCTGTGTTTAGTGTTGCTGCGCTTTAAGCACCAGCAGGTGGAGGCACCCACACATCTATGAACAGTCTTCAAATGCATGGTGCGTTCACGGTACCCAGGACCATTCCCCATTCATTGGACATGAGTGCGACATGAATGCGACATAGACTAAAACAATGCTACGAATTTAATATTAATTCAATTATGGTATAGAAATTCATTTAATTAAAGTGTGGCCTTGTTTCAGCAGAAGTTTTTCTCGTGCACGTCAAACTCTAAATAAAGTACAAAATAGTTAAATAAACGTTTGCTTTTCAGTAGTTTAGAATGAAACCTGCAGTTGAGACAAGCACCCGCGGCTGGTTATTCCAGTACATTTTCTATGAATATATATTGCGCATATAAGATTAAGCAAATATTAATAATAAACTACATTATTAGTTACATGCATACTTAATTGTAATTTGGACTAAAATGTCTGACAAGGTGAATACATAATCATGTATATGAATATTTACACATAGATGAAGATTAGTGCTGTTTTTTCTTCTAGGATTAGGCTTTAATCTCCACCTGGGGTAAACTTCATATCTAAATAAGATATGACCTTCCTGTTTTTCCTCAACTTCCCCTCATCTCTTTCTCCTCTGACACCCTGAAAGGCCAAGCACATTCAGATACTGCAGCCATAGTATTGAGGGACATATAAGTAAACCGATGTTCCCATATTCCACATGTTTAAAATAATGCAATTATACTGCATGAAATGTCGAAGTATCTCTGGGCAAGACACTGAACCCCTAACAGCCCATTCCCCTCCCCAGCTGTGCAGTGCCGGTCCAAGCCCGCTAGAAATTGGGGAGGGTTGCGTCAGGAAGGGCATGCGGTGTAAAAACTGTGCCAAATCAACATGCGGACAACCCTGAACTCACAGGGTAAGCCAAAAGGACAAAAAAAAATACATTAAAAAAAACTGCATGAAACCCTCTCCAGCCACTGGTAAACAAAAGTGTTAGTGGTAGATATCAGGCTGATGCTCTTAGCTATTTGGACATCGTTGGTGCAGAACATTTAAGGAGCCATGGTGCAGATAAACCAAAAGTTACTTGGACGTTGTTTGTGGTGACCTTTCGTGACCCCTATTCATCAAACTTCATGACACCGGGGGTGACAGAGGAGGAGGCCACAAGTGAACTCTGGAAGAGAAGTTCAGGGGAGTAAAGTCATGAACACAAGCATGTGTTTCATTCAGTACCTCTCACTGTCAATACTCTGTTGTTTTGGATAGAAAAAATGATAGTGAGTTTACTTCCTTTTGTGTTACAGGCTGAAATATATTTGTAGATTTGTTTCCCAAAGTAATTCTGATAAAATCACTGTTTAATGGTGTTTTCAACAGAACGTTTACCATTACAAAATGTGAGTTTGCTTACTAAAGGCCCCCAGATTCTTTAACATTTTTTTAACCATTTGCATGAGTGTGCTTTTTATTTTTATTTTACAAATGCTTACTTTACGCTCATATAATTTATATTTTCCTCCACAGGACAACTGAGGAAGGACTGTCTCAAAGAGAACTGACAGGCAACATTGTCCTTTCAAAGTTGGCAGTAGATGGGAGAGGTAGGTTGTATCTAGAGCATGTTCTTTAAAAATGCCCATCAATAGCCAGAGATTTATTCCTTAACGTTTTCCCTTTGCCATAGCCCCATATGTTTTCTTTTTTTGTTTCATTTTGTTTTGTTGACACGATATTCCCGTTCATGTCGACTTGCAGAGCAATTTGATTTGCGAGCTCAAAGCACGCCTGAAGTATCTGTCAAATCTTCCCATGAATCCAGGGGGCTCGATAAATAAAATCGTTATGTGAAAATCCTGTCATGAACACTGCTTTGTTTCCAGGACACATTATTCTCTCCCCCCCCCCCACAAAATGTGATTTCCAGAAGGGCCACTGCTTGGTTTGCAATGGCAGAAACAACATGCGGTTAATTTTTATACAAATATTCTCAATCAATTCACCAATATAAACGTGTTAGATATATAATGCTATGAAAACAGTATACAGTTATATCCCGGTTAAACACATTTCTCAAAGGGCCGAAGAAGACTGGATAAACAGATGCTCATTTGTTGATTTTTCAATAATTTATTAGGTTATAGTTGTTTTCTGTTTGGTTAAACCTCATCACACTCAGCAGTTCCACAGCACACTCCAGATTAACGTGATAACCGATAGTTTTTTCTTAAAAACAACTCGTAGCTCGTAGTTGCCTGCCTTGTTCCCTCCCAAGATGCCTCCCGTTGTGTTAGAACAGACGGAAAACGTGCCGCTCCTGTCCACAGCTCATCCAGACACCGTCGCCTGTCTGCATCTGTTCAAAAACAAGCAGCGAAACGTTGCTTCGCCTCTGCACAGCTCTGATCATAAAGAACAAATACATTAAAATCGCGTAGCAGATTAAAATGTGGCATGTTTTTCAGAAGGTTTAGGCTCTTGTAAAGTCATTTTTAATGCATTTTTCAGAAGGCCCTTTTTTCTGTTTATGCTATTGTTCTGTTTCTACACCTGTGCCGAGTTCAAATCTAAAGAAAGTGAGCAAAAAAACTTCAGTTTTTATAAGCCATAATTTATGTTCACGTTGTTCACACCTTAGTGTGTAAAATAATGTGGAGTTTAAATATTAATTTGGTGAAAGAACCACAAATACCAAATATTGAGCAACACATGTACGAAATGTGGGTAAATATAAATACAAGTTAATTTTTTGTATGCTCATATTAAGAAAAAAAATAGAATTATATTTACTTTATATTATAAGCCAACTCTATCATACCATTGATCACCAAATCAATATTCCTTCGCAAGAAAGGGTTTAAAGATTAAGCTAATGCTTGGAAGTTATACATTTGCCAAAATAGGCATTTACTTGAAAACAAATCAAATATTTCAAGCTTATGAGTGGAGAAGAGTAATTTTATAACCTGACCAAAGCCTGAGGGAGAGAAAAGCATGAGACTGAATGGGATTTCTGCTGAATGCCAACACCCACTCACCTCAGCAAACAATTGATCCTGAGCTTCTCCGTTCGTTTCTAAACCACTAACTACGTCCATTTCTCTCTTTTATCTTTTTTCTTTGCCAGGATAGTCCTTTGTGTAAACGAAAAAAGCGATAAATTGTCATCTTTCGATGGAGTTCTGATTTACTGTCGAGAGGGGGAGATTAAAAAAAACTGTGCGTCTCATCCGCGCTTTTAAAGAAATCCCCACATTTCTAAATGGAAAACTTCTCCTGCAGCATACCTAAAGAGTAGCTGTCCTCTTCTTGGCCATATATGATCTAAGGCGGTGTTAGGTGGTTTAAATGTGTTCTTAGGGCAGCGAGCTGTCAGACCTTTTGGCGAGAAAGATTGATCGCACACATGCTACCAGGGTTCTTTGTTTAGAGGCTGAGCAATAAACAGCCATCAGATCCCCACCTTTCCTCTGCTTTACGCCATAGTGGCAAATCATGTCTGTTCTCCGTTATAACCAATAACACTGAAGTGTATGGATGATGGCTTGGGTCAACATTATCCCTACAGGCGAAATAAAATAAATGAAATGGGATGTGGGCCAGGGGGCTATACGCTGTAAAATTATGACGAATGCCCGTTGAATAGCCTAACTGGTTTCTTACATGGACACGCAGTATTAGAGTATCATTAGATTTCCATTTAAAGCATGTGTAGCCTACAGTACGTTTTAATGATTAATATACCTGTAATAATGTAACGCACTGGACGACCCAGGTGATTAAATTGTGCCAGAATATGATGCATGTAAAATCCCAGTGAAAAGCAACCTCTCTCCCTTTCTCCTGGTGTGTGTGTGTGTGTGTGTGTGTGTGTGTGTGTGTGTGTGTGTGTGTGTGTGTGTGTGTGTGTGTGTGTGTGTGTGTGTGTGTGTGTAGCGGGGGAGGGGTGGACTTGTTACTGGACATGCCTGCTGCAGGTTTTCTTCCAAAGTAAGAATGTCTCGAGATTACAGCCTCGACACTGATGACGAATGCGAGTGCCGTTGCGTTATGAGACTAGTTATGAGATAATGTGACTGCTGAAATGATTTGGGGTGAGTCATGATAGACATAAACGTGCACACATACACACAACACATTTCCACCGCGCGTAACCGCACTGTAGCCCGCGTGGGCGCGCAAAAGTGGGCACGGCATTTGGGTGCATTTTCGGGGGGAGCAGAAGTGACATAACTGGCTCAAAAATGTGTAAATAAAGCAACAACTACCCCCGGAACGAGGCGTTACCCCTCCGACTTTCTCGATCAATCACAGGGGACAGTGGCTTCTTTTGATAAAAAAAAACAACCCAAATTGTCATTGGGCAGATGCAATCATGTGACAAGTAGCACGGTCTAATTCCAACCATGTCCTCGTGAAACCAATAGTTTATGGCATTGGGGTCTCCACACGACTATATCCAGTTTAGTAGTTTATGAAAATAAACTGCTAATTAATTTTTCTTTGCCCCCTTGAGTTACCTTAAAATCAGCGAGTTTTCAAGACCAGGAGGAGGAGATGAATTACGAATATGGGCGAGAAAGTGGTTTTATCAACAGCCAGCCGTCGCTCGCTGAGTGCCTGACATCTCTCTCTAACCCTGGTGATGCATTTCAAAGTTCATCAATCAAGAGCTCGGCGCTTTCACAGTCGACACTGATTCCTCCTCCTTTTGAGCAGACCATTCCCGGCCTGAACCCGGGCATCCACCCACGCCACAGCCGCTCAAAGCAGGCACTGAAAGGCTGCAGCACGTTGCAGGCTGCATCCCAACCCCCGGAGTACCCGTGGATGAAAGAGAAGAAAAGCATCAAGAGGAGCCAGACCGCTGCTTCTGCTGCTTCTGCGAAATCGGCTGACTCCTCGCCACTCTGCTTCTCCCCCCAAGGCAAGACACGATGATTAATAACCTCCATGTTAAAGGCTCCTCATTGTCTGAGCATTGCCCTCTGCAAGGAGCTGCTTCCCGGGCCTCATGCAACGTGGGCGTCTCTTTACACCAGTAAAGGATTTTGATTTAAACATGCTTAATCTCATCAAATAACGCCCTGACTCCTGATGCAGTGTAAGAGTGTTAATGCTTGACAGTAATGGAGAGTGATAGATTATTCTTACACGGGCCAGCAGCTGGCATGTTCATTAATCATCACCCTCGGTACTGTCCTGTCCACGCAGACCCATCATATTCTGCCTGAGGCCCATAAATCTTCCTACTCCCGGGGCTTTCCTGCCACAAGTTTCACCCATAGAGCTTCTGCCACACACAACTGTGTTGCTGTTTGTGTTCGCCTGTTTGCCTGTGTCAAAAAAAAAAAAAAAAAAAAAAAAATCTGTGGTTTACATATAATTTATTTCATTTTTTAGGTTCACCGGAGGTACCTGAGGGTGATGTTGGCGGTGGAGTGACATCCAGGAGGCTGAGGACTGCGTACACCAACACCCAACTTCTGGAGCTCGAGAAGGAGTTTCATTTTAACAAATACCTGTGCAGACCCAGGCGGGTGGAAATAGCCGCTTTGCTGGATTTATCAGAAAAGCAGGTGAAAGTGTGGTTCCAGAACAGAAGGATGAAGCACAAGAGGCAAACCCACTGCAAGGAGAACCGGGACAGCGAGGGGAAATACGCGTGTCTGGACGACGGGCCGGAGGACGAGTTTGAGCAGGCGGTGGACAGCAGCGCATCCGGGACGCTCCTGGAGAGGGAGCGGTATTTCCACCAGAATACCTTGACTTCTCAACAGTGTCAGATTGGACACAATGGGGACAAGCAAAGCACGACTGTTACGCATTTGAGCAGCTATGAGAAACATTTGAAACATTTTCCAAACCAGGCACCCACTGTTCCCATCTCCGTGTCAACAATAGGCCCGGACAATGACGAATCCCCGGGCCTGGACGTCTCTTTGCAGGATTTCTCAGTTTTCTCATCCTCCTCCTCTTTCTCACCAAGTTTGTCAGATTCGACACAAAGTCCCCTGCCTTTCTCGTCCGAAACTTTTGAGCTTTTTTCAGAAACACTGACAACAATCGACCTGCAAAACTTGAGTTACTGAAAAATGTTTTTATTTTTTAAATGAGGCACTTGTTAATGTAGTCAGCGTTAGCGCGAGGGGGAAACTTTAAAAAGGTATATCACAAATAAGGTAAGTTATAGCAAAAACAACACCGTTAATATGTTGTCTACATTGGCTGTATTTACTTTTAGAGAACATCAGATGTTTATTTTTATATGGATTTCGACTATAGTTGAGCAGAGTATTTTTTTCTTGAAATAAAAGTTCACACTGAGTGGAATCAGTTGCGCCACTGTCTTATTTTCAAGTTTGGAAAAATGGCTGATTTTAAGTTTAAAGAGACTATTTGTGTTTTCCGCATGTAAAGACGCCATTGTTTTTATAGTTTCAAACTTTCCAAAATGAAATAGACAAATAAATGCAACAATCCTGGCACTATAAAATACACATACATTATCAGAAGAAAGCGTGCTATTGTATACAGTAAAGCTATACCTTTTTAAAAGTTTAAATTTTTCAACGTGGCTGTAGTGCTCTATCAGGAAGATTCATTGCCTCTGGATGTTAAAACCAAAAAAAAAAAAAAAGAAAAAAAAAGTGAGAATTGCCTTCTAGGAGTCCCAGGCCAAAAGCTACGACTTTTCTTGGTTATCTAATTAAATTTTATTGCCTATAAAACTCACAGTATGGAGGGTGCTTGTTTATAGCCTGATCCACATTGTAATACAATATGTTAGAATAGCCCCTTACGCCATTGTGATTTTCAAAACTTTAAAAATGACATAAACTTATTTGGGATTAATTCAAAACGGTCAAGATGTGTCTATATATTGTTCGTAAAAGTAATTTTACTTGGTTTTGTATTTATGGATAGGTTAAGTAAAATAGCAGAATACCTTTATTCCACTGCATAAACTGGACCAAACGGATTTCGTCCGTGTCTTGTGCTAAAGACCGAGGAGCTGAACCTCGAATTTTGGAGAGGTGTAAAAATTGTCGACACAAATCTTTGCTATTTAATGGTAATATTATTTATTATTCATGGAAACAATGTGATGAAAAGCCAACACGTTATATTGTTCCAAGAATCGCAGGAATACCAATCACACAGATTAATTATTCTGACCAAAGTCTGCAGGCGATAGGATTCATTTATCGCCTGTGTATTTTGGTTCTCATCGTGCTGCTCTCAGGACTGTGCGGTTGGATTCCGAGCCTCTTAGCAACAATAAAAAGGTGCAGTGAGGTGGGGAACTGCCACTCCTATTGAGATATGGTTTTAAGTGATGGCTAATTACGCACAATTTTGAAAACAGGATGGAGTTGGATAATTCTAGAAAACCCAGGAGGCACAGAAGTCGTATTGGGTTTAGTGCTGAAGCCTCTGAGCTATAATTTTAAACATTAAGACCACACAGCATGTCCAGTACTTACAGGCTAAACCACAAATGCACCCTCCTCTTAGGTTTATTATTAAAATACTTAGGACCTAATAAAACAGATATTTGCTGCACCTTATATCTTCTACACTCTGCACACTGCAGACAACTGCAATATGCATAAATTATACATCTTCTGCATAATGTTTGGTTATTTTGGATGAGTGAATTTGCTGAGACGGACCAATGCAGCTGGGGAAAGACGCAGTTAAGTGGAATACAAAGCTATAATGAGTGTGATACAAGAGGGAGAAACAAATATGAGTGAGAAAACAGGCAAATAGCTTTATGGGAAACTAAATACAATGCTGTGCCAAAAAATCCTCTATGCACACACACACACACACACAGACACACACAGGTCAAAGGTCAAGCTGGCTCTCTTCTCCTCTCCAAACTGGGAGGAACTGCTGCCAGGTCAGCAGAGGGTCAGGTTTTGAATGACCACAGAGCGTTTGTGGCTCATAAAGTATTTATTGGGGGTTGAACCCAAAGCATTATATATAAAGGTAAAGTATGTATAAAAGTAAAAGATGATCTGGAGTTAGTTAGACAAAGATGGGAGAGAGTTTACATCACATTATATTAATCTCAATATCTACAAAGTCTGCTGTAAATCCATGTGTCCGGCTGCACTGACAAACACAGTCCACCACCTGCAGCTACAGCACAAAATCGAGCTTTTCACACAGACCTTTCAGAGCAGCACTGACATTTCTGGCTCATTTCTACAAAACAAAAGGCTATATAGCTCAAAGGCTGAGTCTTTTAACCTGGATTGGGTGATACCGCCTGTCAAAAGATGACTAATGAATGACTGGCATCTTTATAAACAATATGGCAAAAGGCTGCTTTAGTTGAGAAGACCAGGAGGCACACCTTTGTAAGAGGTGAGGTTTTTTTCTTTAAAGGTTGCATTAGACGAGACTGGAATTATGTCTGGATTTGTTTAGGATTTTTTTAATGATTTGACTCATCCTCAAAAATAAAGTGCAAATACTTGAACTGTAATTAGGGATAAGCCACTGAAGCATAAGTAACAGCTACGTTGCTCACAAAGATCAGTCACAGAAGCATCAAGAACGGTTTGATTATATTGATCCCTGTTACAGTGTATTTTTAACCCAAAGTGCATGCAACGACACCCGTTGCTCCATTAAAACCACAACTCTCTTTCACTAGCAGCAGTCAAAAATACGCATGCACACACAAAAGCTAATGCACAGACAAAGCACAGCGTGCATGTTGAACAACGATGACAGGTACAGTAGAGTCGGTGTCCTGCAGGGGAACTAAGTGGTCACCGATAAATGAGTAACAGATTAACTTCCGCATGTCTGAGCCTCTGTTGCTTCCGTGTGATGTGAAGTTTCCCCTCACGGTCCAGACAGTCCATCGCCGCCAGCAACAAAGTCTGATCACAATGCGTACGATCCCCGAGGAGTTAACGACTCTCATTTCAGGTAAAATACATAAAATGTGTTGTTTTTACTTTAACAAAATGCGCCAGTTTTTTCTCTCTCGTTTGTGTCACTAAGTCCAGTTTGCCCGTTGAGACCGTTGTGTAAAAGAGGAAGCGTCGACGCAACACGGTTGACTTAAAATGCATTTAAGTCCATTCGCAGCCCCACTGTTGTGCAGTATGAAAATGCTGTGGTGGTACTGCACAACCAGTAAGTTATACCATTTGAATGAGTTCATTAACGGACATTTTCTTGTTTAGACTTAGAATATTTCCTCAATGATGGTTTAAAAGGAGAAGTTTTAAGCAAGAAGGCAAAAGACAAGAGAGAAGCCTTCATCAAACGGATAAAAGAGATCAAATTGGGGTATGTCTCTTTCCACTGCACACCAAAATGTTTTCTGAAGATGCCAATTCCGATAGATGTTAACATCCTGTTACTGTTTCTCCAACAGTTTTCCTCAAGAGTTCAAGGACAAACGTGAGTCTCACTCGTGGTTTAAATATGTTGAGGCCTATGTTTATATCTGTCACACCAATAGCTTCCAAACAGAGGGTCTGAATCTCTACATAAGTCATGACATGAATATTAGGTATCACGAGACAATTACCTTTGTAGAAAATAAGAATTAAAAAAATGAATTGTATATTTTTAGACTCTGTGCTTATTTCCTTAATATACAGCTGTAACTCTTCAGGCTGACTCCCTTCTTGAACACACTGCATCAGAAACAGGTTGTAAACAATGTTACACTACGGCATGTACAACGCCCCCTGTTTACTTCAGTAGGTGGAGATGACTCGGATGATGAGGAGGAAGTTGACAGCAACAACGATGGAGGGTCTTTGCTGTCAGAGCGCACAGACAAGGATGAAGAGGCTTGCGAAGGTAAGCCACAAGCACTTAAGAGACGTCCAAAGTTGACATGGTAATTGCTAATAAACTGGGCGTTAAAGTAGTTAAAATTGCATCTTGGAAAGAAAATACACTAATCTTTGGGTCTGCTCCTTGGAGAAAGTGATTTTGAGTGGCACAATGAAGGAGAAATTCCAACTGTAACTTGGCAACATACCGGGGAAACAATTTAGGGGCACAACAGCTACTCCCACCACGTCTGTCACCCGACTTGTGTGACAGCTAGGGCATGTTTTAACTGCTCTCAGCCAGAGTCAGGGGACTGAAAATTACTGCCGTGCCATGTAGTTTGGGGAAAAAACAGTAATATACAGTGGCTTTAACCCTTTGTGCTCCACCATAGTAAGCTATGCAATTTGTGTGTTTACTTTTTTAAACAGAGTATCAGAGAAATCCTTGTGAAATGGTCATTAGGGTCTGGGGTTTATGGGCTGTAAAGAGCTGCCAGTTTTATGGCTGCTCTTTCACACAAAGCAACTTTGACACAGCAGTTGAACATTTGCATTGAAGTTGCACAGTGCAGAACAATCTGCTTCAGAGAGAAGCAAAGCGTGGCTTATTCGGGCCTCCGTGGCTTTTGCTATTTATTTTAGTAATAAGTAGTCAAAAGGTGCTTACTTTCACTTTGCTGTATTAAAACACTTTAAAAAGACTGAGCAGCAGCTGAAATGATAACAGACTCAGAGCAAATGCTTCACTTCAGTGGGTTTCTTTAACTTTTTTCCAGGGGCCCAGCAGTCCCCACCTGTGGCAGCCCAGGACCTGCCCATGGTCTTTAAAGCAGGATACCTTGAGAAGCGCAGAAAGGGTTGGTGCTCTGCTAATAATACACATGACAAAAAATCAAATGGTTTTTTTTTTTACATGCTATGTGCAAACAGAAATGTGCAAGCTTCTGTTTCTGTAACATTGTGATTTATAAGATTTGGACAAAAAATTATCAACTATAAACAGACAGCTCCATGATACAAACCTAACACCATCAAACCCACTGTGTCCTGGTAAACAGAAATTTTCACTGCTCTCAAAATACATTTCTGAATTCTGTATCCCTTTAATACTGAGATTTATTGGGTTTTCTTCTAAAGATCACAGTTTTTTTGGCACCGAGTGGCAGAAGAGATGGTGTGCTCTAAGTCATCATACCTTCTACTATTATGGCAGTGAAAAAGGTACTTCAGTTTTTTCAATTTCATCCCTGTTTTTTATTTAATTCTGAATAAGACACACTGTTTGAGGAAAGTTAAATGGATAGATTGTTTCCCAGGGTTTAGCTGTTGGTGGTTGCCGTGACATTAATGATAATGTTTTAATTTTCTGTACCCAGACAAGCAGCAGAAGGGTGAATTCGGTATCGATGGGTACAACGTCAAAATGAACCCCAATTTACGGAAAGACTCAAAGAAAGACTGTTGCTTTGAAATTTCGGCTCCAGACAAACGAGTTTATCAGGTACGCCTCTCTCAATGATAGTTTGGAGTGCCTTTCATTCATCGCTGTGCTAAATGTAATTTCAAAATTGTCGTGCCGTGTGTTTACATGTACTTCATTAAATCTTTACTTTCAAAACCCATTGACACTACTGCCTTTGCAATAGCTCAGCCTGACATGCATATTTAAAAAGCCTAAGTAAGTGTTTCTAACATCCAGGCTCTTCGATGTGGAACATTTTGCTATGCATAAATGCAGTATTATTTGTTTATGTTAATTAATATATGTAGAACTGCATATTGCACTGACTGCAGTTTTCATTTCTCTCTTCTTTCATCACAGTTTTGTGCGTCATCAGCAAAAGAGGCGGAGGAATGGGTGAAACAGATAGACTTTGTTTTGAGAGGTCTGAACATTTTCAGTCATAAGAACATATTATTATGCTAAAAAAATATTCCTTAACGGAATATTGGTTCCTTGAGCAGTTTAAAATCAAATATTGACAACGCTGTTCAAATATTTGCACCAGATAATATGTGAGTGGCTGAACAAATCAACATTTATTAGGCAAAATTAAAACGTGTTGTGTTTCCCTTTTTGTAGATTTGACTGGTATCATCCCAGAAGATGAGGATGAACAGGACATGTATGATGATGTTGGAAATATGCCCGATGCAGCGCCAGGGGTGGAACCGATTGACGAAGACCTCTATGAGGAACTCCCAGGTTATATTCGATCTTTTTTTTTTCCCCCAAAATTTGATCAAATCAACTCAGTCTCTTGGATTGTTTCAAAATGGTTTATTTTCTGCTATTGCATATTAGATAATTAAAGTCTTCTAAATTATAGTGCATTCATCCATTTATTTGTCTTTTTTTCACAGAGGATGAAAGTTCAACTTCAGCAAAGCCACCTCCTCCAAAGGTGGAGCCACCAAGCAAACCAGCGCCTCCTCCTGCAGGTACACTGCTCCGAAATTTCTTAGGTTTCAAACTGTGCGTGTGTGTGTGTGTGTTGAGTGATGACCATATTTGTGTAAGCATTTTAAGCCACAGTTAAGAAGAAGTGACCTTTACAGAGGAAGTGTCTTTGATGAAACGCAACAGAAAGTTAGCACAATGCTGGAAATAACTTGCAGCCCAGTTAGACAACTTCCTTTTACAGTAAGGTGTGTGTGTGTGTGTGTGTGTGTGTGTGTGTGTGTGTGTGTGTGTGCGTAAAAGGCTACAGTGATATTATATTGTAAAAGTAGGGCATTTAACAAGCATGAAGAAGTAGAAGCATGTAATAGTAACTTCTTCATCTCAAACAATTTATTAAAACAAGCTAACAACAGCGGTGGGTATACCACAACCAAAAGATGTCAATGTCAGACATGAGCCATGTTTTTGCAGTTAATCACCTTGTTAAAGAACATTATGTTATGCAATAAGAACAGAAACATTGAACAAATGGACATGTGCATTCAAAAGTTTAGAAAAGTTCAAATTAAATTCACATCTACATCAATAAATGAGTGAAAAATGGAAACCCCACATACTATTGCATAGAATACAATATTTATATTTTCCTGTGTTTTCGAGGGCTAATTAGGCTTTACAGTATATGTAAATTAAAGTGTGGCTAAACAAAAAGAATATACCACACTGGTTCTATAAATGTTTCACAGCCATCTATTGTCTTAAGCACTTATCCTGTCGTGGTGGTGCTGGTGCCTTTCTCTGCTATCATCGGCCAAGAGGCAGGGGACACCCTTGGACAAGTTGCCAGTCTATCCCAGGGCCACACATAGAGACAAACAACCATTCACACCCACATCCACACATTATACTGTGAACTGGCTGAGCAGCTCCTCCACCTCTTTTGTGCATTTCATTCTGGGACAATAGTGTGTATTTTCAACTTGCAATACATACTATTGAGCACATCGCCAATTTTGTCCTTTTTGTCAGCATGGACATAGAATTCTCCCTTAGAACTTTAGACCTGAGAAAAATGACCCATTTTCCAAATGTCTCATACAAGAATTATGTTCAGTAGAAGTATTGCACACTAATTGTCATAGTATACTGTTATAGCAGTTACGATACAAAAATCTAAGAAATACAGTGGCTATAAAAAATATTTACCCCTTAGTAATTTTTCACCTTTTGTTCTTGTTTTTTTTTTCACAACTTTAAATCTTGGTTGATTTAATTAGGCTTTTTTGACACGGTTCGACACAGCTGTTTTGGGTCAAAAAGGAACAGATCTCGACAAAATAATCCAATTTGAATAAAAATAGAAAGCAAACATAAGTGATTTCAAGTACTCACTGTCTTTAAAGTGCTGTGAAAGTGATGTGTGTAAAGGCTTCTAGTATATGTACATCTGTATCTGAAAGATCCATCTACTGGTGAATCAGGCTCTTGGCCTTCGACTACACTGTGAAGACAATCGAACACTCTAAACAACTTGGCAAAAAGGTTATTGAAATGATGAATTTAACTGGGATATTCAATGACTTGTTTCCACCTCAACTTCTGCTTTTTAATAATATTTTCACAGATTTGGCTGGGTTGTTCTTTTATCGTCATTGTGTAGATTTTGGCCTGAATACTAATACAGGTGTATTTATACTACAGTCATCTAAGCACATTCACTGCAAGTGATCTCCATTTAACTGTGGGACTTCCTAAATTAATTGGCTGTATTAGGGATGATTTAGATGAGTTACTTTAAAAACAGTGAATACTTGGGCAATCACTTATTTTCAATTTAATGTTTTAATTAATTTAGATCCCTTTTAAAAATCAGTTTTTGTACATTTTTGTTTAGAATTAATGTGTAGTGTGGACCCTCTATGTAATGCCATCAGCTCTCCACTGCCTCCTGTTGGGTTTGTTGCATACTAAAACCCACTGCTGCTTCAGGCCTGTGGACATAAAACAATTACAGGAGAGAAAAAAAGTAGCTAATCTGTTTCCACTTTGTTGCCCCTTTTCCCGTCCAGTTGATAAAAGCACAGACTACCAGAACTATTACCAGGGTGTGTGGGACTGTACAGGTGACCACCCGGACGAGCTGTCCTTCAAGCGTGGAGATGCTATCTACATATTGAGCAAGGTATGGTTAGGGAACCCTGCTTATCAGTGGCAGGACATTGATTTGTCCCTTGATGAAGGTTTCCTTGATGAATGACAGAACCAGTATTGGCTCAAAGCCAACTGCATTGCAATTATTTTGAGATGAGGTTTGTAGACAGTGTGGATCTGCTGATCTCAGACCACCTAAGTGAATTATTTTTAGGCCCTCAAAGGAACTGACTGTTCATATCCTTTACTGGCAGCACCTGGCCCACCGCCTGGAGGTGGAAGGCTGATGGTAAGAGGCAAACTGTGCTAGGTTCTCTCTCTGGCGCTGTGATGGGGATTAGTTGTGTCACAACGGAAACTGTTTTAGTGTTTTTGGCGGAGGCTGGGTTTAGCTGGCACAGAGCGCCATTCCATCACTTCCATCTGGGGTGTTTCAGCACGCTGCTGCTGCTGCCATGCCAGGCAGCGAACAGCCCTCAGCCCACACACCTCTTAGACGTCTCTCTCACCTCGACAAATAGGAATGTGTGTTCTCAGGAAACCCAGACTTAGTCTGATGGTCTTTTCAGAGCAGGTGAGGACGTGTAGTGGACACACAATTTCCGAGACTTGTCGACTAGGCGTGGGTGTCAGGTGTGGAGAACTGAGGTGCTGTTCTTTACATTATTATGTAACTAAACAGGAGCCCTTTTGTGCTTAACTGGTTCATTTGAATGCAAATTTGGATTTTTTTGTGATACATTTAACAACCTTGTTTTATACTTATACAGATCTATGTTGACTTTGTGGTTAGAGTAAAGGTGTGTGAAATGTGCACCATTTATAAACTGGCTATATGTCTTGTCTGGTTTGGTTCATATGGAGCATGTAGTCTTGAAAAACACTGTTGTCAATTTGTTGGGACCTTCTACAAAATCAAGTGTGCCACCTAGTGGCCTCTTATGGACATGAAGAAAATATTTAGTTAGTAAACAGCTCCAAATATTCACTTGTAAACCTTGAGTAGTATTTTCATCATTAATTAACCTGTTTTGGTCTATGAAATTTCAGAAAATGGTGGAAAATATTCAATGTTTCCAAATGTTTAGATTTCTTTTGTCTGGCAAACAGTCTAAAATCCACAAAGGGCATCAGAACTAATGGAAGGATACAAATGCACAAGGCATACAGGCGTTTCGGTGCTCATTGTCTAAATGCCTGCTTATTACTCCTCCTTCATATGGGGAAAGGACCAGGAATCAAGTTGCCCTTTCACTCAGACAGGGAGTGCCATTAGCTGAAACCTTGGTGTTGGGGGTTGTGGCCCACTGCGGAGGGCAATGACCATAAAACCTGTCTGAACTACAGCAGCCAGCTGCAGTTAGTGGACAGCCGACTCCTTCCCCCTCCACTCTTATTCTTCTTTCTCCATCTTCTCTGCTTCCCTCCCCCATTCCACAGCCATGAAATCTCTGTTACAGCTGCGGGACCCCCCAGTGAGGACCTGGGTGTTGATTATAGGGCCTTACTAGAAGTGAAGGAGTGTGCTGTCTGGAAGTGCTGCACCAACCCCCTCTCCCAGTGCAAGGCACAGCATGTAAAACTAATCGAGAGATGTAACATCTCCGTTATTGTTAGTGAGAGGGTAGGTTGATAAGATGTAAACAGTGTTCACATATGATGGTGCTGCAGCTTTTGTTATTGTGTCTACAGATCTTTTTACTGTATCACTTGTTATACAATTTATGCTTGTAAGCAAATGCACCAGGAGCATTTCATTTTTGTGGAAGCAATTAAATTACAGGACAGTTGTAGTGGCCAGCTTTAGAGTAAGTGTGTTAATGTGTGTGTTGTCACAGAGTGTTGTCATTAGTCTTTCACAGCTCTGTATGTGTCCTCATGTTCTGTTACACAACCATGACTTACTTGTCAGCCAGAACTACACAATGAGGTGTTGTGTTTTCAAAGGCTAGCTGCAGGAAGTCATAATGTGCACACACACTCACTTACTCACACTGGTATATTATCCCCAAGGGTGATGGACTGCTATTTTCATCATATGACACATTAAGCAAGTGTGACATGTGCTGTGTGTTCCCCATGATATTTAATTTGTCGGTAGTCATTTAGATAAACTGTATTGACATCATCATCTGACTTTGGAGTTGTGCCACTGACTATAACTCGAGCATCTTTTTAAAAATCTGACATGATGTCACTCAATTGCCAATGCTAACTGCCAATGCGTACCAGCATACAGTACATCCATTACTTTCTCGTGGGAATAACTGGACACAGATGTGGTTCCTCATTGGTCCTGAGGCCTGCCTTGGATTTGAAACATTGTGCAGGTTCTTCTTCCTGCAGCTTTGTCAGAACGTGGTCTCCAGTGTTGATTCATGTCCCGGGAAGGCTTTGATGTAAGGTCAGCCTCTTGGCCAGAGAGAGAGAGAGAAGGATATTTCCCTGTTGTCTCAGATCTCTCATCACAGTGTCCTCCTTACATCTCAGCATGCTGACAACCATTTGGAGCTATTACTTGTCACACTGCGAAAGATTTATATGTGATTTGCTCTGTATACTCTGATGTTTTTGTGTGGAGTGAAAGAAAGTGTGCTCAATCTCAAAACCCCAACCGGGTAGAGATTGGAAACAGGGAACACATTTGTTGATGGGATGTATGTGTTGGAGTTGGGGTTGAAAGGAAAGCAGTAATTTTTTTTAAACTAATAACTACTGGTCAAGTAATGACACTGGAAACTGGAACAAGCAAATGTTTGGAGTAAAAACATAAACTGCTGCTTAACCAACAATTAAAATCCATCTGATGTTAAATACTGTTGATGTTATTAATTTTTGAAACACTAATTTTTGCACTTTAGCTTCATATTTACGTTTGTTGTGTGATAAAAGATAGTTATCATATGAACAAAGAGAGTTTAGTAAAACTGAACCCACTTTTATCTTCTCAAACTCTCCACATTGTCATCTTTCCAGGAGTACCAGAACTTTGGCTGGTGGGTCGGGGAGAAGAACGGAAACATTGGAATAGTTCCCAAAGACTACCTCATGCAGTTGTATGCTATATAGATAAACCCTGTGTAAATTGCACAGACATCATGGCTGCCTGTTTGACTTCTTCTGCTTGTTTGCTGATTTCAGAACAACAGTATCAATGTTTAAGACTGGAATAAATCATAATCGTAGTGTTTCAGTAAATGGTAAATGGTCTTCACTCATATAGTACTTTTTCTACCTATTGGTACTGAAAGTGCTTTGCACTGCTTCTCGTTTACCCATTCGTGCTCACAGTCACTCACACACACCGATGGGGGAGCTGCTATGCAGCTGGTCAACACTCACTGGGAGCAACTAAGTTGGGGTTCAGTGTCTTGCTAAATGAAAATCGAAATGTGACCGGAGGAGCTGGGGATTGCACCAACAACTGTGGGATTGAAGGACAACCACTCTACCTCCTGCGCCACAGTCGCTAAACATCAACAGTTTGTTGTAATTTCCAGGAACATGCCCATATTTACTGCCATGGAGTGATGACATACATACATACAATACATAATTTGTGTTTGGACATTTAAAAATAAAATAAAAATTACAACTTCAGCCACAGGGTGGCAATAGAGCATCTTCAAAAGGCAGATTATCTCTCACAGATTTGCTCAAGGCAAAAATACCACCGGACAGTTTTTTTTTGTTGTCTGTTAAAAAATCTGGACATGATGTTTGCACACTGCATAAACATGAACAGTGAGCGTAAGTCTAGAGGAAGAAGGTTGACACCAGAAATTAAATCAAAATGTATTTGGATGTTAAAGCCTTTTCTGGGGTAAAATAATAAGCCTAGACAGAAGGAATCACATTGCAGCCAACTGATTCACATGATTTGCCAACTGTCCAGGTAACGTGACGCCACTGTCAAATCCTGTGTGCACACTGAATACATGTCCAACACCACCAGGGCACATGAAGATTGATATATTTATGTCTGAAAATGTGTTTATTCATCTGGTCAGCATTTTTGTTCAGAGCTTCAAAGGGACACTTTTTTTTACGGCACCACAGAGACTTTGCTGGGAAGAGGAGCACAGCGGAGCAGATGGTTGGCTGTGCTGCTTGCCTGAGTGAAACGATGGAGGTGCACTAATAAGACAGCCACCCACACAGATAGCAGGGATGCTTATTACCCTCTGAGGGGCTGTTTGACAGCAGGCGAGGTGGCGTTGGCTGGTCATATCCCACCGAGGTTACATACATACTGTACATGTGTTAGCACAGTCTTTTTAAAGAAATATCAAAGCTATACTATAGTTTTATAGATCAGGGTAATATGCTTCTTTTTGGTTTGCTAAAGACAAAAAAGACCCTCGTCAAGGTTTTGTCAAGGTTGCGAGAAAATGGGAAGAAAAATGTGTTCATTAACCAATAACTCACTGTATCTTTCTTTCCCTGCCCCTGTATTTTTTTTCTTAACTCCTGTCTCTCTGTTTTGTTCCTCTTGAGTGATGAGCTAGTCCTCCGTCCTCTGGGTGACATTCAAAGCCGACATAAATCTTACTCTTTATGGTATAGTGCAGCGATAAAGCCTCTCTGCTAATTGGAGATGTAATGAATTATCATAATTAGTTATTGAATATACTACGCTGAACATAGAGAGAAAATGCTTTGTTGTAGTGTAAAGGGATGTCCAAATGACATTACTGACAATGTTCTCAACATGCATCAGTCCCAAAGTGTTTCATAATTTGGGTAGATTAGAAAACACATTGGGATAAAATTTGAATTTACCACGCAAACACAAATGTTTCTTTACTGTTTCACTTGATGTTTCCAACTAAGAATGTTCCCTTTAATGTTGGGTTATGGGTTAGGTTGCCAAAGGCAAGTTAGGCTAAATATTGCCTCTCACTTTTATGTGCCAATAAAGGATTTCCTTAATGGATGTCAACTACACCCTCATCCCCCCTGTTAGATTTGGACAGCCATATCCTCACAATATACAGGTTCTTTTATTGCAATTTAACATCAAGATATAATGTTTCATAGATAAATGCCACTATGCCATTAATCTACGGAGCACTAAATTTCACTAATGATACCAGAATATCACTAATTAATACTTACAACCATAAAGTTACACTTTTACTGTCCAAATATATATAGATTGAGTTGCTGAGTAATAATAAATAAAATTAGACTTGCTGAGAAAGATGATAAAAATATAAAACAAATTTCTCCTTAGGACAGAAAGCATTTATAGACAGATTATAACCAGTGGACTACAGCTCAATCCAGGCAAATATAACATCTGCGTTTCCCTTTTTTTTAACAGTAATCTGACATCTGACATCCATGACTTCTGGGTAAATAACTCCCAAGGAATATCTGTACACCCAAACCTTCTTGGTCATCTTTGTTTGGAAATATGATGTAGCAGCATCCTGGTCACATCCTTACCTACGGGGCTGGCGAAGGACTAAAGGCTAAAGACTCAATCTATACCACTTTAGAGCGGTGATCTTGATCAAGCTGACAGCTGTTTCTGCTGCTCTTTAACCAGGTCACTCAGCCATATATCACACCACAGCTTCATAGAGAGTTTCTGTCAGAAATAACACTGCTTTATTTATATGGGATCCCCTGGCATTTTGCAGGAAATGTATTACCTCTCCAACTGGCCCTCTGTCAGCATTCCATTAAAGCCTACTCCTCCTGGTCTAAATCTTAAAATCCGAAACAGACACTTTTTAAATGCAAGTCACTCCTAATTGAGGTCAGTTTCTGTTAACATAATTCATGGCAGCTGACAAATTAAGGCTTCCTCAGCTGGCTTATGACATTGTGGGGAGACATGGTGTTTTGAAAGTAAAAGCTAACACAAAAGGTGACAGGCTGCACTGAAAATTCATATTGGTGGATTCCGAGGTTTACATTTTCATTTTTATATCAGTGATTTGTCAATATTTGATGTGATATATTTTGAGCTGCAGAGTGGGTTTAGAAAGGTCATTTTTTAGAAGCACTGCAGCCACTTCTGTCACATTATCAGCATCTTGTTCTTCCTTCTTGTTAATTGCCTTGTGGGAGCTGCAGACAGTAATGTTAAGCAAAGACCTGGTATATGTCTCAGGAGCCAGAGTGGAGACGGCCTGTCAGAGCAGTTTCTGCCCTTAGAAACGTAACCATGAACAATTGTGAAGATGCTACCTTGAACATCATCAGTACCTGACTGATTTTTTAAAGAGATTAAGCTGCTGTTGCTGCAGAAAGGCTTCACATCTCTTGCACCCACTGAACGTTTCACTGCTACAAATGGGTCCAGGCTGTCAGGCAGCGTGGAGCGATGTGCTGACATGTCATTCAGGATAAATCAGGCTTATCAAAGTGACAGGTGTTTGTCCACCTGCTATAAGCATCTCGCACGCCTCGTTCTGACTTCATCTCCTCGCAGATTATTTACAAGGTTGCTGCCTCTGTACTCTGGCTCTGTTGACTCTCTATATTTGTAGCTTTAATACCAGGTGAGCGCTCTGCCACTGATTTACTCTACTAGTTAGTGCGGTGAGTAATGGCTCTGGATGTTCTAGGAGGATAGTTTGTAATCAGGCCTGGTCAGAGATGTGAGAGATGCTCTAACTGTAATTACAGCCCTCTCAACACTGTGCTCCACCTCACTGCAGCTGACTCCCTGCCAATCCTGTGCAAACTGATCATTCCGTTCTCGCCTTCTCTTTTAACCCCCCACAGAGCCAGATGCCCCTGGTTGTTATAGCCGTGCATTCTTGCTGAAGTCACATCTCTTAATATAGATGCTTTTTGCAAGATGGCACCCTGGCAGAGGAAGTAAAAGTATGAAGTTATTAGAGCTTGCTGAGCTTAAGGAGTCACTAGATAGCAGACTGCCATCACTTCTACTTAATGTCATCTTTGGTGTGTTTCCAAGCACAGGTCCTGCCAAGCTAACCTGAGCTAACTTAGTGTCCAGGGTGCACGTGGAGCTGCTCATCAGTATAGAGTGATAAGGAAAACACAGTAAACAAATGCATAATGCTAGCCAGCCTGAGGACGCAGATCTCATGCACTATTTTTCCATGCGATTTTGAGGTTTTTAACAACCTGGGAAGCAGCAATTATGGAGCATGCTGATAAGTTTCAGTCCTAATTCAGATTTGATTTTGTTACACCAAAAATACTAATTCTTATGGTTGAAAACATGAGCAAAGAATTCCACAGACTTTTTCTGGTGGCTGGTCATGATGTTTGGAGATGGGCTTCATGCTTCCAAAATTATCTTTCATGCCATTTTGACCCAAACACTTGCATTCCATCCTTTTTTATCATTTAAAAGAACATCTGACGTTTCTTTAAAACAATTGACTGATGCTGATATGGTAGATATTTAGGCAGAGAGGAAGTTGCGAGGAGTCAAAATCTGTTCTTACTTTCTCTGCTGAATTGTGTTTAAAAAGCTTCAATTTACTGTGATTCAGTGTTATAAAACAATAACATTTCCAAGGCAGGAAATGTGTATTTACCTTGCCTTACAAGCTTGAAATTGGAATAAACATGAGACCATACAAATATAATTAACAAGATAGATATGATGATGTATGTTTATCTAACCACACAAATCTCAGGACGAGCTCCCTGAGATTCAACTGGAGAACTTTAACATTCGTGGCTCATGAGAACACCTCAGCCAGAACACCATAAGGAAAGAACTGAACTCCAAAGAGCACTAAGCAGACCTTTGAGTTCAGATTATCTTGCTTATGCACTTCCCAAAAGAATCTCCCTGCTCAGATGATGAGGGTTGTTGAATAGCCAAAGTTTTGACCTATTGGTAATATGTTCAGGAATTCATGTTAAACGCCATCTGCCGAACTTTTCTTGAATAATAATGAACTTGGCATAGGCCTATTAACATACCATGAATGATAATCATGTAAATTTAGAGTACTCATTACATGTATATTACATGAATAGCAGGTGGGGTAATTTGTGTAATTTGAGGCTATATGCAGACACTGGGATGATGGACGGTGTCTCCAGAAGACTAGCTGAGCCGGCCAGTGGATCTACTGCAGAGTAAGGAGAATTTAGACTCATCATAAAAGATTTCTCCTTGCCTCTTATTTCACTTGGACATTTTTATGTTTTTTTTATTTTCTACCTCATTGCAGCCGTGAGCTGCCTGCTGATTTACACACACTGGCAGCAAAGCACAGAGGCCTCGAGAGACGGACCCCTTTACCCCTTGATTTCTTTCTCCATCCTGCCTCGTCCTCTCACTGCCACCACTGGCCCTCTCTCCATTCACTGAAGTGGTCCTGACCAAAGAGCTCCCCCCGTACCCATTCCTCATCTCTAAATAGACATTAGCCCGGAAGGGTTGTTATTCACACATGATCTTCTGACACACCGAGGGGCTGTTTTCTGTGCCAAGGTAGAAATTCATACAAGGATGAGCAAATGGTATCATAGACACTTAAGGTCTCATACAACACTCACATTTTATTTCTAAGTTCTTATAATCCTATCTGAGCTCACTACAGCCTTTCAGATTTTTGTTTGTAAAATATATATAAAATATGAGCCCATCCTCATTGCTATAATTAGCATGGACAAAAATGATCGAAACACCTTTTAATTTAATGCAATGCAGGTTAGCAGCAGCACAAACTACATCGTCCAAAATGTTCAATGAATCAACGCTTCCCTGAAAAACTATTTAAACAAAAAAATGAATTTTATTATCCTCACAAAGGAGGATATGTTGTGGGACACCTGTGTTAGACTTAATTAATTTTACCTATACTGTACCTAATAAAAAACAAATTGATATTAAATTCAAATTATAGTCAGTGCAGACATGTCCTAACACAGGGACCTTTCCTCTTATGATTTTGTTGTTGGTTGAATGCTCTACAAGGAAACATGTTTGATTTGACACAAAATTTCAGAAAATTATGAAACAATGATCTTAACTTTCTTTCCCCCCTCAGGTGTTACAGAGGAGCTGCATTCACACTGACCAGACCTGACTCCAACAGATGAGAATCTCTTGCCTGCCTTGGTACAGTGATTACCCCCCCCCCGCAAGTAATTGCTACATTCATGCACCAAAAGCCAACAGCACGTGGACGGGAAAAAGCAAGTAGAAGCCATGCTGAGTTTGATGAATGATGGATCACTCTTAAGTGAGCTTGTTTCCATTTGTGAGAAATGAGGGACAGCGAAAAATGTTTTGGCCTTGAAAACTGTTTTTTTTTTCCACCAGGCTGAAGCAGGTGTTAGGATAGAGTTTTTGATAACAGACGCACAGAAAGATGCAGACACGCACAGCTACAAGGACAGATGCAGAATCCTTTTTTTTTTTTCTCGGCTGTCAGCTTGTGGAGTTTTTGTGTCCCTCAGTAAATCAAGGCACATTTTTGGCATGAAAGGTGTTAGACCTTGAAAAATATTCATAGATGAGACGTATGTTATTAACAATTTAATTAATGCTCCTCCATTTCTCCATAGTGAATGTGATTGTCTTGCTGTATAAAAAAATACATCAGTTCACCAGCCTCTACCATTATCATATAACTATTGGTGGTGGGTAACTCCGGCATCATTCATTTAGGTCTCATCCTCTATCTATTGGCACTGCAGCTGGGCTTTTCTGATATCGACTCATCCAGGTTCCACAATTTTGCAGTCACAGAGATTTAATATCTGAAATGGTGCTGAACTCCGATTGCTACTAATGGATTCTGTATAATGTGGCACTTAAAATGCATGAGCGGCCTCTGATTTATCTGTAATTTGCCTCCAGTAGACCATATCTAGTACCTCAATACTTCCATTTGTTTTTGGCTCAGCAGAGAAAGCCTGATTGGAATTTCATATTGTTACTTTTGAGCTTGAAAATTTGGTTCATTCCACAACATAAAATGGATTTTTTTGCTTTTTGTAATTCTGTGTTAATTACAGAACACTGGGAATAGATATCAAGCATGATATCACAGAAGGTTTATTTGAGCTGTCGTGGCAGAAAGACATGCTGACTTGTTCTTAGACAGATGGGCATCTCCCAAAGGGGCAGTTTTCCTTTATCTTTTCCTCTCCCATTTTATGTGTCAAACAATAAGCATACAAATTAGGATAAACTGAGCTGAAGCAATTGTGAAATAAAATAAAAGTGTATTTTTATCTTTTCTGGTTATATCCAGCTCAATACCAACTGAAAACAGCAATTTTAGTTTTCACTCCGTTTGAACTCGATGAGGGTCATACAAAATGGAGCAGGAAACTGTTAGCCAATCAGTCTGATGGGTTTATAAGTGTCTTGGTTGTCATGGCAGTGGAACCGCACCACCAGGTATAGCCTGCAGCAGCTCATACAGCTGATAGATGGAATAAGACAATTTATAGAAGTGAAACCATCAGTGTAAGCATTTAAATCTACAACACTGTTTGCTGCAAACTACTGTTACATGGAACTGTGACTAGGTGAAACATATTTATAGAAATCGTATATATGACCACTACCACTTTAGCTTCTGGAGGTGGTGAGACACACTGTACAGTTTTAGCTATTTAAATCTCTAACCCAGCCACCCCAGGACTGGAAGAAGTATTTTAGACATGCTGTGGCCATGAGTCTCCCAACACCCCTCACTACTCATGTTTCAAATTTTTATTGCTTTATGTATTGTAATACACAACTTGTTCATTTGTTTTGTTTATTAAATGAACAGTTTACTAATAACTGTGTATTTATATGATCTCCTTTGCTTTGTATAAAATCTCTTTACAACACTGAATATACTTAATATATTCCTCCAAATTTATCATGTCTAAACATTTTTCCTGAAAATATCTCATTTGAAAAGATCCCATTTGGTTTCTACAACAGACTGATAAAACCATCATCTCAGAAAACTGTAAGCAGGAGGTCTTTTTTAAATGTAAATTAATTGTAAGACTTTCCATCTACGTTTGTGTAAAAATTGCCTTTCTCAAACCCCTCAGTATGCTTTCTGTATCTACATCCACAAGGTTGAATTGTCACCAAGGCAAACATTTGCACTGACAGTGTCTTTGCATCCGTTTCAAGTCACAGGATAATGTCGTGTTGCTTCATACAGTGAAGCACTGACAAAGAAGACACATGCATATATTGCTTTAGCATATGTGGTTGTGCATGAGTCATTCCACCCACCAATTTAGGTCTACATGCTCTCCTACTGTCCAAACCGTTTGCAGCTCAGAGAAGAGCAGGTCCGAGGTGACGTCATGTCTTTGTTGCCCCGACATGGGAGCCTTTTGTTCTGTTCCATATCTGAATTCATAATGAATTTCACTACTGCTGCAGAGAGACAAAGCTTAACTAATTAGCTGTGCAGATATGTCAGTTTGCTATCACTGTTTAATGGCCATTTCCTCTGCTTAAGCTGCTCGCTGTGGGAGCACGTGAGTGCTCAAAGTGCACAGACATGCACAGACACTCAGATATGTGACTGTAGTGAAAAGGCTTACACAAATAAAAAGCAAAAGAGACAGATAAAAATGTGGCTTGTCAGTGCAGCTGGCATTTTGTTCAGCAGGGAACAATGTAGCCTGTCTACCTGGTAGCCCTCTAAGACAGGAGCAAGTCCATTGGGATCCCACAGGACTTCCTACCAGCTACACACCTGACAAAAAGGGTTGTGTGAAAAGTCTGCAGAGACCCTATTACACATGTCACACTTTCAAGCACTTCAGTGGCCACCGGATGACAAGCTCTTCACACCTTATACTTATACAGAGACAGCTCAGCCACAGAGACAGAAACTAGATTGCCACTGCTTAAGATAAAACATTGTTATCTGCACATATCTGTCCAGTTTCATGTTAGATATGACCAACAGTCATTATGCTTCTGTTTCTTGTGTTTATAAAATAAACAGCATATTTTCATAGGATTCGTGAAATTACAAAGAAATGGGTGTAACAACACTGCCATCTTCAGGCAAGTTGGTGCTACTTATACAATAGCTGAGTAGACAGGTAAACAACACATAATGAACATACAATATATACATTTTTATAACAATTTACTGTACACATTTTAAACTGAAGCCTAAACAAGAACATAATATGCTAAGATGGAAATAAGGAGCAACTGTGTAGCTAAAAGTGCAGTATGGTGAGTAAGAATTAACTTACTTAGGTCCAGGAGGTTGCACAGAATAAACATGTATGGACAATATTTCCTTCAACAGTATAAAAATCATGTTTTTAGTCAGAACCAGATGAGCAACTGAGAGTTTCCTCCTGGCTGGTTCCCATGAGATCAAATGAAGCTGTACTTTCCTTTTTATTTATTGCCACATCTTTAACCCGGGGGTCTTGATCTCTACACTCAGAACTGTAATAACAAGATAAGACAAGACAAGAAAATATTAAGGGCATGAAAGATCATTCAGTGATATAATTTAGAGAGTAAGGCAGCAGGAGTTCAGAATTTTTGGAGTGGTGAAAGACTCTATAGCATGACATTACCATACCTATCTGAGTCAGATTCACAGGAGATACAGAGGTCTTTCTGTAGATCCCCTTCGGAAAGAAATCGCCTTCGTCCGCAGTGCTGAACTGCTTGAGCCACAGAGTAGTGAGTTTTTCCAGAAGCACAGGCCTCCATTTTGGACACACTGAGCTCTGACTGTAGGAAAAGATGCAAACAACTGTCGGACAGCAGCAAAGGGCTTTGGAGGATCCTAGAGAATTGAAACAATAAACAAATTAAGGTTGTTACACAGTGTGCAGTAGTGTTGGTGTGGAAACTGCAGTCACGTGACCCTGGGGAAAATTGATTCACCGGTTTTTCTTGTATAGTGACATGTTAAAGTTCAAATGTGTATTGATCTTAGAAATCGTGTTTACTGTTCCAAAAACTTCTGCAGCCCTGCAATCCGCTCAGCAATCTGTTGGGCATTGTTCAGGCAGAAGAATGGGTTCTTTGGGGGAAGCTCAGGCAGTTGTATCCTGTAAAAAGACAAAAATACACCATACAAACAACGGAAAAAAATCAAGTAGTAGTTAAAATTGTATTTGAACACAGAAAGTTACACATTTACAGTAAATGGACTTACATTAGAAGGGAGTTCTTTTGTAGTTTCTGCCTGAGCCATACAAACTCACTGTATCTCCTTCTCACACATGAAATCTTCTTGGTGAAGCACACACTGTCAGTCTACAACAGGATACATGTTTTTTTTAATTGAACTTTGAGATAAAAGTGCCAGGACTTTATTGCTTTACTTACATGTAAGCAAATTTCATAATCTATGTAGGCATGCCAGAAGTCATTCTTTCTTATCCGTGGGTCCCGAACCCACACGCTAACGGGCTGCTGCATGGAGAAGGCAAGAGAGACTGAAACACCCAACTGAAGGCAGAGTTCTTTAAAAAAAAAGAGGAAGTTTTTATTCGTAGGAGGAGGAAGTGAGGTGACCAACAAGACATGTATCCGGATAGGAAAATTCCACCAAATGTCCTTTATTGTTCAGGAAAAAAAAGTTGTCAAAACTTTTCAAGCTTCTGACCTGTGACATTTCAAAGCTCTACTTTTTATGTTTTCACGTTTACAGCAGATATTCAGGCCTACCTGACTGATAGCCTTGTCAGTCTCTTCTCTTATAATTCAGAAGTCCTTTAGTTGGAATCTTGATAAGTCAGCCAGGTAATGTTGTGCTAAACATTGTGCCAGTGTCTTTTATTTGCAGTTTTATTGTCCTAGAACAAAGGTTTCAAAATAAAGTCACAAGGCTGAGATAAGCCCCTCCTTTAAAAATAAAACTCCCTTTGGATTACTGAATAACAGGCCTGTGCCAACATGACCATATCTAATCCAATGCTTATCTTGTTTACTGCTTTACGACTGTCATTTTGAATCAATAAAAACACCTCTTAGTTTTTTAATCAGGTAATATCAAATGTTGTACACCGGATAACTTACAAATGCGATGTTAAAACTAAATCGAGAGAAGTGTCACAAAGCTTCCTTTATTCACAGAGATTTCACAGATCAATGGTCAACAGTTACAGTAGTTCAGTAGCAGGTTTGATTTACGAGGTTTAAGGTTCAGCTCAGTGTCCCATAACAGTCATGGGAGATATGTTGAGTCAGGACAGTGCCATCGCAATACAAGTATCATGTACATGGACCTGTGTAATTAGTGGAAGACAATGCCCCCCATAATTGGACAGTCTCTTTTCTAAAGTGCTAAATTTAACAATTGCCTAAGCCATTATACAGTAGGTGCACAAGAGTTGTTTTGCAATTTTCTTAAACCTCATTGTTTTATTTAACATATCATTTTCAATAATTGTGCCAGAATTTCACTGTGTAAAATCACCAAATAACTCAATACAATAAGTACATAGCAGCTGATTGGAAATGTCAGGAAATTTCTGCTGGGCAACATTTTTGGATATTTTACGTCAACCACAAGGATCATACAGAGACACAGTAAAAGCTGTGGCTATGAACGCCTCACACAATACAAATTTTAAACAACTCATAGATTTACAACCTCCAACCAAAATCTAAACCAAACTCGAGGTACACACTGGGGAGCAGTTATCGGCCTATACAGGTCTGCAATACAAAATATAAAGCACACACTAAACAACCAAAAACACAAATGCTAAACTATTATATAATAGGTCTTAAAAACAAATCATGTCCACAGTGATTGTGTCCGCTACATGAAGACACAAGACCAAAGCTGCTACAGGTTTGTCTCATCTCAAATCGGCTGCTCCACACAAAGATTAGTTTTAGTCTCCATCGCAGTCTCCACAAAGGCACAGTGACCTTATTGAGCACCACGAGACTGAGAGCACTTAAAATCCATCCCCACTGAGGTTTCTGCACCTGCCAGAGTCTGAAACTCAACCTGCAGCAGGACGTAATTTCACACAGTGTGCCGCTAATGTCAGATGAAGGAGGATACTCAATGGAGGTTAAACTAAGCTTCTGGCTAGAGCACAGCCGTTTATCAGTTCTCTTCGGCACACAAGAACATCACTGCTCCTCGTCCCCACAGTGCCAGGTCAGCTTCTGCTCGTAGAAGTCGATGACCACCTGGGGACACCTGGCACTTGCTTCACGGGCAGGCAGCAGCGCTACGTCATCTGAGTTTTTCCTGTGGAGAAACACACACACACGAACATTACGTTGTCTTTACACAGCCTTAAAGAACTCCATGCATGCTAAATTACCACATCTCCACACCCATTTGACACCAAGGCGTGTGCTTGGATTCCAAGACTGCACCGATGTTACTCAAGCGGTGTCACAAGTTAAGTTTTCAGACCCAATACAGCTCATGGAAACCACAGGACACATTCTTTAGACAGTTGTATTGTGTGTTGTAATCCCCAGGCCTAACCTTTAAAGCTGCAGTTTGTCATTCTGTCATGTTTGTTAAATCAATTTGATTGATTACTGTAGTCACAGATTTATGTTTGTCATGTTGTCAATTAAAAACATAGTACAAATCTTCGTGTTTGCCGTTAGATTAACAGATGTGTCACAAGTGTGACTTGACATAATACAAACACTTGCCCAACCACATGTTTTCATTGAAGGGCAGAGGAAAAAGAAAAAAAAAAAAAAAAAAAAAAAAAAGGGGAAGCAGTGGAGTTACCATTTGACTAGGAACATGAGTTCCCCCTGCCTGTCTGTGGAGCCGATGATGCATTCAGGCTCGAGGTAAGTGCTGAAGTTAGTAGGGGCGTCTGACGACTCATTGTTTGGCTCGAGAATGTCGCAGTCACCCTGCACAGTGTGAACCTGCAGCTGAGGCCGCATAAAGGACTGCAAAGAGAAGGACACGGGTTAGCGGTTAGAAGAAGCTGCCAACATAAAATTCACATGGAGAGCCTGCCCAGATGTGAAATTTTTTACTGTATCCCCCCTCATTGTGAAACCCAAGCAAAAATTACTGCTTTCACTTTCAAGGGGAAACTGGCAATGTTCACACACCCTTTGGTTTCATATCCAGCCTTTACCTTCACAAAAAAAATAGAACAAAAATCTGCCAACATCAGATAATTTTACTCTACTCTAATGCAGCTCTAATTATACTGAGAAAAACACTTCCTGAATTCTCTCTTTGGCTAAAAGCGCCTGCTAAATGACTAAATGTTAATGTAAATATCAACCTAAAGCACTATAGAAAAAAGGTTTCTAATGATGAATTTGATTTTCTTCCTTTTTGCAGATGGAAACAACAATACAACAAAACAACATGGAAACAATATAGACGTTCAGACACTCCAACGCTACATTTCTGGCATACTCACAATTTCCGTCTCTTGCTCTGTCATTTCGTCTTTGGGAATGAACTCTTGCTCAGTTTCCTCATTCTCCTCCGGGAGATGGGTGTTTCTTAAGAACTGCTGAATAAGTTCAGGACAGTCCAGATTGTCCTCGGGCTCCCACGTGTTTTCTGCACTGTAAATTAAAATGACAGTTTAACATCCTGCAGGACAGACGACACAAAATGCGACCCGGCAACGCTGTACTTACTCGGTGAAGCCTTTCCACTTTAGAAAGTACTCCACTCTTCCATTAAAGATTCTGCGGCGAATTATTTTCTCTACCACAAACTCCTGGACAACTGTTGTCTCCTCAGTCTTCCTCTGTTTAGCAGTTTGCTTCTTTCTCATTCTGCCATGAAAAAGCATGAGGAAGTAAAATGACAACCAGCTTTAGTTACTGCAAGGCCACTCACAACAGACGCAGAACTAATTCTTTTTTTGGGGGGGGGGAGAAAAAAACACACACTGAATAAATGCTTTCATCTCCCTGTTCCTGGAATATTTACAAAACAACATGGCAGTGCACTGTGCCCTTCACACAATGATTCATACACTTTTCATAGCGCTCCACCTGCTGTTTCTTTCGGGAGCACTACATACTAGTCCGTCGGTCCAAAACGCAACACGTCAGTACCGACACACACGTTTATTATTCATTCGAACAGTTTAGTTGAGGACGTGTTGGGCAGACAACTGCATGAAGACATGACTGAAAACGTGACTGAGTGATGCGCCAGACGCTACGATGAAACAATATGCACGTACGCTTTCGGTGTTTACTTAATCTCGGCGGACAGCCTGCTGGGGTGCTGCTCTGCTCTGCTTTGGAACCTGTCGCTGGAAACTACACGCACACAGCGCCGTCGATGCTGCTTTGCGCGCAAATGTGTTGTCCGTCTTCACATGAGCGAAACAACTTTTCATGAATGACTTCAAATTAAAGATGGCCGTTGATGCTCGGAGGAAGTGGTTGCCAAGGGAAAAGGTCATGCCAGGAAAACCGGGAGGAGACGACGGGGACGCGCACGCCGCCGACCAATCAAAGAGCAATCCGCTCGTCCGTCCCCGTCCAGTGGTCCGGAACAGCCCTGCCACCCATGGACGTCAGCTGGGTATGGCACCAGATATTGTTTTTGTTCTATATTTTTTCACCGTCAAAAAAGGGTAATGTAATACACTTATATTATATTATAATATATTATAATATAAATATTTTGTAAAGAATTTAATTATCCACTAGTAATTAATGTATTTATGTTTAGTATTAATAAAAAGTCAACCAAATAGATTTTTTGAACAAAACGTATGTTAATGCATACTTTTTGAACTTTATGTACGATCAATTTTTTACCTTTGTTGTTTTATTTTTATTTCACACAAAGTAAGAGATCTCAGTGCTCCTGGAGGTATTTATGTTTTCACGGAGGGACTCTACACTCCACGACCTCCTAAACTACACTGAGTGTTTCAAAGAAAAAACAGCCTCTGGAGGATTTGATTGACACCTCCCTTTTAGCCAATGGGAGATCCCAAAGCTGCTGATTGGCCCAGTAAAGACCACTAACAGGCCATCCAGTCTACTGCCAAAGTTTATTTCCTTTTCTTTACCAGTTACTCCACACGCCACTAGGGGACGCTGTGTGATTGCTACCAGGTTCAGTGGGCCAAAACCATAATGCTTCTGTATCCCAGTACACTAACAAGAATGGATTTATGCTGGAAAGCACATAGCAAAAAGGCAGCTCAACAATAGGTTTTACTACAAGGGGGATTCACATTGAAATTGCCTCTGATGCAATGTTGTCTCTGATTCCTTTTCCCCCTCAAGACAGTATTATGTAACACTGGGCACATTTGCTCATTAAATTTGCTTGCGAGCAGTACAAAACAGCACTATAAGAATGTACCATAGCTACAGGAATGCCTATGGTAAGAGCATCTCAAGGTGCATGGTTAAAATACTGAGAATACATAATATCTACATTTCATTTTCTGTGAGAAAACACTGGGGTGACCCTGGGGTGACCATGGGGATGTGATTAAAAGTGGTTTCAGTGAAAAAGGCAGATGTGGTTTGTATGGTTTCAAGGAAAGGCCTCATTGATTACAGTTTCAGAAGGGACAGGACACAGGTCTTACATAGGTAACAAATCAATGTTTGATCATTTAGACTTGCCACATTATGCCGCACTCAAATCCGATGTGCAGAGGAAGATTCACTTTGGAGGCAGAGTGTTGGTATGATCCTTAGCTCTTACAGATTCAGTATTGATAAAGCCAAAGTGTTTTTTTCAGTTTGTATAGTTATTATTTCTTAATATATTAACAATATTGATAATGTCTTGCATTCTGTAATCAACATTTTTCCAAGGTTTCAGTCTGTGCCATGAGCTATGGTGAAACTTTGGTACCTCCTTCAAATAAGATGGGGTGGTTTACCAGGCTGTGAAAATTCCCTTCGGCCTGCGTGATTAAGATTCTTAATTATTATTGTTAATAGGCTGTTTTTTGTTTAGGGTTTAGACTATTAGGTCATCCACTGTAAATGCTAATAAGATATTATTAGCTGGATAGAGGTATTTACGTCCAACAGGTAAGTAGTTAAATGGTCCACGAGCTAAAATATCATGCTAGGGGAAGATAAACACCAGCTTTTATGTTTTACAATATTATATCTTTATACTAGATGCGCTGTAAGCATTAGTAAATTATTTAATAGTAATAAAGATTTCAATTCTATTAACATTACATATTTTTCTGTACGAAACTGGGTATGAGTAGACCTAGAAACCAAAGCAAAATATGTGATAGTTATCTCCTGTATGACCCTCTGTCACCCTCTGACCCCATCCTGTTGCTTCTTATGGGGATTTAGTACATGTTGTCATAGTAACCCCACAGTTAATAGGGTTGGGTTGTTGCTGCAGGCAGTGGAATGGCAGCAATGCATGCAGTGAGGTCCTGTCTGGATTTACTGCTTTGCTACAGTATGGATCATTTTGGATCCTCTTAACCAAACCTAGGAAAGTAGGTTATTTCAGACTATGAACATGACAAAAACATAGATACTGGTCAGTAATTTTCTACATTCACATCTCTTTTAAGGTGCTCTTTTTTTCTCACCTTTATTAGACAAAAGCAGGAAAAAAGACAAAAAATATAGCATCCGGGCGGGCCATTTCTACACACACACAAACACACACACACACAAACACAGCAAGGGAACTCTACAGCATATAATTATCTGTTTTTAATTTATATGGAAAAATTTAAGCATTTTAAGGAAACCCGAATTTTAGGAGTTGTAATTCAAGGGAATTCGAAGAATACCTGACATGTTTAAAACATATTTAATGTCTTGTATTTGTTTGTATGCTAAATAACTCAACAGAAAGCAATAATAACATGATTTGAAGCATTTTTTGTGCCTAAAACCAAACGGACTGAACCCAGGGTTGACTAGGGCACTAAAAATGAAATACAGATGTTGATAACCTGACATGTTCCAGAGTGCAGCATGAAAAGATATATCACAGTGTACCCTCATCCCTTAAATCTGCTCAGTTCTCTCCCAGACATTCCTGGGGCCCACTATGAATGTAGCCCTCATACAGATGGGCCTTGAGAACCACCTTGTCAGAGCAAAAATGAGACCAGATGGCTGGATCCTGCTGTGAGGAGCAGTAGATGGAGTGAGTAGCGGTCTGTGTGGCTCAGGCCAAGCCTGACTGCACCCTTTTCACACAGAGAGGCCCTGGCGTTCCCTCAGTACCACCTTGAGGCTCTCCGGTTACAGCCAGGGAGAGGACATTCACGTCGGCCCTGTTACTCTGACCAAGCATTAATCAGGTTGCATAAGGAACAGGGCTCATTCACACATTAATGTAAATGGTGGTGGGAAAGTGATTTACATGTGCTCTTTACTGACTGATTGATGAACTGATAAAGAGCTTTCTTAGACCTCATTACCACATGATGCTGATACACGTATTTCAAAGCACATTTAAACTCGGAAAAGCACTATAACAGCTGGGATGCGTTACTGTCACCAACTTTGTCACCACTACAGGAGCCCCCAATACCTTTAGTAGTGCCACAAACCGTCTCATACTGAAGCATACCGTCTCCCGTTTCAGAACTTTTTTAGTGCTCTAAAAATGTTGCTCTGTGTTATTTTATACCCTGTTCTGGCATGAAGGGCTTGAGGGGACAGTTAAAGTCTTTGTGTCTATGGAGTTACTGTGAATGAATACTGTAAGAACGTATCTACTAAGAATTAATTTCAGCTTTGATTAGCTTTTGATTAGTAGATCTCACAGACAATTTTCAAAAAAAATTTTGTTTCTAGAGTAGTGTGAAGAAACACACTGAGCTGAGATTCTATCTGCATAGTCAAAAATGAAGTTTCACGCCTTTACTTTCTATCCATTACTGACAGAAAGTCCTTTACGTATAATGTGAAATGACTAGATTAGTATAGCACCTCTGCAAGTTTAAACATGGTTTAAAAACAACATCACAAAAAAATAAAGGATATGATAAATTATATCGCTGCCATCGCTGCCATTGTCACTAGACACCAAAACCATGTAAAGGAACGAATATATGTTGTTTTGAGCATCAAATACTGATAGGATAAAGAAACAAAAACAAAAGGAAGTAAGAGTCTGGTTACAGTCTAATAATACTCTACAAGTACTGCATTCATAATACTGCTTAACTAAGGGTTAATTGGTTCATAGTTTTAGTTGGTTTATAGTAATAGTTTTACGGTATGTTAATAGATTATTATACATTTATTAACACATGGTCTCGTGGCATCAAATATGAAAGTACAAAAATGGCCTAAGAGCGCTGTATTATCATATACAATAATTATTATTACAGTAGCAGAAGTGCAAAGCTGCATACAATGGAAATCTAAATGGAAATATGAATGATGTGCTATTTTTGCCATTTGCAATACACTAAGGGCTGAACATATATTGTAGAAATGGCAGTTTTTCTGGCCATTATCACATTACCGTTATGTCCTGAATGCCTTTGTGGAGAGATGTTATAATTATACTACTCATTATTATATCTAAAATAGCTGTAGTGCCATGAACTTGATTTTTGGTGCTTGTAGTGCAGTTCCCCTAGTTTTAGAAAATAAAGTATCAGAAATTGCAGGACATAAGAAGAAAAAGTTTCACTCAGAGAGCGTAAACAGCAGCTGACTTCATCTCATATGTCTCTTGGCTGGGGGTTTCCGCTCCACAACATGGAGCCCATTGGATCCTGTAACACTCTGACTGACAGGTGAATGGCACCAATGACAAGTGACTCCCATTCCCCAAGGGGCTAGTGTGGCACAAAGTGAATGGATATGAGAGGAATGGGGAAAGATTGTCTTTGAACCTAAAAAGACTACATCCCCCTTCCCCTACTTCTCATTTTCTCCCAATGTCTTTGTGTGTCCTTCGCTCCACTGTTCTTTCTTTTCTCTGAGCTGGTGTTTTGTTTTTGTGAGTTTTGTGGTTGATGGAGCAAGTTGACTCGGGGCAGAGTAAAACGTGAGTAAAGTTCAATGAAGTCCTGTCATGTGGGAGGAATGTATCAGTCAGCTTACAGGGCTGATTTAGAGAAAAATATGCAGTAAATATAGCATTTGTTGCACAATTTTAAATTTAGATTATGTTTTATCCTAAGATAAACTAATTAAAGTAGATATTTCATAGAATATGATAATAATTGCTTATTTCTGAAGCTACATTTGAAGAAAATTCAGCATTTTGGGAAACTTCCCCTTTTATCTAGTGTTAGATGAACAGTAGACATGAAGCAAGTTTCTCCCCTCCCATCATGATTTCAATCTCCATGGGCCCAATTGAAAGTATCCTAACAGATGCATCACTATCTGTTATGAAAGACAACTCTGTCCAAGTCAGATCATAAATCTGAGCCTAAGGGGTTAGTGATTACAACAGAAAAAAACACTGTTACCCATCTCCTTTCACTGCTGTGTTGAGTGTGTCAATAAATCCACCAGAACTGTAGGTAATCACTCCGACTCCTCCCACAGTTCCCGCTCATCTTGAAAAATGTACAGAAGAGTGTGTGCCAGGTCCACCAGACTAACCAGCTTCCCCCTTAAAATGTGAAAACTCCGAATGCACTGCCTGCTCTTCCCTATCTTCACCTTACTACTCTCTCACAAAGAAAAAACATTCTGCAATAGTAATATAATGGTGACAATGATCTTTACCCAGAATTTTATATATATTTTATAATGTTATATTTTTATATTTATATTATATCATGGTCTTTACACTGGAAAAAGAAAAGGTAAGGACACTGTAGCACCCTTGCAGCATCTCAGTCTGACTGACTATGCTTTCATTTTGCATATTTAATATTTATTTAAACAAACGTGTCTGCATTCAAGTTCTATTGTTTTAATAACTGTCACTCAGATTTCTATTTCATAGTCTGTATTTAACTTCTATTTTAGACCTTCACATGGCATCTTAACCTAATTTTACTCTCATTCTGTACATGCAATTTCTGCTTTTTTTGGTCTGTTTTCTTTTTCTATTACTCAAATATTCTGTCATCTTGTCATCTAAGAATGTGTGTTTATATGTTACGCCTTGGGCCTAGAGAAACAACATTTCTGTTCCCCGTATGTCTGTGCATAGTATAAAATGGCAATAAAACTTCTTGAATCTTAAAAGAGAAAACAAATACCGCTTTTATGTCTGATCTGGATACAATTCTCAAATATCTCCTCTACATCTTTATTACATGAATATGAGGGCTATAAACAATCGTTAGACTCTTAGTGCACTTTTCAGCAAGTAGACAGCTGAAGAGTATCTCATCCTCGAGGGGTGAGAAGACCTTTGCCTTGGTAAATCTCCTTGTTACTATGCAGCTGCTGACTGTCTACTCTCATCGAGTCCAACTCCACAAACCACGAATCTAGTCTGTTGACCTTTTGCTCTTTCTCTTGCTCACAGCTGTACACTTTTAACTTTAGATCTGCTCCACATCCAATCAGGAGTCAAACCTTTAAACCCCACATTTCCCCCCTCTAGCTGGCCCATCTGCAATCAAACCCCATGTCTGGTCTACAGGGGTCTGGATGTAAAGCTTGTCACTCAAATAAAGCATGCTTGCTTTCTGGGTCCTGCAAATCTGAAGCTTTATTCCTCAGCCAAAAGTACTTTGACCGTGACCCATTTCAGCTCAGCCAGACCCATAGCAGTTCCATGCCATCTAAAAGCTAAGTGCTTACTGTATAGGCTCCAGCATGAGCACATGGTGGGACTAACCAGCTCTTCAGTCTTGCCTGCCTGCCATCTGGAAAATAACAGCTTTAAGCAGGTCCTGCCAGTAATTACCCTGCAAACTCTGAACAAAGGCGCAGAACACACTGTAGTGAAATCTGGATAATTGATGGGGACAGGCGTCAGCAAATGAAAAGTCTATTCCGAGCAGTGAAAATATACTGTTTGCATATGTTTGTGTGCTTGAACACAATACCTGGCCATATGGCTTCATCAAAACTCTGACACTTTTCATGATATACTATGAGCAATAGTTCAATATAGAATACTGTATGTGCTTTGCAGGTTCACATGATAGCAACACCGAGATCAAATTAATTTGGAATATACACATTTATATGTTCATTTTTGCCAAAAGTCAGATAAAAATATCAATGCCACTCTCAAAACGAATGTTACCTGCCAGATAACCGACTCAAGCTTAGACCATTTCTGTGGTTAAAAAAAGAGAGAGAAACATTTAGAGGTACTGGCAGGTGTAGTTTGTGAATTTAGACTATGCTGAGATACCTTTACTCACTTGTTTCCATTGTTTGTGCTGAGTTAAGCAAAGCTTGTGGCAAAAGTTCTTGTCAGATAGAAAAATGTCTGGGGGGACTGTGTCCTATAACATTCACAACCAAAAAAAAAAAAAGTACATTGTAATTGTTATGTCTTTTGTTACATGCCTAGGGACTACATAAGTAAATTAGCATAGCTATAATCCAGCATGTTTACATCTGCTGTTCTATAAATACAAATGTTCATCAATGTGTATTGTCCTATTAGAAAAATCGAATAAACTAAACTAAACAGTAAAATGTCAGTGGCAGCAATGGGCCAAGAGTACGTTTGGAATTCTTTACACAACCACATGACACTTTTTATGTGTAGGCTATATCATGAATGGACAAAATATCTAAAGTATTATATCGGCGTTTGACAATTATCATGCCTATTCCTGCTCCATTATGGCAGACCTTCATCGATGCTTTTGAGTGTGGCCATTCAGAACAGCTATAGACATATTTGCCTTCTACTGTGAATGAAGAAGACATGAACGATGTCTTTTCATGCACACTATTTCTCGATGAGGCTTATGACTGTCTTTAGTGTACACATGTAAATAATCTTATTTCAATAATTGTTGAACTTTTCCTTTAATTAATCCGAATTTATGGGAGAAAAATGATGTGTAGCCTCACATTTGTCCTATATTTGCAGCAAATAAGTCTGACCTCCTTTAAATCAAAACCCCCACAAGACAGTCCCTCCTCAAATAGACAGATTTATACTTCCTATGAAAAAGTTGCTGGGTGTGAAAATTTGTTTCCATGACTTGCTTTCCACACATTGGTACAGAGCACTAAAAACCACAACCACTCCTTTGGTTTGAACCACTGCGTAGACCTGCCAAAACATGAAGTTGATATACACTGTCCATTTTCCAAAATGTCGTTTTCAATTTTAATCCTATCAGGATCTAATCTGGAAACTGTTACTCACTGTGTCTTGAAAATAAATTGTTTGCAGCTGACAGTCAAATGTGAAGGAAGGGAAAATGGGGGTGGGGACAAGTGGCAAAGGCCCTCTGGTGAAATGCCATCTTTATGCTGATGCACAGGAAACAGGCTCTTACCAGATGGGAAATGAAGTGGCAAGCTCAGGACGTCTTATATTTCCCCTTGTGCTTTCAGATGGGCCTTGTTAGTGCTGAGACACCAGGGCTCCAGCTTTTGTCCGCACAGAGCCAATAGTAAACAATGCTGCAGCATTTTTAAAAGACCTTAAGTGCTTGTGATGGCTGAGAGGTATGCTGCCATGAGGTCTTGAGTTTCTCAGACCTTCAGATTCCCCCCCCCCCCCCCGCCCCTACACACACACACACACACACACACACACACACACACACACACACACACACACACACACACTTAGAATGAACAATGTGAAAGAGCTGAAACCAATTTATGTGCAAGTGAGGGAAAATACTTCTCTGATGTTTTACTGGTGAAATGTGTGCTAAAAATGTCATTATTGTAATTATATGTGCTCTTTTTCTTTTCATTACTGATGCCAACTTAAAAAAAACTATATGAAAATATTACTTTGTTATATAATTGTGTTGTAATAAATAATAACAAGATTATGATTTTGAGATTATCTTACCTCTGGATGACTAAATTAATTTTCTAATTAAAGGGTGAAGGTTTAAATCATCCTCTGCTCACAGGAAGTGGGCTGTCTCACGACTAAGTATTTGAACACTGTTAGTTTTTCACTGCCATATCTTTATACAGTAATTTTAGATAAAAACTGTAACACACATATTTGACTAACAGGACAAACCAGTATAGCAAAATAAACAAAGAAAACTGTGTATATTTACCAAACATCTCAAGGATAAAGGCTGGTGTTACACTTGGACTCTGTCAGTTTGTTTCATAGTCACCTTGACTGAATAGTGTCACTTTACGCATAATGAACAAACCAAGGCCAAACCTAGTAGAGTGTAAAATGTAGATAATCCTGCAGAAATCAGCAGTCTGAAGACTCAAATTATGAGTGAATAGTGTAAGTTTGGAACAAGTATTGTAATTACTGTAGTCATCAAGTCTTGTGGAAAAGTTAGTGAATAATTAGTTTTTAGTTTATAAGTGAATTTGATTAAATACTGTTATGATGCAATACCCAATAATACAGTACCTTGATAAACTTGATAAGCTATTTATTTTCCCCTTTCTGTGAGAAGCTGTCCGAGGTCATGATGCTGCCTCCTCCCTGTGTACTTCACTGTTGGAATGGTGCCTTGATGTTAAAATGCAGTGCCATTAGATAAAGTATAGTGTTGCATGTTCTTCTCAATCAATTCAACCTAAGTTTCAACATTTGACGAAACATTTTCCCATTGTGGATGGGCAGTGCTGCAAATCTTAGCCATGAAGTGATGTGTCGTCCTTTGTGGTGTGCACACACATACACATGTACGCAGAGCAGCATAACCATTGTAATAAGTTGTCTCTATTTGCAGAAACATGTCTAACAGGACTGATGGTTTTCTGAAATGTAACCCTCTTTGTAACCCTATATTTGTACTAGAAATAATTCACACATTTTTTTCTAACATAAACTTTGAACACACATCAGTAAAAAGAAAAAATAGATTGTGTTTGTTCTACTTGTAACTTAGATGAAGATATGATCATGTTTTAGCATTGTTTATTGATAAAAGGGGGTAATTTCAAAGGATTTACAATATGAGATCCAGGGCTGTAATGTTCGGATTCTTTTCAAGATTTTATGTATTGAGAAGGGAAGATGACTCACGTGGACATAGATTTCCTGTTTGCATTCACATGTTCGAGGTCAGAGCTGGCTGGATGCCGACACAAACCCAGTGCTGCCTCTCTCTGATATAAAGGGCCACCTTGGTGTGAAGGTCTGCAATAATGGTGGTAAGCAGTGATTCAGGACCAAGTTAATTAAGTTACAGTTAATGTATTCTGAGTGCATGTCTGGTAGTTGGAAAGGAAAGAAGGCAGAGAAAATAGAAAAACTGCTGTCTGACTGGGCTGGGATTTGAGAGCTTGGTGAACATGTTTGCAGCATTCATAATTTCTTCTCACATGCAAATGGTGATGATTTGGTGTGAGGAATTTTTGAGACGCTAAAAGGAATGTGACTCCATAACCTCCATAACCCTAATTTTGGAACTTTTAGTAAAAATTGCAAAAATATCCATATATTATCCTTATCAAGAGCTTTAAAAAGACGAGAAGCAACGCAAAAGCACAATTGCAGATTTTAAACCATACCATCCATCTGTCCATTGTTTTCTGTCTATTTCAGGGCCAACACAGAAACATAAACAGAAAAACAACCATTCACACTCACATTTACACCTATGGGCAATTTAGAGTCACCAGTTAATCCAACATGCATGTCTTTGGACTATGGAAGGAACCCACACAAGGACGGGGAGAACATGCACACACACTCCACACAGACAGGCTGGGGCCAGCAGGTAGAGTCAAGATGGGGAACTTCTTGCTGTGAGGTTGCAGCACTAACCACTAAACTCTAACCACCATCGTACTGCCCTGCAAAAACTAAGATGAATAAAAAGTCCTTCCACATGAAAAGAAAAACAAAATGAAAACATGTTTTGCGTCAGTAAGCAAAAGTTTCTGGTCTTATTGCCTGTAGCTGACACAAGTAACTCAAAATGTTTGCAAATGAATTCCAAAGGCCCTTTGCTCTGTAGCTTAATTTAATATTATGATATTGACACACTTCTACAAACAAGGGCTATGTCTATATGTACTGATGTTCTCAAGTATTTCTAAAAGTCCCCAAAACATGACCCTCTTTGTGATAACTCTCAGCTGAGCAGGATCCTTTGCTGCCTTCTACAGCTACCAATTATTGGCTGACTTTGCATCACTTTTAAACGCCTCCATCTTATTTGTGCTTGTATCCATCTGTTTGAAAAGAGGTTAAAAGTTGACTGGCAGAGGTCCTCCTCTCTGAGAGTTAGTGGTTCACTGGAGGGGACTTGTTTCTATCAGGGGTGAAATACCCACCCGTCCATCATCCTGACAGAGCTGTCAGCCATTCAGCCAAACCAGAGGAGTTCCTGCCAACAATCAAAGGGCTTTTCATTGAAGGAATCCAGCTCTGGCCTGTCATCAGGGAAGGGGTTGTGCCAGTTGTCAGCATGACACAGGATACTCCCATCGCTTAAAAAAAAAAAGAAAATGGTCATATCCATGGCATTGGTCAAGAGCACAAGTCCTGCCCCCTATCCACCTCTCTTTCTTTCTCTCTCTCTCTCTCTCTCTCTCTCTCTTACTTTCTCATACACACTTAAAGAGCCGTTTTTTATTCATTTGCACTGTGGGGTGTTACAAAGCTTATTGAACATTTGCTTTTTACAAATAAGGCTTTTTAAACTTCTTATCAATATGATTTTTGACTTTAACTAATCTCCACTTACTGCTCAATAATGTTGGTGCTCTTATTCACCACTTGGGGGAAGCAAAACTAAACAGATTGTCAAGCAGCAGAAAAACCTGTTCAGAAATACTTAAGGGGCTTACCTGACTACATCACATATGTTTAAAATTCATTTGTATTCAGATGTCACCTAAATTGCTGTCATTCAAATTACTTTACACTTATAGTTTTTTCAGTCAGATTAATCAGTTTTAACTAAAAATTATTTTCATCATCAGTTATTCTGACAGTTTTTTGGGTGTATCAATTATTAATTTGTTCTACTTCTTAATGAAAAGACTGTTTATCAGAACCCAAAGTGGCTTCCCTACAGTTTAACATCCATTGATGTTTCAGAGTTCACAGATGTAAAAAAGAGTAAATATATTTGTATATGAAGACCTCATATATGTAATTTATAGCTTGTTGCACATGAATCATCTCCAAATTACCAATGGATTTCATTGCAGCTCTTCTAATATTCCAGAGGACTCAGTTTGTAATGTTTTCAAACATTTTCTGTTAATGTGAATAACAAACATTTGCATAATACAGTTCCAATCAGATGTCTGAGTAAAACCATCCTATGAGAGATGTCTTGCGGTTGCTTGGCAATTTTATGCATGAAAAATCAGCACCTTTGAGGAGAAATGCATTGCAGTTTCTGATTGCATTTAAAAAAGGAGAGCTTTTAGCGTTGTCTATGTTTATAGACATAGTTCATTTAAATATAGATACCATAGATGACCAGCACAGTGTCAGACTACAGCCTTTTCTGACACTTTAGTGGGTTTACTATAACATATACTCTTATACACTTTACTATTATATAACCAACAAGCCCCTTGCATAAGTTAATTATTCATCTTCATGTCATAACACTGAGGATGCTTTCATTATGACAGGTAGCCTGACAAGTGCAGTGAATAGCAAAAAGAAAACATGCACTGATCTCCAATGATTCAGTGGCTTCATCGTGTGACTACTGAGTGTGGGCACCTTCTAATAAGTCAAGATTCTCCATTGCATCCAAAGAACGCATGAATGCTTTCTTTCAAAAACAGCCCCGGGCAGTTTAAGAATCAACACAAGCCTATTCCGCACAAGTGAATGTCTGTAAGTCCTACCACGTGAGATTCACAATGAGCCATGGCCAGTCCAGGGCAGGCAAAAAAGGGCTAGTATATTGTATTTTAGTCTTCTTCCTCTTATAACCATCATTGAGCGCTCACTTCTGCCAACAGCCATCAGTCTGTACAACCCCAATTCCAAAAAAGTTGGGAAGATGTGAAAACGTAAATAAAAACAGAATTCAATGATTTGCTAATCTCATGAACCCATAAATTAATTCACAATAGAACATAATCAATATGTCAGATGCTGAAACTGAGACATTTGACCATTTCAAGGAGAATATCAGCTCACTTTAAATTTGATGGCAGCGTTTCTTTCCCTCTTCAATTAACGTCGGTCTGTAAACATTTGGAAAGTGAGGAGACTAGTTGCTTGTTTCTGGATTATTAGTTTTATAATGTGCCAAATGCTTTCTATTGGAATGCAGGCAGGTTAGTTAAGCATGCAGACTCTTCTCCTGCAAAGCCATTCTGTTGTGAGGGATGGAGTATGTAGTTTAGCATTGTCTTGCTGAAATATATAAGGCCTTCCAAGATTGAGATGCTGTCTGGATGGAAGCATATGTTGTTCTAAAACCTCTATGTACTTTTCATCATTGATGGAACCTTTCCAGATGTGTAACCTGCCCACGCCATGGGCACTAATGCAGCCCCATACCATCAGAGATGGAGGCTTTTGAACTGGTCGCTGATAACAAGCTAAGAAACAAGCCTCCAACGATTTTAAATGAGATTTGGGCCAGAGAACATGCCGGTGTTTCTGGATTATGTTCACACATCGCTTCTTTATTGCAATTTTACGTTGAGGAACATTTTTCTGAAATTGTTCCACAATTTTTTGGCTCAGTTTGTCACAGATTGGTGAACCTCTGCCCATCTTTACATTTTAGAAGCTCTGCCTCATTGAGTCACTGCTTTTATACCCAGTTATGTTACTGACTGGTTTGGCAATTAACCTAACTAGTTGTCAAATGCTGCTCCATTTGTATTAGAGTTGTGGCAATTGCTTTTCCACCCTTTTGATGCCCCTCTTCGAACTTTAGTGAGATGTGTTGCTGCCATCAAATTCAAACTATTTTCCATGAAATGGTAAAATTTCAATATGTTTTTCATGTTCTATTGTAAACAAAATATGGGTTGATGAGATTTGCAAATCACTGCATTCTGTTTTTATTTACGTTTTCACATCTTCCCAACTTTTTTTGGATTGGGGTTGTACGATGACTCTCTGTGGTGTCAGGAAACAGACCTTCAGCATTTCATTACAACATAAATATAATGTAAATGTAACATACAGCCATTGTTTCTGCATATGCACTTGAGTACAAGCAGTATACAAAATGCACTAAGGCATTTTAATAGGCAATACAGAAACATATCTTATATATCATAGCTTTTTAGGACTGTTCACCTCACTGCAAAATGTACAGTATATTCATGCTGTGATTGGCTCATAGGTTAAACAATACATCTGTCAGGATAATTAGCCATGACGATCTGTTCTAGACAATGTATTTAGTGATCCTCACTTTTCCTCTCCATTAAAAGAAGAACACCTCTATTCATGTCCACAGTAAGTTGTGAGGTTAAAGCTCAAACTAATTTATAGTGACACTGTGTTCTCCACTTTATTTGTACATTTTCTTGTGAGTCTTGGCTCTGCAAATCATCATCTGTGGCACGGTGCAGGACATTGGTTGAATCCCCTGTCACTGGAGCTATGATTAAAACCCCTGCTGTTATTTCTTCCAAACAGTATAACTGGCAAACTTTTGTAATGGGCCTTTTTATTTTAATCTATTTAGGATCTCTCCATGGCCAACCACTCATGCTGTTTATACAGAGAAACACAATGGGGTCCAGTGGCTTCTGCCAAAAGAAGCAAGTTCAACCAAAAGAAGCAAGTTTAAAATCAGTGATATGTAACCATGCAAGCAAATTGACAACCAGTGGTGGTAAAACATTAACTTTTGAGCCATAAAAGATGTGAAGCCCTAAAGTCTGTGCAAACTGCATATGTTGCTGGTGGGCATGAGATATGATTGAAAACATCAGAACATATTGGGCCTTGAGTTGAGAATGTTTGAAATATAAGACGTGTGACTGCATCAGAATCAAAATAATAAGTTCATTTTTGAGGAAGTAAACAAGAAAAGGTCCTTAAAATAGTGTTTGTTTTTTATTTACAAACATTTTTCATATGCTCTAAACTTTCTAGTGAACTCAAGCTCTAACCCAGTGGTGCTGAATGTGTGATTATTGAAAGCATTGTGCTAATGCCTGCCAGTGTGTTTGATTGAAATCTCATCATAGAGTTTCAATGTTGTATCATAAAAATATGTGCACATAGTAAATATTCATGAGACATGCAAAGCTATTCCTGGTACATTCTGAGTATAGGACTGAAAGTGTGTATTAATATTTATAGTCTATTTGCATGGCTTTGCTTGCCACAGTCTAGTTTCTAAAAATTAGCATGGGTCATTTCCCCTAGATTTACAAAGGAACAGCATAGATTGATCTTGTTACTGTGCTTATGTCAATACACACACACACACACACACACACACACAGACACACACAGAGAGAGACTTAGAAACAGAAACAGATGCTTTTACTTCCATTGAATAACACTCATTGACACTGTGCATTCCCCAACCATAGCCATCAAAACTGAATTCCTAACCCTAAAATTTATTCTAAACCTAATTCTTACCTAATTCTATATTGCTGGTGGAGGTCAAGTCACTAGGCGTGGAAAACATTTGCCCTGAGATGCAAAACTACTTTAGGGATCATGGGAGCATGCCCATCCAGTCTACATCTTTATTGTGGACTTACGAAGGCCTATGACTGTGTTCCTCATAATCTCTTCTCTGCTTTTTGCAGATGATGTAGTTCTGTTGATTTACCAGACTGTGACCGTCAGCATGCACTGGGATGGTTTGCAGCCGAGTGATTCACTACCCCAAATGAAGGAGTTTAAGTATCTTGGAGTTCACAAGTTAGGTAAAATCCACTGTGAGATTTCCAGTCAATTGGTGCAACTTCGATGACTAGGAAACCTTACTAAACCTGCTGCCACTGCAACCCGACTCCTGATAAGTAGAAGATAATGGATAGATGCATTGATGGATGGCTCTCACTTAGTTTACATTTACATTTACATTTAGTCATTTAGCAGATGCTTTTATCCAAAGCGACTTACAAGTGAGGTTTGTTATTTACAAGAACACACATTGACAGTTTTTAATACCTTCTCTGTTCCTATTCTTGGCCTTTATGTTCTAATAAATTGCTAAGGATAAAAATGTGGTTTCTAAATATCTTAGAGGTTATTAAACGTTACACAAGTCTCACTAGGGCATTTTGTTTCCCTTAGTTGTGTGGTCCTCTGCATTTGTTTGTCAGTGTCCACATATAGTATATTACAGTATGTCAGACTGAATAGGAGTAAAAGTCATAGTGTCTGTGTGTTAGGGAGATTAAACAGAAAAATGCATCAGAGAAGAGAAACAGAGGGGAGGGAGAGAGATCAAAGTCTGTGGTCCTGTATCAAAAATGAGATTGGAAGGCTTTCTCTCCTCTCTCCATCCGGCTCGCTCCTGATCATTGACCCTGAGGAGAATAAACTCAATCCATGTTGAATTATAGATTAAGGCCTGGCTCTGGCTATGGCTTGGCAGCAGGAGTTTTACACTCTACGGCTGCTACTGTTGCTTCACCTCACTCCCTTATTAAAACTAACATCAAACACTCCCCAGATGAATAACTGGATTTAAAAGAGACTGTATGAATATGTAGAGATTCTGTCCACAGTGTGCTCTATGAGGCTGTTGATGCGTTTTGTTGGACACTCGGATTCATGGATGAATTAATCTTTAGTTTCACTTTTCAAAAGTGTTTTTCTCAATGATAATCTTTTATGCACAGATGAACTTTTTTTCTTTTAACTACATGATTTGGAAAGTGCCACGTACTAACAATTTTACCAGCATTCTCTAAAAGTGAGTATGAAATGAAGTTTTGCTCCTAACTCTGTTGTTCAGATATTCTAAGCAATTGGCACAACTGGCAATCAAGGTGTCACAAATGCAAATACATTATGTATCTTGGTCACAAGATAAGATTAATCAGCAAAGTAATTGATTTATGGTTCAATCAAAGTATAGGCAAAGTCTTCGAATACCATTTTCCCACAAAGAAACGTCACTTTGTAACAATGTGTTCACAACCAGTCTACTGTAGATGTCTCCCTTATGTATCAGTATAAATATCAGTACATTGTTAGTAGACTTAATGAAATCAACACTCCATCCCATAATATAATTAACAATAATAGTGATTGTAAGCACTATGTAAATCCTAGTTGAGTTTCATTACATATAATTGTGTAAACCAAAAATACCACACAAAGCAGTTTCCATGCCACATCATTTTATTCACAAAACCAGCTGGAGTTCACTTAACTCCCCTTTCTCTGTCAATTTCTTGTGTTGTCTAATGTTCTATTTATAGCAGTTCATAAATAGCAGAAGAAAATGCCAATTTTTGCATAAATATAGTGTCCGGTGTATGAAAAATAATGAATGTATAATTGTGGTACAGTCTGTGATCAAAAATAGAAATCTTCTGTTCTGAGCAGAGATAGTCCAGAAACCATATTCATACAACACAACAATTAACACTTCCCTACAGTGATTTCATGCAAAATCTCATGGGGCAGTCAAAGGCATCAAGATTATATCGAGTGTCAACATCAAACATGAAACATGCGTTTTCAACATAATTAGCATGCTGTTCAGTGTAAATTGCAAAAGACTGTTTGGAGAAATCTCAAACAAATGGCATATATACATATTCTGCTTTATATGCTTCTTTAAACTGCTCTTTTGGCATTTTTCAATTGTATATACTGTGTAATAATGTCTCCTAGATGTGTCATGATCTGGAACCTTTACAGAAATGCATCCCTCCTTACCTAAAGATGGACAAACTCATGGTTCTTTCATGCTGTTTGGTGCAGTTTAAACATATACTGGAGAATGACATTTCTGTAGTTTGCATTTTTATGAAGCCATTGGCACATACGTATAAAGAGAAAGCAGAAATGGGCACTGAAGAAAATGTTCTCTTTTATAAACACAGTAAACGCACATACACGTATTTTTAACTCATGTAAAACATGAAGTAGTGAAAGTACATACATATTCCAAAAATGTTTTCTTTGCTTTCAGAGCATTTTAAAACTAGTTTGAATTTTTGTGTCATCAATAATGATGAGTTTACATATGACACAGACAAGCAACAAAGTTACAGTTGTAATAAGTAACAGTTGACAGCTCAGTTAACCAACAAACACTAAAACTAATGCCATGCAAAGATTTGCAACTGAGGTAAGACAGCCAGGTAGTAAGAGACATTCAGGAACGAGATCACGCTCCAGTATACATTCATAATGGCAATTTATGTGACACAGAGAAATCACAGTGATTGTTTTTTGTTTTGTAAAGGCAATCCAATGGGCTTATGTTTATGAGGCAGTTCCCATTACAAAGAAGTACAGTAATATGTGGCCCTCTTTGGGTTTAGTCTTTCATCCTTACAAATTAAGTTATAAAAAGGTTTCAGAGATTTTGATGACTGCCCTGTAGGTAGAGTTTATTCAAAGGAAAGTATTCCAACTCCTGAGTTTAGCACAGTGACACTTGGGAGAAGTTCATCAGATGAAAACATTTAGGGAAGTGCATGTGTTGGAAAATTACACGGTATATATGAGGGAGGGTCCCCCTGTGAGCTGTGAAATGGAGAAACATATTAACACTTTACTTGCTTTACTTCCTTCCTGCAGCTGTTGTGGTGCCAGCTGATGCTGGTTGAACGTCACATGGGTTTTCGTTTACTCGGCACTTCAGACTTTGACTGCACTTAAACTTTGATCCAAATGTACCGTTTTCAACTGGCTTCACAGTCCCTGTGGACTCTGAGTGTTGACTGGTTTCTCTGCTTTCATGGGATTCAGAACTCTGATCTGACTCAATGCTGTGATTTGACACAGACACTGTGCAAGTTTGCTGACAGGATGAGCAAAGCTCCTGCCACATCTTTCGATTGGCATCTATTCCATCAACCATTGGCTGCAACTTCTTGTTAAGCTTTAGCAGAGCCTATGAGTGGAACAGGATGATATTCAGACTCCCAAACAATGAATTCATTTTTTTGGGGTTACAAATACAGGGAGTGAGAAGGTTAACTGTAACTGTTGTCGTCGGGGGGCTCTCCTACCTGGTAAAGAGGTTTGCAGATCCTATCTATCCACTCCAGCTGTAAGGCAGGTAGTTCATCTTTTCGATTACGGTCAAATATGGCCTACAGACAAATGATAATCATCAGCTATCCATGACCAAAACATTCATCATATATATTTAAAAGGAAAGTGTTTACATAACAATATTTGATTTTCTGGTAAGGCAGTGTACAACATCTGCTTTAAAATCCTAGGTAAAAATAAGACTTTTAAAACTTACTGCTGGGGTCAACTTGAGCTCAGACCTCTCCCTGTCCCCTTGTTCAAAGAATTCACTCGTCACCAACTCTGCAACCTTGGGACATAAATGAAACAATAATTATTGCATTATTGCACTCAGGTGTGGTCAAATCTTTTACATAAAAAATGGGCTAAGAACTCAACAGGGAGCATGCATTTTGCTATAGTATGATAAAATACACTGCAGTTAATTACTGAATCAAATGAGACATATGAAAAACTCTGTGACAGGAACCTGTTTGGATATTTTCCAAGGACGAGTGACGGCTCCCAGATCACATGCTGTCATCAGCATAGACCTGTTCATGACATCAAATCTTTTATTTTGCACTTCACATTTAAAGTGATCTTGGTACAGAACATTTTTATTTAGGACAAAGATAGAAACCTGAGAACTTCTCTGTGTCCCTCATCTTTCCAGCTGAATTCTCCAGACAGAACACAGTCAAAGAACTTGGTTCTGCATCTTACAATGCAAAGAGACAGTCAAGGGCACAGAAAATGTTGGCAAGCAAAAGAATACACTCTGTTTTTTTTTTTTTAAATCACACAAGCATTTTACAATGCAAAATTTTTACTCTTCTAATTAATTGTAAGAATGTATCCAATAATCTGGTTTAAAGTATTTCACTTTTATTTTTTACCAAACACAACTACTTCAGCACTGCATGCATTAAAAAGCCCACTTACTCAAAGTGCAAAGTAAGGTCTGTGGAGAGAATAGCCTGCTTCAATAGTTGCATCATGTTACTATACTCCTTAGAGCAGAGGTTGGCAAAGACATTGTGACCCTGCGAAAAAAATACAATAGTATACAGTAGGCAAATGCAGAAAAGCAGACAAGGATGAGTAATAGTGGCTAAAATGGCTCATTAAAGCCAATACATAGGTAAAGTCATCGCTCACTGTCAAATGAAGTTCCCATTAGCAATGTTAATTAGCAATGTGTATAGACTTTCTCTGTCCTCTGTTAAAACAAATCAATGGAGAACACTGTTCCTGATAATCTAACTGAGCTACACCTAACACAAAGGAGCCTCACAGCGTAACTAGCGGTCAGTGCTGCCACCCACCAGCAGGGTCGTTTTCCTCAGCACCATCCAGAAGCTGAACCTGTGCAAACCGATCTAACACACAGCGCTCTAAGACACATTGAAGCAAGATTCCCAAAAGGGGCTCTTTGAAAGCTTGTAGCTTTTGTTCATTTTTGAAATTTTGTTTCCTTGTTCATTTGGATTTGGCTCATTGTCAAATTAAATACTTGCAGCTTCTTGCTTGATGAAAGCAAGATAAAACCACAAACAGAAAACTATTACAGTTAATGCAATTAAGGAGTTACATGAGAAAATATTTATCTGACCTCACTTTGTAAGATCATGACGGCATGATTAAAGTGATGATGCTCCAATGTGGCAGATGTCCCATAGAGCAAAGCCAGAGCCGAACCTGTTCTGAAATGAAAAAAAGCACACCACAGCAAAACTTTCAGTCCAGGCAGTGATTTATCATCATACGTCAGGGTGTCCTTACGTACTTGGCTTGAAAGGCATTGTTGGTGCCTCGATGGTCCAAGTCATGACACAGACAGCCGACCATCAGTGCCAGGATCTCCACTTCTGACAGAACATCCTGGAAACTGGCAGTCTGTCAGAAGTAAAGCAGAAACCTATATTCATATCCATTCCTTAACAAAGTCAATATCTTTTTATATATATATATATATATATATATATATATATATATATATATATATATATATATTATATATATATATTAATTCATGTTTGATTACATGGTTCCATTTTGTACTGTAAGGAGAGGATCAGGAGTGATGTAATTGTGTATTGATATTTGTGAACGCTCAAGCATACCTGATCAACCTGGAAACTTACTATTCTCTCTGAGGCTTTCCCCAAGGGCTCAAGTATCTATTTTAATGTTGCCTTGATTGTGTTTCTCAACATGTTTCCTCTTAATGATGTTTGCTTGCTTTAATGAGTCCTCTGAGCCCCATGTTTCTCTTGACAGATTTCAAAATAACTACAGCAACTTGTTTTCCCCATTGAGGGTGTATGTTTGAAATATGTCATTTGGTGTAATTTTACCTTTATTGCAATAGACAGTAGGTCAGTATGGATTAAAAGCAAACACAGAGAGAGACTGGAAGCAGCAATGTGTGACATTCTGGAGTCAGGTACCTTAGGAGGCTTGGTAATTTCTTATGTGTCTGTTATTGGGCATGCATAACAACTTTGGACTGTTCTCTTAGCCCCATAACAACAGTTCCCTTCATCTTCAAATATAAAATATTCAACATTTCTAATCCATCATTTTAATCATGTTTGAATCACATCATGTTGGAATCGTTTGGGATGTTCAGTAGACTTTAAAAAAAATTCTGGAGTTGAAGTTGCTAAATGAATGCAGTGTACATGAATGTGACTGGAAACTTACTGTAATCATAACAAACATGCACTGTGACACATTGAAAGCATGTCTCCAGTTATGATATGCCACAGTTCGATAGTTTTTTCTCACAGTCAGAAGCCAGCGGCACAAAACCTACAGAAAAACACATATAGAGGTGACAAACTTGCACATTCACAGCGGACTCTAGTGCTACAGACCAACATTTTACATGGCACACTCCAGAACCTCACCTCATAGTCAATTTTAAACTTCTGCACGACACCAAGTTCCAGGAACATCCGGAGTGACGCAGTGATCATGGCATCATTGTCCAAAGAGAAGTCATTGAAGTGAAACTCATCAATGCCTAACTCACTGCTCAAGGGGATTTTGGCTGCCTTAGGGAGACAGGACAGAAATGTCAGTCACACAGTGCTAGCAAGGAGGGAAGCAAAGCAGTGACACAAGTTGCAAGCTGTTTCTGGATTCTCCTTTCACTTCAACTACTGACAGACATCAGTTTATATTTTTTATCAATATTTGCCAATGAGAATTACCTTGAGTCTGTCAACTTCTACCTTGGAGCATGTAGCATGGTAGGACAGCATCTAAAAAACAGAAATCATGCAATCATCTATTTTTGTATAGAGAGCACATGCTACTTTTAAAACCAATTTGATGCTAGAGTTAGAATCGCCTGACAGAAACAAAAATCCATCAGGTGTTTAAAGAACAAAGATTATGTGACTGAAGTATAAGAGTGTGATGCCTTTGATGAGAGGTGAGCAGACTGGCACATCCATTTATCATAAATTATTGAAACGATCTGATATATTTACAGCAGAGAAGCAGAACCATGTTTGCTCAGAATAATGTGACGGCTCAGATTAGATACCGGGCAGTGGACCAGATCACAGATCGACACACTAATGACATGAAGACCCTCTGTTACTATGAGCTTTGAGCAGTGATACCAAACTCTTCTAACTTAATTTAAATAAATGTCACAATCTATTTATGATGTTAAGTATAATATTTAGAGTAATATAGATGATAGTTATTTAAATCAGCTTCAACACAGAGACAAACTAATATGTTTTATATCTCTATGAACATTAATTTGTTCATTTTGAGATTACTAGACTAGAGATTACTTTTCAAACCAGAACATATACAAAGTTTTGGGTAATCTTACTAGTTCTAATATGCATTTAAATAGATGTAACATCATATTTTTGAAAGTATATGTACTGACATTCACTTTTTTGCAGATTAGTGTTTTTATACCATGTTTTATTGCATAATATATGAAGAGCATACTTGCATGCTCATCAGGGATTTTGACGTGACTGGTATCAAAGATATCTTTCTATAATATGCTTTATCATAAATAATACATGTTTTTCTTTTTATACACATTTTTACCTTTTAATAAAAAGTGAGATAACATAAAAGATTAAAAGAAGAGTTTTAAACATCATGCTCTTATGCTTACATCCAGCGCTACAGATTGCTTGGCCCACGTCTTCTTAACTTGGTTGTACATCATGGTGTTATTGATTCCAAGTCCACAGAATATCACAAATGCCTGCATAATGCAAAATAATTACTTAATTAACAACTGGCATAATGTGTGTCCAGTGTAAGAATGTACGCTACAATAAAAGTTTGATAGTGCAGCTCGTTTAAATTAGTTTTAGGCAATTACCTCAAACAGTCTCTGGTCAGCATCATTGAAAGTCTTCCGATCCAGTCGGTTCAGTATTTGCGCAACGCCTATAGAAATTACTCACATCATGGACTGTCACACACACACACAGAAACTGGTTCCCAGTAAGACCAAATTGATTTTTTACTGGTCAACCTACCAATTATCTGATGAGTTCGATTCCAGATAGGGACACATAGCACTGATCTAATGTGAAACCCAGAAGCCTGATCTGCCTGTTAAAGGAAAAGAAAGTGACTATAGAACACAACTTAGAAGAGTTCATGTTTTTTAGAAATGCATATTTTTATATTGTTTTAAAGAGCTGTAATTGTTTTAGTATCAAATAATACTTCTGTTTAAATACAGCAAATACACACACAGGACAGCACTGAATGTGGTAAGTGCCAAATTTTAAAGCAAGTCTGTGTTACACAAGCAAAAACTGTATATAAGAACTGTCTACTTCCTGCTGTCATGCAATTGTCTTAGTTCTGATAGGTGTAATAGGAAGAGTAATAGTTCCACACCTCAGCATCAAAACGTGGATCCTGACAAACATCGCTGATGTTAACAGGCAGTCCTGTGGAAGCCACCAGCTCAGCAATGCTGTTATTGATGAGCCAATCAGAACACGATAGCTTCTCCATGCTGATGTTCACAATAATGCAAACAGGACAGACAGTCAGGTCTCCGCGCTTTTAAACATCCGACACAACAGCAGCAACATGGAGTGAGTTAATGTTTCACACAAAGTTTTGTTACAGCATATGAATGGTCTCACATCATCATCTGTTCAACGTGTTTCATTGTCTTACACATACAGTATCCTTCACCTGATGTCACGATCCATGTTGCACAACGGAGACATGAGTTCAAATGTCTTCGAGAACTTGACAACCTATAAAAAAGACATGCACCATTACAACTGGCAGCGGCAACGGTAAGCAGCCAAAGATAAGCAGGTTTTGTATGTTAAATGCTGCTAAGGACCCAGAGGTCTTACAGGTGAATCGATGTCCTCTAGGAGAAGCACAGAGCAGCGTTCACAGTGCAGGAGGGTCAGAGCTCGCTGCATGATCTTCCTGACAATCTTTTCCAGGTCAGTCTGCTCCTCAAACAGGTCGTTGACCACCTCCAGAAGAGCCTGTGACAGAGAGTGCGGGCATTCCTTAAACACTGTTAAAATGTCATATCCTCTAACACAGAATAGTTTGGTTAGCCATTGTGTGAATTTCATTTTATTGTAAGACGTTAATAAAACCATTGAGTAGTAGGATGCTACTGTAGGTTTAAGGTGTGATACTGCATCTACAGTGTAATTAGTCTTTTTTATCTATATTTTATAAAGATATAATAAAGATGTAATGTTAGTTACCCCTTCAAACTTTTTTAAAAGCTCTGGTTACAAATTCTCACCCTACTCCTTTCATACTCTTTGCGAGACTCTGAAAACAACTTGGCATTGGAAATCGATATTCCACAGAATGGTAGATACATCTGCAGCACCTGTGTAAAAATACAAAAATCGTGGTGAGAGGTATGCACAATCTCTAAATGTAAGCTCTTTATATGCTAAAGAAAAACACACAAAACAAGGAAACAGAAAGTATGTGTGATGATGGAGGCAGAGTGTCATGATGAAGACAGCTCCTCTCTACAAATTTCTCTTCAATAGTTTCCCTGTTAATAAAATATTGATTTAGGGAAAGAAAGCATTTAGTAAGAAATCAGGGGATGAAAAATTTCCAGATAAGCTCCACGATTTCTTTTTCTATTTTCAGTGTCTTTGTCACAGAAAAGTAGTTTCACAATGTTTAATGTTTTGTTAAAGTCACATAAAACAGCCTAAAAATGCTACTTGTACTATAAACTGGATTTCTTTGAAGTACAACTCAGAGAACATACTGTGCTGCACATATTTAAAATAAATGAAGAATAATTGAACTTCTCCAACTTTATTCTGCCACCTTGTGGACAAACTGCACATGGATTATTGCACAGGGATGTACATTTGTATTTTGTTTTGTTTTCTTTTGTTTTCAGGCTACAAATATTACTGGACCAGCATCTCTGTGTATTTGGTTTTCTTGACTGCTTTTTTAAAATCTTCCTGTAGTTAGTCAATGATCATTTAAGCTTTTTATTGCCTGCTGACAACCAACTTTAACAAAAAAGCCAATACTTCTAACCTACAATATATTTATTTATTTATTAGTCAGTTGTTATTTATTTTATTTTATTTTTTTGCTCATATCTCATATCAAACTCATATCAAGTGGATTAGTCTGGGAACAATTCAAAGTCTATCCAAAGAAAATGTGTATTTTAAGTGTGTATGTACAGTATATTGCACAGGCAGTCATCATATTTTATGATCCACACTTAAGTAAGAGGTTGATGTGCTCTTTTCACTTTCGTGGTGTTTTGCTTTAAAGGGAACATTCTGTCCCTCTTCACAGCCATTAAGAAGATTCAAAGTGTAAACAGTGTTTTCAGCTGCATGGCTCAAGCACATCTGTGCAATAAGTGCAGCTAGTCTGTGGTTGTGGTGGTGGTTGACTGGACCGCCAAGTTTACAAAATAAAATAATCAGTGAAATGCCTTTGGTAACATTAAATGAATTTTAATAAAAATGTATAATCCACATGCATTAATACTGTAGACCCTCACCTTCTCATCATCCTCAGTAAAGGGGGTGCCCATGGGATTTTTGTTGATTGCTTGTACAACACCTATGACTTCTCCGTCACTGTTACAAATGGCCAAACAGAGGATGGACTGAGTCTTGTAGCCTGTTAACTTGTCTATCTCATCACTGAAGCGGTGGTCCTAGAAGAGTGGTACATATCACACATTCAAAATCCCACACCAACACACATTTACACAGCACTGTGCCAAGTAAACCCAGCACTTCTGATTTTTTACCACACCCCTACAACATCTGGGCTTTTGTGTCAAGAAGATTAAAGCAACTCTGAAGCAGCTACTAGGTGTGATCCTGCCTTATTACAATTCTGCAGTACAGGCCTGGTTTTACTATAAGCAGAAATACTGTAATATGCCTGCCCAGACATATCTATCGCAATTAGACCTCAGGGGACCAGCAGCACAGGGCCATGACGGGGTGCGCATCTGGCTTGTGCGAAGTCGTAACGCCTTTTTCCTGCCTGTTCCTCAGATTACTATGAGGAGAGTTTTATACTCTCTTGAGTGACCCATCATGCAACGGGTGGCACAGTGTTGCCACACATGATGCTGACTGAAATCAGGGGATCACAAAATTATTATTGAATAGATGTGGATAGTTTTCATTTGGGCCAAACATTTAGTGTCTGATCTATGCCTTGGGAGTAAGACTGGAGTACCCCTTATAATTTGGATCAGGTTCACGTTTACCTCATATGCATTCGCGATGTTTACAGTCTCGCCATGCTCTGCCACGTATCCAATGATACCCTTCCCCCATGGCACCTGCACCTCACTGGAGTCTAGGGTACTAGATGAGGGTCTGACCGTGGTCCCTGAGTGCACATCGAAGAATTTGGACACCAGAGTCCGCTTGTGTGCGGGTCCTTCCACAAGGAAAAGCGAACACCTGTCTGCATCCACCAGGATGCACACATTGATCAGGATCTTATAACTCAGGTTTGTCAGGTCCAGCTCATTGGAAATATCCTTCACTAACTCCAAGAAAAACTCCCTCTCGTTGCTTTCCTTGAGTCTGTATTTGTAGTCGATGGCGCTGGACGCGTATTGGGGCACGTTGACCCTGGACTCCAGCAATGCGCTCAGGATGTGCGCGGTGGTCGGGGGCAGGGAGCTGGCTTTACGCAGGAGCGCACGGCGCCTCATGCTGGACTGAGACTCGTGTTCGCTAAGGTGCACATGCTCGTCGTAGGTCCGGTGTGTAGTGGTCGCCTTGGACCGGGCGAAGTTCCGTCGCAGCTCCATGTGGGATGATCTGCGCTGGAGCCCGTCTGGGTTGGTCGGCCAAAGCGGGTCTCTAGCAGCGCCACGCTTCTCCTCGGCTGTGGACACTTTCGACGGCTGATGCTCCTTCAGCCACCTGCTCACTTGATCACATTTCGCCTTTCTAACGAGATACTCCTCGAAGAGATGTGGATGGCAGTCCAAAAAAGCCTCTATATCTGAGAAATCAAAAGTTGTCATGGTGAAAGGTGCTGCGGGGAACAAGTGAGACACTCAAGTGTAATCGAAGAAGAGTTAGACCAGCAGCTGATACAGGCAGTTATGCATGTGCAGCTTCTCAAAGAAGTGAAATACTCCCCAGAATATGTATTACTTAATCTCTCATATGAGCTTCTTCATTGGGCAGCCTGTTGGTGCCTGATTATCTGTGAGTAGAACTGGGCACATGGATTTAGTTTGTTTAGACTGATGACGCCGGTAAGAGGATCTGCAGCTGTCAGTCAAACAAGATTGAGCTGTGTCTATGGAGATGTCTCTAGAACACTATGCAGAGGTTTGAACAAACTCGGAGCATATGTACAGTATTCTTCCCAGAAGTAAAAAAAAAAAAATTAATGCAGGCTGTTCACTCGCTCCCTCTGTTCTGTGCCACCAGAGACACTCTGTGCAGGGCTCCAATCAAAACCGAGTACAAATGAGATGTTTTATTTAAGGCGTTACCCAGGATGGACAGAAAATGACAAGAACTTCTCCTTCTTTTCCTGTAAATAGAAAACATTTCAGCAGATCAAAGTTGTCAGCACTTTGAACCATTATCATCAAAATTGACTTAGTCAATATAGCAAAAGGTGTAGGTAAAGTGAGGTAAATATTTCCTAGAAATGTTATAAATACAATAAATTGACATGCAGGCGCAATGCAAACAAATAGGGTTCACATATTCATTGGCATTAATATGTGGTATGTCCTTTTGTAGATGAACTACAGAGATGAGGTACTGTACAAAGTGTTCTGACAAATTCTTGTTAAGCATAAAGAAATGAGCCAAAGCTATTAAGAATTTTAAAAAAGAACATTTAAATACAACATTCAAAGAACATTCAAAAAAAAGCTCTTTAAAGTTTACAACACATAGATAGATAGATAGATAGATAGATAGATAGATAGATAGATAGATGTAAAGGTATGAAAGAAGCTCTGACTCTCTTGCCTCATGAATAACTCAAGGGCACTTGGCTCACAGCTAACAGAATATGGCTGAATAGATGGAAAGAGAACATGAAAACATACAAAAATGTGTTTTTTTTTCAAAATTTTTGCACAAAGCTGCAAGTAAGCAGAATAAAGTAAGATTCGTGGTATGCGTTAAGATTCCAAAAAAACATGGGTTTGAATTGCATTAAAATTTATCACATTAGGGAGACAAACACACTATTGTTTTATCTGCACTGTTTTTTTTTTATGCCCTCCCCACCCTCACATATACTTCACCTATTTGGACACACACGCAAGCACCCACACTCTTGGCAGCAGGTCTGTGGTTGTGAAAAGTATTTGTTGTATGAGTTTGCACATTTCTGGTTTTAACCTGTCTTGTTAATTGTCTCTTTTTAGTGCAGATATGCAGATTAACCTACAAAACCAAATTAATGAGCTTAAACAAAACAGGGCCCTACATCACCGACTAAACTCAATTTGCAAAGATATTGTTTTAGATTTGCTTCTGTACTGCAACTTCAACAACAGAAAAATTCTGCTTACACATTAATGTGTGAGTAAAATTAAGCAAATGGTATTTATTGCAACACAGTCACAAGTATTAATAACACTAATACTAACAATAATAGCAACAACGATGGGTCACTTTTCCGAATTATAACTACATATCTTGACTTAAAATAGGATTTACAAATAAATGCAGACCTTTAACTTGTAATGGAGTATTATGCGGTCTTAGTACCTTTACTTACCTTTCCTTAATATTGTCCTCCTTTACCATTACAATTTACTGTGTTAATTATGTCCAGATTTTGATTTAAAAACCTGCTTTTCGTGGACATAATGTAGGTCTGTGAATAATGGCCTTGGGGGCTCAACTAATATATGTGGGGACACAGCCCTCCCCAGCACCCCTCTACATCTCCGCCTGTTTTAAAAGGCACCACGAAATGTTCTCTGGTGTTTTATGTAGCATTTTATGTTTCAGTTTGAATACTTGGTGCAGTTGGAAAATGACCATAAATAAAGCAATATATAACAAACTTGGAGCTGGGGACAGGTAACACAATGTATTGGCTCTCATAATACTGGGATTCATAGGCCAGTGGGGACTCGAAACTAATTTTCCCCCTCTGGCAGGTTTTTGAACCATGGAGTTAAGCTGAAAACTTAAAACACTAGAGGGACGTTTATTAACCAATGTCACACATTTTTTCTTTAGAGAGAGGTAAATTAATTTCTCACAACGTTTCAGAGGTTATTGATGAGCTAACAAGCTGAATTCCTGTTGGTGTGTTAAACTCCACAGGGGTTAAGCAATAACTTAATATTAAGGAAATCACTGCAGGCTGCGGTACATTTATAATGCAGCAGCAGGAAATGTATTGTGGAGGGTGGCTGTTTGGCTGCAGCAGAGCAGGGTAATTGCTTACTAGACTTAGGTTAGGCTGCTTGATAGGGCTTGGATGTTTTGTTGAGATTTTGGACAAGGTCTCTTGGGAATCCCAATTAAAAAGCAGAATGCAGAATATGGGTTTTGTGAGGGTCGATAGACAAGGCAAGATTTGTTGCTTGGAAATCTCTTTACGACATATCAGCTGCACTGACTATGATTCTGTGGGATGTACACTTTTCATTAGAAACACTGTAGTTTTGATTTTGGTATTTCTTTCTTCCCCAGAGCTTTTGTTTCTGGTTTAGAATTTGAGGGAATTTAAACACGTGAATCAGACCTAATGATGATGGGCAGTTTTTTGCAAAATTTATAAATACAATGAATATTAAGTTTTATAGTGAAATAGATATGAGCCCATGGTTTTAGGGACTAATGTCAGCAACATTAAGCACTGCATAAAATATCAAACTAGGGATTGTTACATTTTCCCCAATGGGTACTGAAGCAAAGAGGTGGCCTCAGTGGGCAAAATCTCATCAAATGAGCTTTGAAGATTAATATAAACCATAAATGAAACTTTTTTCGTCTAGAAATAGGGTTTTGCAATGTGGTTACTTTTAATCATTTTAGGTCTCATCAGAGTCAGATGAATAGGCTGGAGCTTTGAGTTACCACCAGTCAAGCAAAAAATACATGACAATGTAACAGCACAAGAATGTACATTTACTAAATTCACTAAATGCTATGAAAACGCATTCTATAAAATAAAAACAGTTTTTAAATGAACTGAAGAAATTGTTGAGTGGAAATGATCCCTGAAACTTTCTTTGTACAGGTTTGTCTGAGGCAGGCTGGATGTATAACTGTTTCTGTGTTGCTTAGAAATGGAGACAATGAAACATGACTCCTGTAACCAAACACTACCCACACACTTCTGGTATCTGGTGTCAGCATGCAGTGGCTTTATGTTCATTCCAGCCCAGGCTGAGTTATATGGGTTCACCAAACTGTGAACGTGTAATATTATCAGATCCAGGCTTGATGGTTGGATGACAGACATGCTGTGCAGGGATTACCCACAGGGTATTCAAAAACTAGCACAATATTAAATAGTACCACACATTGCTAAACCAACATAACAGGTCAAATAAAAAACTAAAAGGCTGTGTATTGTAGTATGCTATGGGCCGGATTGGGTGTCACTCTGATCCTATTGTTTCTTGTAACACTGTCACCACTGCACAGGTTACAAGCAAAGAGAGGAAGGTCTTATTCTGTCAACAAAACCTTCAGAGTTTCCAGGTTTATCTATGTGGACCAAGGTGGCTGGTGCCAGTATCTACATCTGGAGGACAAACTAAACTCTGGATTGCACAAAAGGTGAGAAAGGAGGTATTCTACCCCACTGATTTCCTCTACATCACTGCCCTAGCAAGTTTGTCTTGTGAATTTCTTTGAGTACTTGTGCACCACATAGATGAAGAGCAGTGTTATGGTGATAGAGTGTTAGATCTTGTTCATGTTTACTGTGCAGCACTAAGGGCCCTAATGAAAAACCTGTCAAAATGTTCAATCATCTGATGATGACCAAGATAAATTACTCTTAATTAACATTCATATAAAAAGCAATGAGACAAAACAACTCCAATGACAAGCAGTCGTGGCTTCACCTTAGATTAATCCACTGTTTCTTTGCTCTCATTCATTATTCCTTCCCCAGAGTTTCGTTCCCTTTTTCACCCTCTATTCTGAGTTGGAGATCCAGCAGCCAGATGGAGCATCGTGGCTGAATCACGGCTTCCCATCTGAGTTAAATGGCCATTATTAAGAAGCTTTTGGAGGAGCCATCATGCCTGTGTGAGTGTAGAAACAAACAATGACGCATAAAGAATTCAAAGATAGTTGCAGAGTTAAAAATGTAATGCATCAAATGTGGTCTAATTATAGATTGCTATTTTACCTTCACAGGGACATCACCAGTCATCAGCGTTATAACAGTAGCAGCAGAAAGAAGAGTAATGTTCGATTCAATGACCAACTGTAAGTAGTCATTGATGTATATAAAATATAAAGTGATTTTAAACTAATAAAGATTGATTTCATGGTGGGGATTCAAAATAAAAAGTTGTTTCTTTTCCCAGGATACCCAAACCAACGGATATCATTATAGGGTGAGTACCTCTGTTTGACCGTGTAACTCTTTTTCCATAGATGCATGAAAAAATAGAATAATAAACCATTGAATATGCTTTGAGTTGACATAGACCTGCTTCAAATATTATACCCAAAACAGGAATAAAATGATAGAGACTGCAAGTCCAAAGGAACATCCTTATTCATCTCACATCTCTCGGTTTGCAATGTTCCCGTCCTTCTGGTCTCCAGATGATCCTCATACCGGATTCGGAGCTGCATCCCAACCTTTCCCAATCCCTCTCATTCCAAATAGTGCACCAGATGTCACCGTGCTAAGCAAAGCTATTGGTAAGAGGTGAATGTATTGTTATAAACGGAATAGCAGAATAACCCGAGGCCTTTGAGATGACTTCATTTCATGCACAGGTGGTCCATACAGACATGAGATCTTGGAGACAACCAGGAAGAAAGCTGTTATGTGGTCTGGAGAGCATGGCTTCTTAGATGTGAGTAATGTAACATATACCTTCACACTGTCATTGAAGTTAATCAATACATGACGAGAGAGAAGTCTTCTAACCCACTTCTCCAAAGACAGTGCTGTCCAATACTAAACTACATGACTGTGATTTGTCATTATCTCAGAGGACAAGCAACATGCTGAAAAATCTGGAGAGAGCACTCTGGATCACCTCTTACCAAATGCACTACACAGGTAATGAAGCCTAAACACAGTTAATAGGTTTTTTACAAAGCAGAAAAAATGTGGAAAAATATATAATACAGTTTGTTATTAGAATTGACAAGTATTACAGTTATAAATAATCCTTGAATGGAATTGATTTGACTGAAGTGAATTGTTTTATGTCAGTAACCATTAATCCTGTATAAATATTATATTTTATAAGGATCTGGGCCAGCGAATCATCTGAAGATAGATGACTACAAGGAAAAAATGAGTGACCTTGCTGGGCTGAGTTCACACACTGCACCACTGGTAAAACAGCAAAGAGTAGTGCATGTTTTTACAAAAACATTTTCAGTGTGCAACACAAATCCTGATGAGTTCTAATCCCTACAGTGAGAAAGATCGTATCCTTTGTTTGTTCCCTCTAAACAAAAACAGGGATGGAGAAGAAGACCGGAGAGCTGTGTGGGGAGAAGCGCATGTAGTTCATCTCCCCCTACTAGTCTTACCCCCCCCCAGAGAGAGTCAGACAGAGATAAAAGATTGACTAAGCACAGTAAAGAGCGGCACAGTCGGCCAACTGTAGCCAAAGACCAGGCAGCTAATGACTTCCATACTGAAATATTATCAAGTGCAGCTTCAGGGGGCAGAGAGCTGTCGAGCAGTATCGCTAACCCTTGTGTCCTGCCAAGGCCTCCAGTCCTGCCTCGCATTCACCCAGCGGACAGAGTTGGGACTGTGAGTAGAGAAGGTGCCCCTCTCAACCTCCTTGTCCTTCAAAATTCATTCAGTAAGTCAGAGGCCCATCGTAACTTCAACAGCTCCATCGTACATGCTGCTGTGAACCTGAGGGACAATGTGGCCACAGAGAAAAAACATGACTTCTATGGGATCAAATGCTACTACCTGCATGGATAAACTCTAACTAAGGAAGCTAATATATCAGCTGTAACAATCTGAATTGTACCAACTGAACTGTTGTAGCTTGAAGTCCAAAACCCAGCTTTCTCAAATTGGATTGGTCAAGGCGAACAGTTTTTCATTTCAATTAGTGAACATTGAGTCTTATTGTATGTCTATGCTTCATAATTTCTTTCAGAACTAAAGAATTGCACAGTCTCTTTGTTTAACTCAGTGCTTGCTCAGTATTGTAAAGAGTCGACATTGCAAACATTGTTGATTTACTCTGTGGTTTCCAACATTTCATTTGCAATTTTCATTAGCACTAAGGACATATTATACAATATTGGCCTTTCTATAAGGCTTCAGTAAGGTGTAAAATAAAATAAACAACCGTCAAATCCTCAGGAATGCTCAGCAGCAGTAATTTCTGAATGCTGCACAGATCAATGCTTTGGTCTGTGCTGTAACCTTTCTAATTTTACTGAGGATAAAATTTGTAAAGTGTGACACAGAGTTAACCATAGACGATTGTGCTGCCTGTGGTATGGAATCCACCTCTGTATTGTAGGTACTGCAGTAACCTTCTTAGCTCGCCTTTGTGAAAAGGAAAAATGCCTTTTCACACGTAATCTGTGGCAGTCAGGCCGACTCACTGTGACAGGGTTTCTTTGTGACAGTAAGTCCTTGAACACCAAAGCCTGCAGAACTGAGTGATTGAACAGCCTCTCATTCAGACTTTCAGAAAAGATGGACAAATGTAAATTTCCTCCTCAATACTCTAGACCATCTCAGCGTATTTCTAGCAAGGCAAAGTCCTTAGGGGAACTAATTTAAGAGTGTTTTGTTGTTCTTCTTCTTTTTTTGTCTTTTATTTATTTATTTTCTTTATATTGCTTTTGTGAAACCTGCATTTATGTACAAACTGTCCTCCTGTTACATTCAGGGTCACATATACAGTTTAAAACCTGCATAGTCCCATTCTTCACAATGTGTCATCTTTCAATATGTCAGATTATTTTGCATGTCACACATGCTCTGTATGTTGACTAGGCTATACTGTAAAGATATTTTATTCTAGTCTGCTAAATGACAATGTTAATGGAATGAGTAAGAGTGAAACATTGTGCTTCAGTTGTATATGCAACAGGTGGCAGTATGTCATCACTTTTTAAGCACAATTTATCACGGCGACTTTATTTCTTCTGGAAAGAGTAATGTTGTCTATTTGACATCCCACATAAAGAGTAATAGAATAGAAGATAATAATTCTGTTGTTTATTTATAAATGGAGAGTGGTGTTTAAGAATAAAACAACTCTGCATATACAAAATATTGATTCCACAATTAAATGAGTCGCCTAACAAATGTTTAATCTCAAAGTCGTTGCTTTTTTTGGGGGGGGTCTCCTCAACACATGACAGAAAGAGACAATGTCAATGACACAAACGCCTCCCCTTTAAGATGACGCTGCGCATTGCCCCGCATTGTAATAGGAAATGGCATCAGTCAGTCACGCATCCCCTCCCTCCTCCATACAGAGGTGGAGAGACTGATGCTGATGAGCGGATACATGTGTGTGCATGTCACACTGTGTGTGTGCACGCTGTTTGCCTCAGGGTCTAATTTGACTGTTCCTTCCTGTCGTTTTCTTTACACAAACATTCGATCACTGACCGACTGCTTTCAAGACTCCCACCGTCATTACCTGGAAAACACATCTGTAACTCGGTCAAGGTGAGTGTGTCTTTAGTGATTATTATGCATTACTATTATAATTTGTTGTTCTTCTTACGGCAAAGTAACACTTGACACTCTTGGGAGGCAACAGAAAGATCAGGTGAGCTGAATATGCGATTACGAATAAAGTTGGGTTTTTCAAAAGCAACATGTGAGACGTTTAACAGCGGTTGGACTGAGTGAGTGACTTCTTAGTTTGAAAGCTTCAAACAAACTCGACTGACCTTCTGCAGAAATCTTTATAGGGTATGATCATTAAATGTGATTCAGACACAAAACACCAATAGATCCTTCAGTCTCCATGGTAACTCTGAGCCCCCTTTCTATAATTCCTCAGAAAAAGTAAAGACAAGTTGTAGAGAAAAAGTCTGCTGTTTCCATATAAACCTAATATAGAGTAGGTCACAGCAGCAGTAAGCTTTCAGTATAACCCAGTCATAAGGCTGTGAATAATGTGCCTTTGTGACAGGCTGCATCTCTTACGCTGAGTGCATGTAGGTGTGAGCGTGTGTGTGTGTGTGCGCGCGCGCGCGCGTGTACTTGCTCGTATGGCCAGCAGGGTGATTCAATTCAATTTCACACTGCTAAAGTAAGGACATTCTTACAATCGTTAAGTAAGGACAATCCTTACTTTTTCTAAGAGCATTTATACTTGGATTGGGTTTAGACTTGGTTTTAGGGTTACGGTTAGAATTAGGTTTGGGTTAGGATTAGAGCAAGGCATTTAGCTGTGATGGTTAGAATGAAAGGCTGGGGAATGCATTAGAGAAACATAGATAATTTTGCTATATTTCGTCTTCTTTTACAACCGCTACAAAAATTAAAGTGTGAAAAAATAGATGAAACCACTTTAAATGTACATATCGAGAAAATTGTATCAATTTATAATGATAACGATTAATTTCAGCTTCAGATTTGGTCAGTTCTCCTTGTGCTGTCTACAAGCTGTACCTACCACCTTGTCACTGTGGCAGGGGGTGGCACCTTGCGTGTCCAATCAGATTTTGGGTGTGGCCACCCCCATAAGGCTCCACCCCTATGGTTCACCAGTATTAGTAGAGGCAAATATTTGTCCCAGCTGTGTAACAGATGAGGTTTTTCAGGTGCTGATTGAGCTGTTCTGTAATTGTCATGACACTGAATAAATACATTGAATGCACATCCAGCCTCAAACTGCTGTAAATATGAAGGACAAAATCAACATCATACAGTGTTAAAGCTCTTGTAAGCTACTTTTAAAACATGCTTGTTGAAATACTTATTTTTCTTCTTCATCTTCTAATAACCACTTCAGCTTCTTTTTCCGCTGTCACAGCTTTATTCTCTGGGGACTAGAGGGTGTTTCATGGCCAATTTTTCACAGTTGCAGTTTCTGAGGCTTTGAGTTCCTATCATACACAAATAAGTGATTGCAGTCAAACACAGGGGAAATTGAGAGAATCTGTGGAATGCAGCGGAACAGAAAAACAACTTAATTTGTGCTAGACCTCTAGTTTAAACAGCAGTGAGATGTGGCGGGAAGTCACATCTGTAGTAATTTTAGTTTTCCCCTGGTGTCAAACTGCATATTCCTATAAATGTGAACTACTATAATCTATTAGATTAGATAAATCTATCATATACTTTTGTGCTGAGTCTCTATTAGAGGGAGTGTTTCTGCCATTTTGCAGGTCATCACTGTTATGTTTTGGTTTTCCATTGGAAAATATGTGGCTCGTGTTGGAGAGTATAGCACAGAAAGCCAATCCAGCGAATCACTTGTATAAAACCACTAAAATAGCAGCGGGTTTAGTTTAGAACTATTAACATATGTTCAAGTCACTTGAAGCCTGTTTTCACTAAAATTAAATAAACAGTAAATAAGTCATGTGCAAACATTTCTCCAGGGTCTACGCAAATAAGAAAAAATACTTGAATATCCGCTAGAAGACAGGTGAATAACACAGGAAGTGTATAAATAGGAGCATGGAGCAGCTGTTATAAGCACTTCGTGCACATGCCAGGTGTTCTGTCTTTGCATGGACAGTATGTGGTGTGATATGTAAACAGGTAGATATGGTTTTAGGTATACAGTAGAGAAACTTCAGATACTCAGACACTTGTGTGCAACGTTATATGTTTAACATCTAATTTGAAAAAGTTATGTAAAACAAAACAGCAGAAGCAGACAAAAGCTTGAAATAATATTAGAGTATCACTTGTATTAAATGAAAAAGATGATCAGTAACAGAATTGAGGTTGTATAATGATTGTGTGCCAGTGCAAATGACTTGGACTATCTCATGGGTGATATAGTTTATAATGGCATGTCCCTGCTCTTTTCTTTTCAGCCTCTCTGATGCCTGGGGGAGGCTGAAGGAAGCTACAGGGCTGATTTCATAACTGCCTCATAACTGCCACATATCAGCATGAAAGTTTAATGAGGGTGGCACTAGATACTTTTAACCTACAGTAGCACCTCTATGAGCAATGGCACGTTGAACTCCTCCATGCAACCATGGTCCTTATATTGGTTTGTCTGACTAAATTATTAATTATGGTTTTAAATTAAATCCCTCCTTATTTTTTAATTAATGTATTTATATTTTTTTATTCTGTCCTGATGGTACCTAATTAGCTGCCATTATCTGGGTTTGATAGGTGGTGCCTTTGTTCAACGGTTTTGTTTGTTTGCGCAGAATGAGCAAAATATTTGCTCTGCTTTTTTTCACAGCAGTAATAATAAAAATAATAACAATATTTTTGAGACACTTCTGTTGATTTGCATTTTTGACCGTTTCAGTCAAATTCTTCAAACAGGATCAGTGCATTAAAATCTCTAGAATTTAATCATACTTGGCCAGGCAGGTCTGCACCTTTATGGAAGACTTCTAGCATATTATGTTTTCTTTGTCTCTAGGGATGTCTAGACTGAAATATCAACCTATAAAGTAGTTGTCTGTACATGAATTTCTTACATATATTATTTTTTCCCAGAGGATGAATCCAAATGAATATTATGATCCCTGACTTATTATTTTGCCCCAAGAGCAGATTGACATTTGTGGTTACGATTTGAACATCTTGACAGCTATGTGAGTGTAGTGCTGTAAAAGATATTTAAGGTGCCAAGATGACAAATTCAAATGACTTTGATGATCCTGTTACCTCTAAGGGATACAGTTTAATTTTCAAGTTTCCCAACATGTGGATTTTTCACCACAGAAAAGTAAAGGTAATTGCATTCACTTGACCTTCAGCTGTACATTTCTAAGAGTTTAGTGATAATTAGTAAATTGTAGAATGCTAACACAATAAATGAGACTAATATGGTGAACACAGTAAATATAACCCGCTAATGATCAGCATGTTAGGACTGTCACTGTGAGCATGTCAGCATGCTGAATTAAACAGTGTCTAGCTCAAAGCACTGCTGTGCTAAAGTACAGCCTTGCAGAGTTTCTATAGCCTGGCTGTAGATTTTTTAGTCTTAGGGGTACTGTGACATGTTTAATCATTTCACTGCAGCTGAATTCATAAAAAGAAAAGTGCAATCTGAAAAAGTTTCTTGGCGTATACTCATAAGGCCATATAGTAAAAGTTTAATTTCTCTGCAGTACATTGGGTAAATGCAGTAAATTAGGTCAGTCAACTTCTACAAATAGAACCGTAGAGCAACTTCCAAGATCTGTGGGTGAGATGTGATCACACTACAGTTTAACGATATACAGTGTAAATAAAGCTCTCGAAAGCACTGCTGCAGTCAGACCACAATACATAAGCTTGTCAGAGATGAAAATTTACTGCTGCTTTGTTTTGGTTCCCCGCCTTTTTTAAAAGGAAACTTCAGTTTGAGTCAACCTCTGAAGCTGTGACATACTATCTGCTATGATATTCACTGTGACAGACTATGGATTAACTGTACTCTGGTGAGCCAGGAATGCTTTACTGATGTAGCTGACAGAGTTTACACATGAAGTAAATCTCTCAATATGTGGTAACACCTTTTAGTCAGCCAGTTCATCCAAGTCTGTCCATAAATAGAAGGTAATGGAGATGATACCATGTCTAAATATATCTACACTTTGAAGGACTTAGAGATTGCTTTTAGCTATGGAGATGTTCTTTCTGCTTTTCGTGATTTGTATTTTAGACCTATATTTTGGCTCCGACAATTGTTATGAGTGAGAATCCACAGATGTCACTGTTGTTACCCTTTACTGTAGGTCAACACCTGAGAAGGAGTAGCAAAATGGAGGTGGCGATGCTGTTGTTGCATCCTAATCAGAGGAATCTTTAATTAAAGAGAAACCTTTAATTTGGGAAAGCAATGACTGGATGGTAATTATATGCAAGTCACATGTAAGTTTGACACATCATGAAGAGCACTTGTTGCCCCACTCTTTTGTTAGTGAGTAGGCTCTGCATCCTAATTTGTTCCCTGACACTATAACAAAGGAGGGAACCTCTTCCACACTCAGAGCAGAGAGGAGAGCGATGGGAGGGGAATGTGTAGAGGATGTGGTTTATTAACAGGATGTGGTGTGGTGCTTCTGACAGTGTGTGATACAGAGCCTGTCGTATGTCATAAAGTAGTATACATGAATGAAGTGTTATACTATGGAGCACGAACGTATCTAGGAGGGACTTCTCATCTGTGTAATTACAATCGCAATTCTGCACGTGTTTTCTGGTAATGTGGAGAAAGCTTTAAGTTCCACTTCATAGCAATGAAAATGTGAGATCACAGATGGTATGAAGGGACATACACAATTTAACCCTTTTTTTGGAGTTGCTCTTCTCTGGCCTTGGGACCCCATCATCACGGTGCCTTAAGCAGATCAGGAGAAGGCATCTCTATATGTGTCTGTTTCAAAGAAGGTGTGGCAGCACACACAAGCAATGTACTAATAAATAATAGATCTCATATTGGGATAAAGCCAGTTTTGTGTCAACCCTGTGGGCTAATGGCTGGCTCTGGGCTGCCATGCTGACCTGTGATATTGCCTGAAGTGTATATTTTAAGAAACACTTCTGTGATGCCCTTATTTCGATGGATGCACAGTATAAAGAAGTTCTGTCCTACTTGTAGTTGAATTATTCAGGTCTTTTTGGAAGAGAATAGGACAAGTAGTAAAGGCCAGAGAATGCAATAAATATCTGTCGCTGAAAAAGAAAAGAAATGGATGACTTTAATGTTTGCTGTGCAACTGCCATGTTCACTTGAACCTATTAATTCTTCAGACTCAGATAAGAAGCCGTTTCAGACTGACAAAGTAGTTGTCGGCTTTTCGACTGATTACAGTGTCTTTAATATCTTGTCTTCAATCTCTAATCAGCATTAGAGAGCATAAGTTACTGAGAAAATTCTCTATCATCTGTGGTTTCCCCAGAAGAAATTGTCTTCAGAAATCATGTTTATTTAGTGAATTCATTTTCACACACATGCTCTGACTGAGTTTATGAGTTTGTCAGTGTTTGTATATTACTTTTTATTCGCTCCTTTTAGTTCAGGAATTCCTTTCCTCTTTATGGGTTGTTTGCCTTTTAACATTAAATAACAAAGAATTACATGGCACAGATGGAATATAATTACAGTCATTAAAGTGGTAACTTTTAGGTGCAGCAAATGAAAGCCCAGTACATCTTCTGCAGTCATGGCAGCTACAAGAAAATGTTTCTAAACACACTGTTGTTGTCTACGGGAAAGTGAACAGGAAAAAGAGGCTGCGGGCTCATGACAAATCAACTTCTGATGGCGTTATCTCACAGAGGAAAATTAAATGCAATCAAAATTAAACAAGGGCTAACAATATGGGTTATTTTTACTAAAACTATGAGACATGAGCTGTCAGAAAATAGCTGGTGGATTGTGCAGATAAGTTGGTTACTAAAATGCCAATTTAGGTGTAAGAGAATGCAGAGACCACTTGTTTTGTCAAATTTATTCAGATTGTTCCTGAACTTAAAAGCGCAGCCAAAAGCTTGGAGCAATTTCTGCCTTTTGGAGCCATTTAAATCAACACTGATTTTTTTTCCCCACTTTTTTCTTTAGTGTTTCATCTGCCACATCAAAAGGAATCAATTTGTTCAAACTGAAAAGTCATTATTTTTTATCAAGTTTAATGCAATTCAATTTTTTTACTTGTTGTCTTCCCTGCAGCTTTGTTTGCATTATGCATAAACATTGGTCCCACAAAGATTTGGAGCAGTTTAATTTTATGGCTAGAAAATGGGAGTACTGTTCAACGTTCTAGGTTTTTATATAAAATGCCATTTATCAGACAGATATACAGTAGAACTCATTGATTAAACCTTAATTTAATTTTGTAGGCCAACCTGTAATTTAGCCTCTTCCTGGTTCTCTCAGCAAAAAGCCAACGTTTTTCTATTGGTATTAGGATTACTGCAGATATAAGACTTCACCACTGGAAAAAGCTATTATTAGTCCATGATCTCATGACTTCCAATATATTCTTCCAATGTATTATTTTTATAGTGCCAAAGCTAGTGATCACGAGTAATAAACTCAGTGAGGCTATAAGCATGGATTAGTGAGTAGGCAGGCATTTACCTAAAAATGTGATGATAGATTTCTTGGTTTTAGGAGTCATTCTACTGATGTCTTAAGCAGTTTTAGGCCAACTTCCTCTCACTAGTCATTACTCTACCACAACTATATCTCCAAAATGAGTTCACTTTATTTTCCTCAGCAGTGGGAGTGTGCTTTAGAGTAGCACACTCATCATCAGCTTCTTTGAATTACTGTGGTACATCCGCTGCCTTAGGAACTTAAGTGCTATCATTTTGCAAACATGACTCTCTTTTCTAACAAAGCTGCACTATAGGGGTTCAACCATAAGGCGTTCATTCTGGTGAGTCACATCCTAATGGTGTCTGAAAGCCTGTTAGGCTCATCTGTCCCTCTGGCAGACTACAGAATCAGTGGATGAACAGAGGAACATCTGCAACATGAACTGCACAATGTAATAGAGGGCTTTTTAGCTTCTGCCAATCCAGTTAGTGCAACTTAAAAGGACATTAAGCCATCTATAACATTAGCTGAGATCTATACAATAGCCAAAGGTTTGCTAACAGTTCTGTGGTTACACCTTGAGCTAACAAATGGCACAAATCCTAGCATTTGGTGAAGTGGAAAAGATTCTTCAAGATCCAGAAATTTTTGCAGGGAGTCAAAAGACAATAATCCTGTGCACAGTTGTATGTTCAACCAACCAATGTGCTAGGCAGGAGCAGGAGAAGTTCTAAAATGTAATAATCAAAATTCCACTCACAGTACATAAACAGCAGCTTTATCATAATCACTGTTTTGCTTTAGCATATTATCATGAGGGGTTCTAGAGGAGAAGTCAGGAGTTTACCAAAGTCTGCATAATATTGAGTCTGCAAACCAAGAATTTCTGTACAAAATGTTGCTGTCTTTCATCAGATAGAAATTTCAGTCTATACAAGTGAACCAACTGACAGACCTACTAAGCGATAGTGTCACCCCTATTGAAAGAGCTTGCATGACCTAAATCATTATGGTGTAGCCCCTTTTTCTGCAGTCGATTAGCAGGATGGATATTGTCTGGTTGTGAGAAAATTCGGTTTAAGGCCGCTACTAGTTACACATCTGTCTCCTTCGAATGACAGGCTGGTTTCTTGTTAAATAATAATAATGCGAGCGACATCCACCCACTCTAAACTGGAATATTCAAGAGATGTCAGTCACCTCTAATTACAAACCATTTAGCCTTTTGTCTTGTCACATACATCTGCATGTATACAGTATCTTTTCACATAGAGATTATAGGGTGATTTATATGAGTGCTTCTATTATACTGAACCTCAGTTAGACTAATTTTGTCAGTCAAAGAAATTACAGGTTTACTCTAATAAGCAGAGAGTCTGAAAAGATGTATAATGATGCTTAGATATTTCTCTTAATATTTCACCTGCAAAATATATTATTGTTGATCATCTCTCTATACAGCATTGTTGAAAAATTCTTCCCAGCACTAGATCTTAAATAATATACAGTACAATGAGAGGAGTTGACAACAAGAGAACAAATTGTAGTGATTTAATTACTTCCTGTCCACTAAAACAAATGTTACTCAATGCAGTGAATATTCATAAAAAATGTTCCCATATGATGTTTCAACTTATCAATGTTGAGATGTTGCTGTGTGATGTTTATGATTATGTGGATACTGTCTGCACTGCCTGGCAGCACATAGGAATGAAGAGGTATTCAGATTTAAGGTCAATGCCATCTTGCTTACAAAAGTCTGAGCAATTTCACTGCTGCAGAAGGCAGCTCTTTGTATTGATTTTCTTTTATTTTATCTTTGCCTCAATGTGACAAGAGTAAAAGTGTCTGCTTCCATTAGATTACTTCTCCCAATCCTAATGCCTTGTATTTGTTGGTATATCTTTTTGTGATCATGCACTTATACATCTTATGTAAAGGAGGTTGTCTGTACAAGTCTGTAGAACTCTCCCTGTGGTCTGTGATTATCTTTTGTCTTCAGCAGTTGTCGGTATTCATGTACGGTGGCCCTGAAAGCTCAAAGTACTGCAATTTTACAAAACACAATCAAAATTACAAAAACAGCTTCACCAGTTTGTCAACACAGGCACAACAGTAGTAAAAGCGCTGCAAAAGCCACAACACAACCAAATTGAGAAAAACACTGCAAAAGCTACTGCAAAAGCTTTGGCTCTGGGAGAAACTAAAAATACATTTACAAATCTAAATGTCTGTCACTTTTTAGTGTCCCCGAGAACTGTTGTAGACAACTGTCATAGCAATGTTTCCAGCGGACAGACATTTAGATTTGTAAATGTATATTTAGTTGCTCGTAGAGCAATTTCCTTGTGCTGTAGCTTTTACAGCACTTTTCTCTTTTTGCAGCGCTTTTCTCATTTTGGGTGTGTTGTGGCTTTTTGCAGCACGTTTCTTAATGCCGCACCTGTGTTGTCAAATTGGTGAAGTTGTTATTGTATATTTGCTTGTGTTTTGTCTATTTGCATGTGTTTTCTCAGATTGGAGTGCTTTGACCTCTCAGGGCCACCGTATAGAAGGGATCTTTTTTGTGTCTTTGGCCCCTGCACAATAGACAAATATGCCAAGCATTCTCTGCCTGTCAGCATCCCTCTCTTAACCATGCTGTGGTATCAAGGATGACTTTCACCACTGTATGTTAGACATGTGCTGTCTGTCTTTATATGTCTACTGTTTATTTAAATTGTTAAATATGGGTTCACAGCCTGTAAATCACAGCTAGTCAAAAGTCCATACTAAAAGTAACCCTAACCTCTGACACAGTGTTTATGTATTCTAATACAGTTTTACTGCAATCATTTACTGCATTTCTTCATTTTCATCAATTAGTGTGTTCCTGTCAGTGAGAAAGGGTAATTACTGGAGCTCTGACATCTAATGCTGCAGTCACCCCGATGAAAGCCCCATAAGTGGTGTCGTCGTGTCAGATGAAAGGGTGCCCTGAAGAGTGCCAGTGTGGCCCACCTGCGGATTGCTGGTGTGATCAGTGGAAAGTAGATGAATAAATCACAGTAGTAGGAGAGTGGTGTTTGACAGATAGATACATAGATGGATTACACTTAGTGTTCCATAAATCACAGTTGTTTGTAGTCTATTTATGCCTGGTTCAGTCTATTACATCCATCTATAATCAAGCTGCACAAGATGTGCTTTCCCTTTTTTGTGTGTCCTGCCACTTTGATCCATTGTTGTGGCTTCATTTTGGTTGTCAAGCATTGTCAGTGTAAACTGCAGCCTGTGGTCCACAGATAGAGTGAGTGGGTGTAGGCCTGGCTGAAGGATGGTGGTTTTAGGTGACCATGCTTTTGTCTGTTCAACACAAGAGGCTGTGGTCATTATGCAGCAGGGAGCTTGCGAACACAGATTATTAGCCTCGATGCAACAAAATTGTAACTAATATGTGGTGTGTCTTTTTAATTCAAACATGGAAGCAAACACTTGTCAGCATGATAATCAAATTAGTATTATTAATTGATTTATTGTTTATGTATTTATAACTAGAAATCCCAAACAGAACACAAACATGAACCTAAACATAAATGAAATACTTCAGGGTTTTACACTGATGTTTGGACAAGATGCCTAATTTGCCGATGTCACCAAGATAATAAATAACAAGGCACTGCAGTTAAAAGAATATAAAAATAAACTGTATTGTCTCTCAAAGCTTAAAGAAAATACTAATAATAATGAAGTCAGATGTAATGATAAGAAATTCTAATGACTTGTTGCTTATTCCTAACATGATTTAAGCCAACACTTCTGTGCTGTGCCTGGTTGCTGGTTGTCAGCTTTCACTTCTATGACAAACTGCCACTCACAAAGCATTAGCAAAATGTGGGTTTTTTATGCTGACATGGTAGAGCAGGCACATAATGTTGATTAGACTGTGTAAAGAGTGGTAGTTGACTGATGGATGCTATTTTCTAAAGTGGCCTGATTATTTTTACACTCCATTGAAGTTATGATATTTCGGTTCACTGTTGATCTCATATCTCGCTGCGTCTGAGACACTGAGTGAGATCACCCACCCATCATTGTCAGTTTCTCATATACTGAATCATGGATTGAAATACAGCTTAAGAAGTGAACAGAATCATATGTATATAATGAGTTGTGCATTAGTGGTGGAAAGTATTTTTATTCAAGCATTGTTCATACACTAACCTACACTAACATTTAGGAGTTTAACTATTTGCAGTGTTGTGCTACTTTAGACTGTGCATATCAGAAAAGATGTAGTTTTAACTTAAGCTGTTCACTATTTTATGGTTATTCATCTATCCATCTATTATCTAAGCCATCTTAACACCACTAAGAATCTTTGGGATGTTCTGGAAAAGACTTTATGCAGTGCTCCCACTCCCCCATCATGAGTACAAGGTCTTGGGAAAATAATTTTGTAGAACTCCGTGGGTAAACTTCTCATGGACATTTGCTTGTATTGTAGTAATCTTGTATTTAGTTATTGTTACTTTTACCTAAGTAAACTATCTATATATATATCTGCTAACATTGTTCTACTTATGTACTGCTCAAGGATACTATAGGTTTTAATGAACCAAATGTAAGATGTAAATTATTTAAACACGTTTTCTTTGATTCTTGTCTGTCAATTTCATTTACTGATGTTGAGAGCTTCTGTTCAGTATAGCAATCACTCTAAATAACCTAATGCATTTTTCAGTGAGACAGACCTCTAAAAGGCTTTTAAAGGACTTGCCTATGAAAACCATATTTTTCCCCCCTCCTTTTTCCTTGTGACCCTACTGCTTCCTCTCTTAGACGAGGAATGATCCTAGTTCTGGGCAGCGTGCAGCGAAATGGGCTCTGAGGAGCGCAGCTCAGTCATGTCGCAGAAGATCTCCTCCCTGTCACGCAGCAACAGTAGCTCCTCATCCAAACATGACAGCCGGCAGGTAACACACACCAACTTAAAACACTCTAGACATCTTTCGGTTCTCTGTTTAGTGGGAGGACAGTGACCTGACTGTAAATGTTTTAATCACACCACATTTTGTTAACAGAGCTTGTGTTTTTTATAGATTCTTGCTGTCAGATACACAGATTCATTCTAGCGAGGCTCTATTTGGTTTTTACTAAATGCAAGACTTAGGGGACACCATGTCTGAGCCTCTTTATGCACAAGGAATTAAAAAAAGCAAAAAGCTGCCAACTTGAGAAATACCTTTTCTCTAAAATTCCATTTTGCCATAATTCCCTCTGACCTTCATTCAAACTTAAATTAGTGAAGATTTGAGCATCTTGAGCAAACTGCTGTTGCAATTGCTGGGAGCACTTTCTGTAGACAGCAGGCTCATACATTTTTCATGACCCACAACAGCTTTTCCATTCTGAAATTAGAGTAATAAAGTTTTCTTCTCCTGCTCACAGAACACACAAACAGTAGTGCTTCATTATTAAGGAATAAGGTCAGATTTGTGGTTTTGAATCTTGTAAGATAACATATTTTGTTCCTTTATTGCCAATTTGATCTCACACTTTCATACTTGGCAGAGCATACTTGTGTGTAACTGAGATTTAATTAATACAAAAAAGAAAACTATTGGGACCAGAGTTCTGGTGAGCAGTTTTCACTGTAATATTAACAGATGTAAATATTTCTCAGTGCATTTAAAATATGTCAACAATTTGGTAAATAAACTGCATAAGGATTTGCACTATATTGAACAACATTCTTAAGAAATTCCTTATGCTGATGGCTGTCCCTGTTAGCACACATGTGTTGTCAGTTATATCACTAGTTTCTCTTGGTAAGTGTCTATTAAACTTCTTTAAATGTGCAGAGGCAGCATGTGATAATGACTCACTGTGAGTCTGTGTCAGAGGTTCAGGGAGAATAAGAGAACAACCCACAAGCCACACCCTCTCCATCCCACCACTCCTCTGAGAGATGAGGGATTATTTTAGATGACATCATCTGCAGCAGTCAGCCTCTTTGACTGATACATTTTGTTTAGACAGGACTATTATGTATATACTGAAATATTCACGCACTGAGCTAACAAACACAGTTACAGTACCTCAAACCTTTGCTAAAAGTCCCCTGGACAGCTGCATCACTTCTGCTTGAGGTTCTTTCCCATCTGGATACATGAAAGTTCAAGATTAGAAACTAAAATATTAACAGAATATTTTAATTATATTAGAACATTTTTCATTGCATAACTTTCATAGTTAATTTTAATTTAAAAAATTATTATTATTATGTCCTTTCGGCTTATCCTTTGATTTAGGGGTAGTCACAGCAATTCATTGTCTGCATGTTGATTTGGCACAGTTTTTACGCCGCATGCCCTTCCTGACGCAACCCTCCCCAATTTCTACCGGGCTTTGACAGGCCTTGCACAGCTGGGGATGAGAATGGGCTGTTGGGGGTTCAATCTCTTGCCCAGGGACACTTCAACATATAGCCGGGCCCGGGGTTTGAACCACTGACCTGTGATCGGTGGACGACTGCCTTACCAACTTACCTACAGCTGCCCCTTTCATAGTTAATTTTAAATAATTGCAAGTAATTTAAATTTGCTGTATTTCATTGGAATTTACTGTAAATGTACATTTTTTAAGTTTTAATAATATTATCAACATAGGTGCAGATACTGTAGTACTGACTTTGTGAGCCTAATAAACTGAAAACAGAGGGAAAAATCTATTAATTTATTACATAGTTAGATAGAGTCTTAACAAAGTCCTGATTGACTGATTAACCAACTAGTCATTTCAGTACTAATATAAAGAAAGTGCTATAAATAACAAATTATGCAATATCCTTTGTGAGATATTACAAAGCTTGTTTATACTGTTTATGCCGCCTTCCTGGAATTCTCACTGCCAAAGTCCTATCTGGATCAGACTATAATGAAATATCAGATTAATCGCTGTATTTTCAGGGGATTTGGATTTGAGCGTTCTAATCTCAGTCAGGAAATTATTATTGTGAAGAGAGAGATTAGACAGGTAAGCTAATTTAGTAAATGGGACCATGAAGTGACAGTAGTCTGAAAAGTCTCAAAACACAGTAACCTCATTTGGCTGAAACTACACAGCAAAGAGCCACAAATTGCAACATCCTTTTGACGCCGACCTTCTCTATGCTGTGTGGGTCATTCATTACACTTACAGTACAAAATCGCCCAGTATGTGCCCAGTGTCTGTGCATGTGTATTTATTACGTCATAAACATCTATGTCCACAGGATAGCTGGGAAATAGTGGAGGGCCTGCGTGGGGGAATCAGCAATGTCCAGGAACCGCAGAAACAGGAGGGCTACATGCTAAAGAAGAGGAAGTGGCCCCTGAAGGGCTGGCATAAGGTAAAAGCCTACTAAAGAAGCTCCATGATTTACTCATGATGCATTTGACTTTGACATTTGACATCATTTCCCTATGCATTCCTGGTTCCCTTTACAAAATAAATTGCTGACATGACTTGCGTTTGTGTTTAAAATTAACCAAATGAGCTTATGCAGTAGATGATTTCAGCCACAACTGTGTAAGACCTGGGTCACACTCTGCCTAAAAGCTTTCACTGGGATGATAGTGTCTAGATATCTTTGTGTTCCTCTCAAATGCATTAGCTGATGGCTTGTTGGTTATTAGAGCTTTATACATTTAGTATTGACTTATATTCAGAGCTTTTCTGGTGTTTGTGCTCTCAGCACAGTGACTGTAATGATGTACAGTAAAAGCTCAAAGACTTTGAAAGGGAAAGTGTCGAAGACAGATTGCAATGGATTGGTAGGAAGACAGACAGATGCAAGAAATGAGCCTAAGATGACAAACATCTCTGCGCAGCAGCATTAACTACATTAATATAACAACATATATTAACATTCTGATGACATTGACATCAGATGTGACAGGGATGTTGTTTATCACCCCAGCTGCATCTTGTTTGCTCATTGTCCTTCTTTCTCCCTACAGAGATACTTTTTCTTGGACAAGGGCATTCTGAAATACAGCAAATGCAGCACTGATGTGAGTACAAACGCCTGATGGCTGTGTCCCATGTGGGCTTGTCAGTCACAGAAGACAGTGTGTCTTTTGTTACATTCTTGTTGCACTGATGACTGTCTTACCCACAATATCCATCTATGCCTGTAATAAAAAATATGCCCTCATTCCCTCACAATCACACTGTGCGTTGTAGATGCCAATCCCACATAATTATACATCAGCCATGCAGAAACCATGCTTGTCCAGGGATGAGCAAATGATGGACTATTGTTGCCGCTTCAAACACACACTGGGCATTTAAGAGGGCATTTAATAATTAAACAGTGTTTTGTTGTACGTTTGTGAGCTCCGGTCCAATATATCTACAACCCTGTTGCCTTGTAGATTGAGAAAGGGAAACTGCATGGCTGCATTGATGTGGGTCTGTCTGTCATGGCCATTAAGAAGAAAGCCAAATGCATCGATCTTGATGCAGAGGAAAACATCTATCACCTTAAGGTAAACTGTTGATTGTAAGCCATTCCCCTCACACTCATAGGGAGTGAGGTAAGATACTGAATATTTATATTATTCTTATTTATTTCCTGGACCAGATGCTTTGTGTTGTATTTGTAAGACACGATTATTACTTGTACTGTGCCTTTGTGTGCTTTTCTACCTATGCCCCTCCTCCACCATATTTGTCCTTGTGTTGAATTCTGATTGTGGTATCTGCTCTGCAGATTAAGTCACAAGAGCTGTTTGATGAATGGGTGTCCAAGCTGCGTCACCATCGGCTCTATCGGCAAAATGAGATTGCCATGTACCCTAACGACAAGGCCTTTTACTACCCCCACTATCCCTCCCCCAGCTCCCCCAGAATGACTGAGGGTGCCTCTATCAGAAAGGTAGACCTGCGGACAACACAGCTTGCAGTTAATTAAAATTGCTTATCAGCTTTCTTCTTATTTGTTTAAACCTAATTCAACTAATCGTAAAGGAAAGAAGTTGTAATTGGATTGACCTTTTCTGACCTGTTTGCTGTCGCAGTGCATGTCTATACGAAGGCAGTCCACAGTTCATTCTGTAGGAGCCTTCCCTTTACTGTGCAACAGCCAGGCCAAGGTAACAGCCTGGCTCCAGTCATCTGACGAAATGGACAAGTGCTCCAAAGGTGAGGTAACAGAGGTTCTGCTTGTGATTTGTGCCTTATAACTGGTACGCGAGGAATGTCTTTCTTTGCGCATTTTATATAATTTTATGTAACCCCTTGGCTTCATAGCAAGATGGTTAAATGTTATGATCTGATTCGGAGATCTGAAGATAAGGTGGTCAGCTGGCCAATGGTTGAAATTTGTCCTGGCATTTCCATCTTGGCATAGATATATACTTCTCTATGTTTTTGTGCTGGTGGATAAGTGAGTCATCGAGAAATTTACTATTTGTATGCCAAACCCCTCTTTTTTTTCTTATTTTTGTTAGAATACCATTGGAGAAAATTAACGCCTTTTGATAAAGCTATGTAGAGGCTACAGCTGAAAGAGTTTGTGTTTATCTGTTATATTCACAGCGTCCCAGCTACAGTAAAGTTGCCAATGACAGTGGGAAAAACACGAGATCTGAATGCGCTGCTTTTTCATTTGTATGTACAGTAGTGTTACACGCTACCGTCACTTTCAGTAAACCTGTCCGCCCGCTGTCTTATTTGCCAGCTAGATGAAACTGGCAGTGGTGTTGTTTATAAATCAAGGAAGCTGTTAATTACTGATAGACTGTTTGTCTCAGCTTTCTGTCATTAGGATTCTGGTGATGTGCTGTCAGCACTTCCCCTGGCGGCAAATTTATGATTATCTAACCTAGAAATGTTAGAAAAATTACACAACACCTCAGTTATAGATTGGTACAGAGAAGATTGATGTGTATCCACGCATCATCATTAAAATCAATATTGAGAAAGAGAAATGTGTTCTGAATATATTTGTAGCACTGCAGAATGTTGCAAAAGCAGAAATCAACATCGCGGCATGTGAGGCAAACTTTAAACCTCTGCCAGCTTAAACCTATTTGAAGACTATTTGCGGTTTGAGGAAAGGATAGATGTTGTAACCCCAGATCTAGAAACACATGTAGAGTCCTTAGCTTTCATCACAACACATGGTTCCTCCAACAGGTGAGCAGTCTGTACAGGTTTATAAATCTGTCATTACAAGCAACAGTAATGGGTGCAAGTATTATGTTGATGTGACTTTACCATGCATTATTCTCTTTTTTTTTCACTTTTTACCTTCTTTTCTCATTCTGGATTGTCTTACTCCTTTCCACAGATTTGTCAGTCTGTGAAGCCTACTTACTGGAGCTCAACCAGCTGCTTCAGAGTATGGAAGTCCTCCACCGTACCTATTCTGCTCCATCTATCCAAGCATTGCAGGTCCATCAATTCTGATGCCTTTCACTTTTACATGCGGAGCACGTTTGCTCATCATCACTGCAATTCAAGATGAAATCTGTGAAACTTTGTAGTACATCCAAAACACTAGATGACAGAATTGTATGCAAAGTAAAGTCTTTAAAGTTTTTTCTTTTATCATTTTTTACCACTATTTTTAGTTGTCCCGAGAACATTAGCTTCTATATAAAAAACATATTACTGATCACTGACTACCTGTATCTTCCACTGCCAGTTATGAAACAATTTCCCTACAAAAAGCTTTTACTTAAGAAAAAAAAACTCTGGTCTGGATCATTTTCTTCCCTTATGTTTACTAGACATCTACATTTGACAGCCCTAAAAAGGAAAAGAGACTTCCAAGGAAATGGCGCACGAAGAACTACAATAAAGATGCCAAAACAACTCTGCAGGTAGAGAACAAGTTAATGACTGCGATCACTTGTTTTTACTGTTTTTTTATTTTTCCCTTTAAGTTCGGTTCCTCCTGTTCTACTGTAGGTACCCAGCTGCATCTCTGCTGGCTCTGTACGCCTCCATGCTTCTAACCCCAACCTCTCCACTGCTGCGCTCAGCAATGACAAAGCCGACCCTGAATGCCTGGATTCTCCTTTTGATGTGGCCAAGCTGCAGGAAGACTTCTGCCGTGTTGCTGCCAACAGTGAGTAAAATTGTTATAATTAACAGTTCAGTTTTGATGCGATGTTGAAATGACACATTCAGGATTTTCACAAACAACTACAAGTGCACATATTTCACATGCCTCAGTAATTTGTCTGCCTGCTGTCTTGATGTGCGTAAAATACGACTGGCATGTGTTTATTTTTCTATGACAAATGGTTGTGACAAAGGTGGAGCCATGGCAGCAGTTAATTAGTGATAAACTGTTTTCTGAATTTTTTGTGCTTAGGATTCTGTTGGTGTGCTGTGTCAGGATTTTTCCCCATCTGTCACCACGTGAGAATTTCACACTTGTAAACAGAGGATTACCCCATAGGCCTGAAAATGTTTTCTGCCACTCTCCACTGAGATTTATTTTTGATATCTGATGCTTAAAATACGGTGGAATGATGGGAATGATTTGTGTTTCACATAATGGCATCACAATCTTTAAGTTGCTCCAGGGAGCAGCTGTTGATTGTGCTTGCAATCAAAGTGACACATTTATGCACATTCAAAGTTATAAAGCTAAGGATTTGTGATGGGTTCAATTTAACATAGTGATGCATCGATATTGCCAGCACATTTCAATAATAAGTCATGATGTGTGTGGTAAAATGGATGTAATAAAACAATTACGGTTTATATGAGTACGAGTAAATAGCAGATTTAAATGTCACACGTTAACTCCATCTATCCATCATCAACACAGACAGACAACCATTCACACTCACATTCACTGCCCGTAGGTGTGAATGTGAGTCACCAATTATAGGTCACCAATTAACCTAACATGCATGTTGTTAGACTGTGGGACAAAACCAGAGTACCTGGAGGAAACCCACACAAGCATGTGGAGAACATGCAAACTCCACACAGAAAGGCAACAGTCGGCTGGGGATTCAAAAAAGACACCTTTGAGCTGTCACACGTTTCCATTTGGTTAAAATCAACGTGTTACAAAAAAATTGTGTGTTGAAGTTCCAATAGATCTACTATGACTGCTTCTACATTGCTCTAAAGTTAATACAAACCCCTCTGTTGTCTTTTTCCCGCAGTGCATGCCACCATGAAGTCAGCCCTGAGTTCACTAACTTCTGAGAGAGAGAGACTAAGGCAATGTCTGGACCATGAACCGTGTCCCCCTACCTCGCCACAGGTTGTCGGTTTAAAGAACGCCCTGGCAACAGTACGTGGAATTACACATACTCATCCACTGACACAGAAATCTCAGTACAAATCTCAGTTCAATTAGGTCACACATTTCATTTTCGCCATTAACATTCTTCTGAGATGTTGTGTCCTCCCAAGGCACTTGTCAGGCATCACGCATTGACAAGCCTTTTTGAGGGGTTTCTAACTGCTTGTGTGGTGTCTGCCCACCTCACCATGACCATGTTCTACAGTTATCTTTCCTGTGGCTGTTGCCTCTCACCCAGAGCCTCCTTTATTTTCTCTCTTACACACGTTCCACTTCACTCTGACTATCTTTGCCACATGGGAACTTGAGTGCTCTTCACACCAACACATTGCTTTGACTTTAAATACCCAGGCAGGGTGTTAGTTTCTCTTCCTCATTACTCAGCTTCTACCTACTGTAGCACAGATAGTGTCAGTAATAACTGAGTGATACTGCTCCCATGCTTAGTGTCTCATGTCTGCAGTTTGTAGCTGATCATTTAGCTAAGGGGAAACATATTTCAGAGATGGTGCAGGCCTGATTCAGATCAGAAATTCAGTTCAGCTTCCTTATTCAGTAAGGTATCACTAGTCGAGTGTGTGCTATAAACAATGTTTACACTGGTTATTTTTCCTGGCTTTAGCCCAGAACTCTGAGCTGAGAGAGCGCCTGAGCAAGATTCATGCTGAGTCCCACATCATAGAGCCCACACTAATAAGTCTCACTGCCCCTGTGCAGGTGGGTGCAGGAATGCAGTGACTCTACTCTCTTTCCCCCCTACCATCATGGTGATTATTATTATCTCTGTGTTTATTTTCATCCCACACAGTCTTGAATTTGCCACAGAATGAATGAGCTGTCCTTTCTCTCTCATAGAGTTTCAACAAATGTTTCTATTCTCTCGCCCCCTCACTATGTTCTTGTTGTTTTATAAAGACAATAACTACACAGAAGTGAACATTATTTATCTAAGTAAACTTTTTCAGGCAACACTGCCTCATGAAATAAATTTATGTATTTATGTTCTTATCAGCAACAAAGTGCTTCCTCTCAGTCCTGTGATTGTGTATGTCTGTCTTGCACTTGGCTAAGAGGAAACCTTCCCACTGCCTGCCACAATATTGTCTCCTAAAGGAAGCTCTCTGCTCACTTAATCAGATTTGCTGACCAGAGAGCGTCAGCTGATCTGCTTAATCGTGTCCCTGGAAATTTGTTGAACATAGTCCACAACTTATGTGCCTTCTATGAGACTAATTAATTCATTTATGCAATAACAAAGGTTAAACGGACATGCTCATTTCCACATGTGGTTCTCGGAGAAAAACCTCAAGTCCATAGATAGTTGCATGATTTGTTGTTGTTTTTCAAATAAGTAAATGAGTCTATTTGTGCATATTGTATTATGTCACTAAGTTTGACTTAGTGTTAAGTTGCAGTTTGCAATATTAGATAAACCTGATTTTTTGATTTGTATATTCTATATGTTTAGATCTGTTTTGATTTTGAGTAGCATTTTTACTGTATGGTGATATTTTTTCAATAGCATATACTTTCATTATGTTGCATGCCCAATTTTTTTTCACTATTTGATTATATCATATTCTTACCCTGTGATCACTGATCCTCCTGGCTCTGAACGTTGCCTTTTTCTGGTTCTTAATTATAGCTGTGGACATTATGTCTCCTAGAAACAGGACTCGGTGGATGAATCCCGCCCCCTTGTACACCAAGTATCCAATGAGAGCAGAGCTTCAATAGCAGAGTCTTTGTCCGAGTTTTTTGATGCACAGGAAGTCCTGTTGTCTGCTAGCTCCTCTGAAAATGAGGTGAGTCTAGCTGTTAAGGTCTTACCATCAGTAGCAGTGATGTGTCTTTTACTCAGAATAAAATTAAGTCAGTGAAATAACATTATTATTACTGTGAATAATTAGATAAATTGTACTTGGTCATATGTAAAATTTCAGTGCCAGCTCTGTTGCAATCAATGCTTGATAAGAAAAACTGCATCATTCATCGCAGGTACAAATAGTTCCATGCAGGTCTACAACAAAATTACTATCAAAGGTTCACTGAATAGATACTTCCTTGTTTCTGTAGCTTTAAAAGAGACTTAACCTTCAATCCAATGTAATAGTTCAGTGTATTTCTAAAGGGGGAGCAACATGCCTTTTATCGTACTATTATTATGGTTGTAGAAATATTAAAGTCTTAAACTCAAGTTTAAATGACTTGTGTCATAAAACAAGTGTGTAATTTCATTCTCATCCTCCATCAGTGTTCATACAGCGTGCCTGATCAGATAGCTGCTAGATTGGAAGCAGCGTGGAGATGAAAGTTAATTACTTTAATCTAAAAATACAGAAAACCAATGTGAAAACTTGTCCTAATTTGTCTGCTAGTCCCTAAGGAACCATTTGTCCGCAGCACAGTAGATGTTCTGGTGACGTGACAAGATGCTGAAAGAGACCTGCCTAGTCCCTTGCGGCAGCTGTTTGATCAATTTGCTAAAGTTTGGATGTTTTTCAGGCGTCAGATGAAGACTCATACATTAGTGACATTAGTGACAACGTTTCAATGGACAACGTCAGCAACTGGACAGAAAATGAGAGAACAAACTCAAGTAAGCTATCGAACAACGATGGGATATTAAGTGTAGGCTACACTCATTGAAATTATGATTACAGTACTGATCACAGTAAATGGACTTAGTTACAAATGAGTTTTGTTGTCTTTTACCACACAGAAGGTTGTCTTACCTTACCTCATACATTATCTTTCCCTAGGCTCTGTGTATGAAGCTACAGTCGTTTGTCAGCGTAGATCCTGTCTGCCCTCACCCAGCCCCAACAACAGCACAATCAGCCTGTGGAACATCCTTAGAAACAACATTGGCAAAGACCTGTCCAAGGTGGCAATGCCTGTGCAACTTAATGAACCACTCAACACCCTGCAAAGACTGTGTGAGGAGCTGGAGTACAGCGAGCTGCTAGACAGGGCCAATAACACACAGGATCCTTTTGAGCGTATGGTGAGATGGCAAATTCACTTTTGTTTGAGTGCGTGGGCTGTTCCTGCTGCCAGCAAAGCTAGTCTTGTATTTTACACAAAAGGTTTGTTCAGGCAGACTACATTTATGTTCAATTTTTAAACTTTGGGCAGAGCTGCTAAACATTCGCTGGCTCTGGCTTCAGATTCAGCACCAAGTCACAAGAGCAGCACTAATCATCCTAGTATCAAAGTAGGTCACAGTAAATGCAATGACCCCAGAAAAGTCAATCTGTGCAAGTAGGGCATATTGCGAGCCTAACCTGCCAATTACAGGAGACTGAGGCAGACTTAAGTGACTATTAAGCATAATTATAAAACCCATGGTGTTACTTGTTGCTGGCTTTTGTTCTTTACGTTTTGGACTCCAGCAATTTGCTGGCAGAGGCATTGTCCAATGCTCAAGCTTTTCATACAGGAAAAGCTTTATAATAACACCAATGTTATTGATGTTATTATAAAGGATTATTGAGCAATATACATTACATAAATGTGCAATGGAAAGTAGTTAAAGTTGATGTCAGCTCTACTTACATTATAATGTGGAAGTACTCTCTGGGCCCCGTGTTACTATTGAAGGAGTATTGCAGTATTACAGACGGTGACGCTGCCCACTACAGTAAAAACTGCTGATGATCAGAAAGGGATTTGAAACTTATTACAATCGAAATAATATGCGGTAGATGTTAAATTTTCTGACTGACTCAATAATTTATTCTTAATCCATATTTCTTTTACAAGGTAATTTTATGTGTCACTCAGGCACAGTTGTTAATGCTGTATAACTAAAGCACTACTAACTGTACTGGATTTTCTTCACGTATTCAGGTATACATAGCTACGTTTGTGGTATCAGGCTATGCATCCAGCTACTACAGAACTGGGGGAAAGCCTTTCAATCCTGTTCTGGGAGAGACATATGAGTGTGACCGAACAGATAAAGGCTTTCGGTTTATCGCGGAGCAGGTATGCATGAATCTCAGTATCTATGATGTCAACTCAACACCCACATTAGTCTAATAATAATAATAATAAACTAGAACCATTTGTTGAATTAACATGTTAAAAGAAAAAGAAGAAGCTTTTTTGTCATTGAGCACATATACATATTGGACATAAATGTTACAATGAACTTCACTACTAATGCTTTAATGCTGCTTTTTATTCTGTTTCCAATTCCAGGTGAGCCATCACCCACCAATCTCAGCTTGCCATGCAGAGTCTAAAAACTTTGTCTTCTGGCAAGGTAGTAAAACACATACATCATTTGAATCCATTCCTAGTGTCAGTTAAGATTCCAATAAGATATGGTTGTCTGGGATCAATGATAATACGTGCAATTTCTCTTCTTTGTAGATGTGAGGTGTAAGAATAAATTTTGGGGGAAATCGATGGAGATTGTTCCTGTGGGTACCACTCATGTAACTCTGCCAGGGTAAGTGTCTTGTGGCTCATTAACTCCAGATACACAGACTGTAAAAAACAATAATCACTAATCAGTTAAAAGTAACCTCCTATGCACCACTCTCAAAGGAATATTGTTTTAATATTGTTTTATTTTCTTATTTTCTAGATTTGGAGACCACTACGAGTGGAACAAGGTCACGTCTTGCATCCACGACATCCTCAGTGGACAGCGGTGGATTGAGCACTATGGCGAGATCTCCATCAGAAACTCTAGCAGTGATATTTGCCAGTGCAAAATCACATTTGTTAAGGTGAGTTAAACATGTTGTATTTAAAAAGTTCTATTTAGTAGCCTCATGCAGGGCTGCACGTTCCCTAATTAACCTCACTACCTCTAACAATTGTTTTCACACAATTAACCATAAATACACTCATTGGAAATCATTTGAAATATATATGTTGTTCCAATGAAGAGTAAAGACAGTGCTCTGACACCACAGATGTCTTCATTGAAGAGTTTTTGTGAAATAAAGGTTGCATAAAAAATTAATATTTGTCTGTTGGCCAAAACCTCACAGTAACGACAAGTTGTGCTCTGATCTCCAGTTCTATAGGGAATCTTTCTGTTATTTTATGATTATTTTACTTTTTACTTTGCTGGGGAGTATTGTTTGTTGAGATGAAAGAAATCTGAATTTTCAGCATTTATAGCTAAAGTTTCCCGAATCTGCCGCCGAATGCATTCTGGTATCATACTTGGTATTTCAGCCAAGCCTGACCCATAGTGAGAGCATCATACGGTCCAACCTTCTGACCTAAAATGTTTGTGAGTGTTGCTCAGAGGTTCAGTACAGTTAGAGATTCTCCTGTGAATCCCAGGGGGCTTGATCAAGCATTGAAAATGTATTATATCATACATGTATATAATCATCTACATAGTAAAGGCTGTAGTTCATTTATTAGTATAAAACCTTGTACATATATGTTGCTTTTCTCTTGCATGCCAGCAAGAACCCTTTTTGTTTTGTCTGGTGTATGTAAGCCTTCAGTAACATGAGGTTAATTGCTTTAGTGTGTGCACATTTGAAAAAGCTCCTGAAGCTGTGCAATGCAAGACATGTCAGACCTTATTATGCATCCTCATCTCTCATTAAACATACCAGCATTAGAAATGCTTCACCATCAAAAAACAGCCGCTGACTGCAAGAGAACACATCATGACCTCTGCATTGTTCCTTCACCTCTCACCGCACACAACCTTCCAGGCGACATGCAGAAGTTTACTGTTGGAAATGTTGTTTATCTACAAGTGTGCTCTTGTGAAACTGTGAATTGTTTTACAGGCTAAATACTGGAATTCAAATGTGAATGAGGTGGAGGGAACAATCACAGATCAAAAAGGAAAAGTCATCCACAGACTCTTTGGAAAGTGGCATGAAGCAGTTTTTTGTGGAGATCCTCCTTCAGCCACATGCATTTGGAGAGCAAGTATGTCAATAATCTTTCATTTTAATCCATCAAACGCTATTTTGTTTACCTCGCTATTAGAGTATCTAGCTAAATGTTATTTGTTTGGAGTACAGATGCAATGCCAGTAAACCATGAGCAGTACTATGGCTTTACCAAGTTTGCTGTTGAACTAAATGAGTTGGGCCCATCTCTAGAAATGCTTCTACCACCCACAGACACCAGACTACGAGTTGACCAAAGGTAAGAGGACAAAAATAGTACTTGATAAATGGCAGTTAATATCTTAGCAACACATCTTTATAGTTGTGCTCTTGACATGACAGGACAGTAACAGTAAAAGGGTTTTGTAATTGTAATTGTAGATTTTTGGGGTTTAAAAACATGTCAAGTAAGTGCTGCTATCATAAGGTACCACAGAAAGAATCCCTCTGCATGTGTCCCTTAAAGTTTAAGAAGACTCTGCTTATAGCCTGTCAGTATCCTGACTTATTTATTCATAACTAAGATACAATCTTACAATAATGATGCAAATCTAAGTAACATAAGTAAAGATTGAATTTGAATATTGAAAATGAATGTTGCCATGTTTGGTTAGTTAACGTCTCTGTGTCTCACTGGCAGACTGCTTGAGGAGGGGAACTTGGAGGCTGCAGATGAACAGAAACAGAGGATTGAACAGATGCAGAGAGAGAGACGAAGAATCTTGGAAGAGAATAACATAACACATCAACCGAAATTCTTCAGGTAGCCTAAAAATTCAGATTTACGTATTTCTTACTAAAGAACTAGTTAATGGAAAAGTGAGCATCTCTTACCTGGAAATAGTTCGTTACATGGAGCTTTGGTAGCAGCAGGCTGTGTCACACACCTCTTTTTTACAGTGTTCATTACTGTCACTACAGGAAATCAAAGGACGACACCTGGGTGAGCAACAACACATACTGGGAGCTGAGGAAGGATCCTGGTTTCGCCCACATAGATTTTCCTACGCTTTGGTGACCTCTGAACTGCACCTCACTCACATTTAAACTAGCACAGCCTCCACTGTGATCCAGACTGGTTCTAGTGAAGCCCAGACTTACATCCACATTCAGTCCTGGTCTTCTTTAATGCAGTTCTTCAAAGTTGTTGCCTTAGTTGCAAGTGCTTTTCTAAGAACATTTACCATTTAAGTTATGTAAACATGTTTATGCAAACATATTATGAGAATGTTACATTTTAGGCATTTTCTGCCCATATTTCCACAGGTCTATACTAACCTAAAATGTACTGAACTCGTCACTTTAGCTCTCGTCTTGTCATGGACATTCTCTACCTCTGAGATAAACTAGCCTTGGTATGCCGTTGATTAAATGTACACATCCAATATTTATTCTGCACCTGACTGATGCCTTACTGGTTGTACTCATACTGTTCAAATTATTTTTGCTGCATCTCTTGTTTTGTTTTGTAAGGAATTCTTTGTTGTCAATGTTTGAATGATGGTGCAGTTATGAGCACCAGTAGCAAATATTATATCTAGAAATTAACTTTATCCATTGCATCAGTGTCTAAACAGATCTTTGGCTTTGGGATCAGAAGTGTCCAAAACTATGTCCATGACCTCAAATAAAATCTCAGATGCCTTTTTTTTTGGTATGATTTTTGTCTGTTTGTTAAAAACAGTACATCCAAATAGAACTTTACTATAATCTCCACTTCTTAGTGCCAGCAGGAACAACTGAATCAACTGATTTTTAACTCTTACATTTCTATGTAAGAATAAGTTACATAGTATGACATTTTCTGTCATACTACGTACAAAAGGAATATTTGTTGACAGTTAAGTTATCATACCAAAGTTGTTCACGGAACATAGTTCCTTAAAAGAAACACAAAGTTTAGCGTAAATTGAAGTATTATTATTTTGGTTGCCAAGCTATAAGATAAGTGTTGTAGTATCCATCACCGTGGGGGACAAAAGTGAGTGAGTTACCAAAACAACAATCTGGGTTGCAGTTTTGGGGCTACAGTCCTCATGGATCTCGTGTTAGCCTCAGACCATGTTTTCAATTTCTGAACAACTTTGTGATGTTAATAAATTTAGTGATGTCACTGTTATTTTTATAACATTCATAACATACTGTACTTACATTTTGATGTCCGTTATGCATTTAATAATATGTGCTGCAGATCTTGCTTAACCCTCTTGGCGTGTGCAGCTATAATGGATCCAATGCTGAAAACACCATATGTATGTGATATTAACCATCTTTCAGTACTTAGTTTTTAACCTTCAATTGCAATTCAAGTGTCAGAGCAAACAAGGCAGGATGATGATAATCTTAGGTCAAGAAAATGTAAATGTGTATTATGTGGTGTGTATGTGGAGGGTAATACCAGAGAAGAAAATACATGCTGTGTGTACAATGTTAAATAAAAAACTGGTGATAAATTGTTGTCCCCTTTAACGAAAAGGTGGTGACCCGTTTCTGCTGGATCTAAACAAGCCACTAGGTGGCAACAAATTAGCACCAATGGCACCGTGATGGCCCATTGCAAAGTCTTTGCAGAGAGGACGCTCTTGAGTAACTGAAAAAGTACGGGTGGGACACAATGTGAAGTGTATATAAGATAAACGTATCATAAACGTGTGTATGAAACGTGTCTAAAAAGAGATTCATCAGCAATATGAACATACACAAATATCGCTTCAAATTAAGCTTAACTTATAACTTTTATATATATATATATATATATATATATATATATATATATATATATATATATGTGTCTGTGTGTGTGTGTGTGTATGTGTGTATGTGTGTATATATACAAGTTTCATTTTTGCTTTTTTTTATTAATATTCTTCAGTAACACACCCTCAGGTTACCGTGGAGGCGGAGCCTCTCTGCGTCTTTTATCCAAAACAAAGAACACTTCGAGGACTGTCGTACAACAGAGAGTCCTGGGGAACCGTTCATTGCTCTGAACTTCTTGCCATTAACAGGTTTCTCCTGCGGTTCATCACCAACACGAGGACTTCTGGATATCGGTAACACTTGAAGCACTTGCATTTGTCCCCGTCACGAAGCGGACTTGCTGCTTAAACTGACACACTTGCGATTTCGATAACAGTGGGATAAGTTGAGACTGATGGGTGTGCTGATGCTACTAGCATGCTAGCTACTTCTTGCTGGGGAGTATTGTTTACAAGAAGCAATTTCGTTAAACTGTGGTTTGCTCATATGCTGCAGGAGAACAGTAAATGGTCGAATTGTTGTAGTGTTGGGGGGGGGCGGCTTTTTGAAGAAAAGAGTAAAGAAAGAAGCTTTCAGTAATGTATGAGTCTGGGGAGGAGTCTACGTGGGTGCGAACATTACTGTCTTGCTTTCTCTGATTAGTACCGGAGACCTCACTCTTTGGCCTTTGACTTCACACCTGGCTTCATTGTCGCCCTCACAGGTCTCATATAGCTGGGAAATGTTTGCCACGGCTACAAGAAACTTTGTGGAGGAGGTGGATCATGGAGGCTTTCTGATCCCAGTGTCCAGCCTGAATGACACTATTACTCTTCTGACAATGGTGGTGAAGCGCAAGCGTTTCTGGTTCTGGCAGAAGCCAAAGTATCTTCCCACTGATTTTAATCTGAATGATATACTAACAGGGGACAGTGCTATAAATCCAGGTACACCAGCAGTAATAGTAAAGAAAAGCCTGCTTAAATTTTGTCAAACAAATACAGTTTTACAATAATCTGTTTTTTGAGAAATCAGAGAAAATGTAACATTTTTCTTGTTCACAGTTGCTGTAACGACAGACTTCATCAAATACGATGGAACATATGGTGACAACATCCGGGGAACAGTGGATGCAAGTTTTGCTCAATCCAGTGTGAACTTGCAGAGTAGTGAATCTCTCAAACTCCAGTCATCGTTTGGCAGTTTGAAAAAAGAGGAAGTAGATATGCGGACATTGTTGGAAACTTCCAAAGACCGGTTAGTGCCCAATCTGTGTGCACTGTCCTGCCTTATAAAGGTGGTTTAAATATTGTTAAACACTGTACACATCATCTGACACCCAAGAAGATATGCATGTTAACGATCTGCAGCAGAAGTGATCTTTGTCCAACCATAAAGTTGGTCCAATCTCAACTCCTACACAAATATTGCTTATTTTTGTCTAGCATTTGAAGTATACATATTTTAAAAATGCAAATCAGTAAATTACATAATTCTATTGAATCCATCTACATTTTTGTATTTGCAGTATATTTGTAATAATCAAACTGATACTCTTCAAGAAGGTTCCCACTGAAACTGATGTTTTTAAAAATTTAATGTCTCAGGGTCCTGGACATGTCCCATTGTCTGATCCAGCAGACAAAGGAGAAGCACAGACAGGTTTTTGGGATTGTGAAGGAGCGTATTATAACGTCTCAGCCCTGTTCTGTAATAGTGGAGGTGCAAAAAGGTGGACAGTGTGCAGGAGGACTGAGCTTTTGTGGGCCCAAGAAGCCAAAGGTACTTACGAGAGTGTAATATTTGTAGTTTCATGTCATGCGAGGGTTGATTTACAACGTAATATAAGAAATGTCTTTTCCATTTCAAGTTTGTATTAAAATTCTTTTAATGTCATCACCCACATAATGTAAGTTGTCAGCAATAGAATAATTTTACTCTTTGTTGTTACTGTGTTTCTCTCAGCAGGTTTATAGTTTTCTATTTTAATTGGTGGTATTTCTGTTTCATTTCTGCATCCATGAGTTATAGTTCTAAGTATGTTTTTCTTATATTTTGTAGATAAGAGCCATTTATGCTGCAAGCTGAAAAGTATGAATACTCTTGGTTTCCCTCTTTGTTATCGGCAGTTGTTGCAAAATGTTCAGTCCCTTCATTCTATTCTGTGTGATTCTGAGGAATTAAATCAAAAGTGGGCATTCACTACTGATATCTTACTGTAGCTGAAAAGGTAGTGGTTGTTGTTTTAGAGTCGATGTTTTGTTGAGTAGTTTTTTCTCACGAACCTGCTGCACTGTTCCTGTTTCCACAGGTTTCACTGAAAGAGAATGGGAGCTTGAGTAAAGACAGTAACGTTACCATGGAGATTCCGACCGATACCACCATTGCCTATGGCCTCATAGAGTTAGAGATCAAACACGATGGACAATATGGTAAGACAACATTTAATAACACCAGAGATTAACTGCATATTAATCAATCTATAGAATTTGGCTAAATTCTATAGATATAGAATCTAAATAAATATCTCGATTTTTAAAGTGTAACATGTACTTTTCTCAGAGCTGTGTCTGATGTCGGACACCAATGGAGGTTTTGAAGTAGATAGCCCTGCTAAATATAGACTGCTGGGTGTCTCTGGAGCTTCTGTGGTAGCTGGTGAAAATGTCCGACTTTGTCAAGGTGAATTACTGTTTTCACCTAAGGTTTTGTGTGCTGTGAATTGTTGCTGTAGCTCATGACATGTGTAGAAATGTCACAAAGGCCCCTACACATGGGAGCCCCCATTCTGTCTTAAAAAATGAGGGCCTATTGAACCTATTTCATAAAGCCTCTATAGACAATACAAATGATTAGTCCATTCTGTTCAGTTTAATTTTTGTTTTGTGTGTTTTTATAGAGCATGCCTGTTCTTAGGTGTTAGTTACTGTCTGCACTTTGTCTTGAGTGGGTGATGATAATGATTTATTTTTTATTTCTGTGGGCAGACCTGGAGCAACTTAACGATCATTTCCAGCTGCTTTCTGCTCTTCCAGTAACCATAAGGTCTTCTCTGCTTCAGCAGTTCACAAATGTTTTACAGGATGAAGGAGCAATCAGCGCACTTCAGAATGTGGTATGTGGGACACATTCACCGTTATCTAGACTTAAAATTAATAACTTCTTTTACATTGGTTTTTAAATCTGGGTGTCTTACTATTATCTCAGCTGGAACAGATGTGCGTTGATAAGAGACTTGCTCTGGGTGATGTTGCAATGACAGCATCTCAAAAAGAGAACATCCAAGCAATTTTGGACCTTTTGGAACAGTCTGGTCAAGTGGAGTCAGCTCAGGCAGGCCAGTCCACCTCAGTCCTTACCGCCCTCCACCTCATTAGCAGCGCCATCGACGGTGAGAAAAAGCTTTACCGTTTGCAGTGTTTTCCCATTACTAACGTGAAATTTTTCCTTAAGTCCTTGGTTAGAAAAATATTTACTTTAAAGGCTGGAAATCTCACTGCATGCAGAATGTCCTGAAAAATGTAGCTTACGTTTTGTTTTCCTCCTGGGTCTTTGTCTTTCAGAGATGACAAATAATTGTGTTGCTGTTTTGGGAATGTGCTGCAGTCCTGCAGTGTTAAAGGCAATAGAGCTACTGGTTAGTAAAGTCAGTTTTTATGTAATAAATACTACACATTATGTTACATTAAGTTTTTTTTTTCTGCTCTCAATTTTCTCACACCTGATCCAGGTGCAGTGTGCATCTGGAAAGGGAGAGTTGCCTCTTAGCATCACGGGCCTGACTGCTCTTACTGGGGACATCTTTAAAAAGACTGAACTTCTATTTGCCTGCTGTAATGTGTCCCTTAAGAAAGACAAGGATACACTGAAGACCGAAATAAACCACCAGCAAGGAAACCTTCCTTTAGTCCTGTGTATTGCTATCAGGGGTCTTGCCTCATTGGCCCAATGTTTTAACTGAAGATGACTCTGTATACTAGAAACCTTAAATACCATAATTTCAATAAGGCAAAGGGGACCACAATCATTAAGTGTTCGTGATCTGTTTTTACTGCTTTTGGTGTGAGGACAAGGCTCTTCTTTTGTCAATTGACAACCCTTGATAACAAAGCTATTAGGACTTTTGAATCTTTTCAATAAATAGATTTAACAGTTGATTTTAAGTGTTAAAACAACCCTGCGTTACCTACCTTAACTGTGGGGAATCTTTACATTTATCTTCACTCCTTTCACTTTGTCTTTAATAGCTTTTTAGCTCACTTATTTGCCTGTTTAAACACTACAATAAATCCATTACAATGGATGTCTAAATATTTCAATTCTTGTACCTTTGTTTCTAATTGGTTTGTGTTTTATATTTTAGGCCTATCAGCAAAATTAAGATAAATAGTTTTAAAATGTAGTTTCTATACTCTCTGTTCATCATTGGAAGAAAAAAAAAAAAAAATTTACTTCCAGCTTGCAGGCACAGTTAACACATTTAATTCTCTAAAGGAATTCCAATATAGATATTTAGAAAACACTAGTTATTTATTTGAAAATAGTTTTCAAACACTAAAATATACTTTTATAAGTAAATATGTACTTTTGTTAAAACAGTTACGTTTTTAGTAATGTCACATCCAAAGGGATAGTTCACTGAGATGTAGTACCGTGTTTCTCTTCTGGACACACAGCACCGTATCGACATGTCTTAAACATATGATCCACATGTTTGACAAACAATGTTTGTTGTGCTTATGTGAAAGAGAAATAAGGGGTAAACACAACATTGATTTTTTTCCTGTACAACAACAGTGACTGGCACAAAATACTCATGATTGAGGTCAAACTGCACAGAACCAATAAGACTTTGAAAAAGGCTTTTTTTTTTTTTTAAATGACCCTATTCTAAAAGAATGACAAGTTTGTAGTGACAAAATGAGAAGTACTGGAGGCATGCACTATAAACTTAACACTGAGGTATTGTCTGTGTCAAAGAGCCCTCCTCATTTCGTAAAATAAATACTTTTCCTAGCTTACATGTAAAATTAAAAACAATGGGACATGGCAATAAACTAGTTTAAAAAACATCCCGCCACAACACTTTTTAAGCTTCCAAATCCATTTGAAATAAAACGTATTCTTAAAAAAAATTGCCAATAAATAAGTACACTTCCTGTATGTTGTGAGTTGCATAGTATCCAAGAAAGGAGTCTGGTTATTCAGATGAAGGTGACTGATGCAGCTTCGTGCAAGACCTAAATTCACACAGGGCTGATGTTTGGCTGTGTGCGCAGTACAGTGTTGAATCCTCCATTCCCTCAGTTGTTCCCTTTCATCCCGGGTCTATCACCTCAGACAGCCTTGTCCATCCAGCAGTGGGTTAAAACATTAGTAGACCCAGCTGACTGGAATCCACTGTGGCTCTGTGAGTAATTGCTCTACTGCCTCCTGCAGCTTGTCAAAAGCCTTATCCAGATTGTCATTGACAATAGTCAGGTCAAAGTAGTGGCTGTATGCTCGGCGGATCCTCGCACTCTCGTCTACAGTCTTCTTTAAATCATTCTCCTGTTACAGAAGGATATTCAGTTAGATTAACACAGGCAACAGCCACTCATGAGTACTAAACAGTCAGTTCCATTATCATTATAAATTTAGGAACATTAAACTTACTGTAAGTAGCTTGGTAGTAAATCCAGCATCCACCACCGCTTTGTGCATAGCTCTTAGTGTATCCAACTCAGGAGCAGCAATAAACACTACAAATGGCATAAACTCTGCAGTCTTCAACACTTTCAGAGCCTGAACAGAGAATTTGTCACATCTGAAGCTAAAACACGTTGATGATATATCCACAGTCAGAGTGTGCACCTTTGACTAACCTGAGGATTGACATCTAGGATGCAGGTACGACCCGTATCCACGACTTCATGTATAGAGTTGATCTTGGTACCATAAAGATTGCCATCGTATTCACCATGCTCCAGATAATGGCTCTGCTTGATGTCTTTCTCCATCTCTTCCCGTGTCACAAAGCAGTAGTTCTGGCCATCTAGCTCCTCTTCTCTGGGGCGACGGGACGTGACTGGAAATCAAAAGGTAAGAAACTGTTTCAAGTAGCCTGGTTGTCATATGAAATCCATGAGTACAGACAATGTAACAAGTTTGGCTGTTGGTCTCACAAACTCACAAGGTACAGTGGTTCCATATTCCAGAGGATTCATGAGAATTAGTCTGTTCTTCAAACTTCGCCTTCCGACCCCCTGGGCTCCAATCAGAACAAGCGTTTTTCTCTGGAATGGTGGCATCCTAGCTACTTCCTCATAGATCTGCAGCTCATAACGGTCAAACTCTGTTCAGAGAAATACACAGGCTAAATGAGTTCCGTATTGTCATGTATGTTATTTGATACTATAAAAATCGCAAATGTAGGGGAAAAAAAAAGATACACACCTGCATTCTTGGCGGTGAGGTACATCATCTTTTTCTTCTTTTTCTTTGCAGTTTGGGTTCGACAGAGCATCCCTGAGCCACATATACAAAGTGTCAGGTCACCATAGATGGTGCTGAAGGCACAGGTTCTCAGACTATTATAAATGAAGACTAACTCGTATGAAAGACAAAACAGGATTTATACAAAGCTGTACCAGAAGTGTCCGAATCTCTTCTCACAAAAGCCTTTCTCTTCTCCTCCAAGAATTGACTGGGTATGAGACCAGTGGCTCCACCTACAACTTTGCTCGCCTACAAGGAAATCAGGGTAGATAAGAAATGATTCGGCATAGAGCAAGAAATTAATGCAAGGTAACAGTCATTAACACTCTTCACGTTTTAGCAGTCACTCAGTTACCCATACTTTCTTTTTATGTGCCAACTCACTTGCCACCAGTTGGAGTCCTCTTTGTTGACTACATGAAGGATGTCTCCCCTAGAGAAGCCAAGACCTGCCTCTTTACACGGGATTAAGTTGTCTGTGGCTGGGTTATAGTTGAAGTGTGGCTTCAAATAAACCTACCGTTTGGTGTGTGAAACAGAAATCAGACAAGCAAAATATAAAGATGGCACACACATAACAAACATTACCCTAAATTCTATTAAGGTGTGCATATTATAGTATACAGATACTGTCTGATATGAATGAATCACTGTCACATGTATACCATGGCTATAGGTCTCTGACATTTCAAATAAGGTGTCAGACTAATAAATGCATGTCACCATTGCTGGTACCATTTTCTGATGATTTGTTTTTACCGCACCATGTTGAAGGAACCTTAACTGTCTTTGACTGTGGACCAGGTCTTTTTTTCCAGCAGTGTTGTAATTTTGCACTGTCAAAGCTAAATATCAACAGGCCAAATAAGGTGAATGAATGAGGACCAGACTCATTAATGAGGTTTATACAGTATGAGCAGTCAGGAAAATTTTCTAACGCAAAAAACTTGTTTAAAATTAGGTTCCTGACAGATTAATCATGTATGTAATCACCTTAACCTTAACTGAACCCCGTAAGCAAACTGCTAAATAAAGTCATTTAATCCTCCTTAAAAAAAAAAAAAAGGTCAATGTCTAACAGAATCCTACATACCGCTCCACAGTGTCAGCTGCCATTTATGTCTGTTACAGTAAGGAGAGGGGGTTCTCTAGTGAACAGAGTGGTATATGTCCTAGATAGTGTAGGATGTTATTAATAGACCCTCCGAGGGCTCGATTTTCAGAGCACAAGTACGAATCATCTACAGCTTAAATGCACCAGCACATACCCATCAACCCATAGTGCATTCTTGGCATTTTTTAAGAGACAATAAATCAATAATACGACTCTATTGTGTAATCATTTTAAAATGCAACCAGATTTTTATTTTCCTATAAAAACAGGTAAAATATGGCCTCTCTTCCTCACCTGTGGCAGCGGTGGCGTCTCTCTGTAGCTGGGCACAACCTTCAGGATGATGCTCCCGCTGCTGTTCCTCAGCAGCTCCTGCAGTTCATGGGGGTTGGTACTGACCTCACGACCATTCACCTCTCGAATTATGTCCCCTGTGTGCAGCATGCCCTGTCTGTCAATCGAGCTGCCATGCAGGATACGCGCAACCACCATCTCCCCTCGCTCCACACGGAACGTCACTCCCTGAAAAAGGGCTAGAATCATTCAGTATTGTGCATCCAAACTTCTTACATCACCTGAAGTCTCTTCCATAGGTTACACTAGGCTGTGTGTGCTATAAAAGAATCTAACTGTGTTGATTTACTATGCACAACTATGTCAATTCTTGATGATGGTCAGTAAAAGAAGACAAGCAGCTCTTTATAGTCTCTGCAGACCTAGGTATGGTGGTCATAAATGCCTTGCTAACTTACCAGTGGTTCCCCAGGTTTCTTCTGGATATCAATCATCCTGACAGCATCAGCTGGCGTGAGTGAATTCGTCAACAAAGCGCTGCTGTTTACCACAGTGTCAGGCATCTCGTAACACTTTGCAGCTACTTTGTCATGAGCCTCTATCAAAGACTGAGACAAAATAAGGAAGGAGAAATACAGTGTTCACAATCTTTCAATTTAAAGACAAGTATATTTGCAGGTTCTTCTGGCAAACAAAAGACATTGAACACAACTATGGGGTTCATCCACCAATATACTTCAAACTAACAAGGGTAAAAACTATGAACTGTCATGCACTTTATTAATTACCACAAACAAAATAAGATATAAATCATTACACATTCATTTTACACTAAGACACTTTTATGACCACACTGGTAGATGAATAATTAATAAACAGAGAAAACAAATTTGTCTTATTCTTACCCAAACACTGTGACATATAGTTGTCACTGGTCAGAGATTTACTGAAACAGTCTGTATCACAGTCTTTACCCTCCCACTTTACCCACATAACTCGGCTATTGGCCGAAGGTTTACACCCCCCATTTCCCATTCTACAGCCTGTAAGTGGTCGACATTCTTAAGGGAGGGTGGGGGTAACAACAAAGATGGGCTGTTAACAGGCACTTTAGGGAAAAACAAGGGAATAGTTGTAATAAAAAAAACTTTGACTTCAGATCCAATAAAAGCAGAAGACAAGCTAGATGAGTCATTCTGCAAATCTTTGGTCTGTTTATTCTGGTTAAAGAAAAAAAAAAACAACTGTGTACATGAGGAAGGCGCTTTAAAATACCTTAAAGTGGGGTTTCTGGAGGATTTTTGCAAGCTCTGAAGCAGCAGCATCTTTTTCTTGCAGGTTGTTAAGGGAATCCAAGATCTCTTTGATCAGCTCAACATTATCATCCCGCACAGCCTGTAACTTAACTTCCTCAAGACGCTCATGGGCCTACACACAAAGAGAAGGTTGTGTTGAAAGATAGTTGTCCCAATAGAAATTTGCACCTGGATTTGATTAGGTTATTATAACTCCGCAAAATACATTTTCAGCTGATGTGTTTCGGTTTAGTGTTTAGCTACCACATTTTTTTTCTATGATCAGTTTAGGTAATACAGTGCCACAAATGCAGAGCTGATGCAATACATTTTCATAATTTGTTTATAAAACTGCTAAGCTTTCATTCAGTAATATACATCACAGTTTTTGTCAACCACAACCCTTCATTCAAACCTTGTATCCTTGAGGGGAGCAGATGAAATTGTGAAAGTTAGACTGCACCAATACCTAACACTAGGGTTCACACAAAGACTAGAATGTTATTTTATGTTACATCATTGTATATATTTCAGCATTGATGTATTTGGATATAAATCTAATTAGGTTTGCCGTAACTCAGTTAGTAAATACAGTTGACCATGGACCACATGGTCAGTGGTTCAGTCAGTGGTTTAATCCCCGCTCCCGGCTACATGTTGTTCCTTGGTCAAGACACTGAACCCCAAGTTGCTCCTGGTGGGTCAGGTGAGCACCTTGCATGGCAGCCACTGCCATCGGTGTGAGAGTGTGTGTGTGAATGGGTGAATGGGAATCAACATTGTAAAGCGCTTTGGATAAAAACGCTATATAAGCGACTATTTACCATATAGTGCACTTGAGGGAACTCAGTTCAACAGCCTGTAGTAGAGATCATGTTATAATTGGTAAACCAACATACCATGATACTGTTCAATAACAAAAGTTCCAGTGCACTCAACACATTTTTAGATCTTTAGATTTCCAGTTGTAAATTCAGTATTTATGACCAAAGTCATGGAGTACAATGCGTAATTTGACTTTAACCTATAAGGTATATCACCTAGGAAAATAAAACATCTAGCCCTGGTTTTTTTTTTTTTTTTTCGAAAATTAGGACAGGACTACCTTTGTGATAAGTTCTGACAAAAATGTTTTTATTAATAGATATTACACCTGATGGCCTCATTTTGCATTTGTTTTTTGTTATGCAATCCTTTTTCCTTATGACAGCCTCTTTTAGCATGTAAATTTTTATTTAACAGGAGCTAAAAACATTACTTCTTTTGTATGCTCCATCTTCATCGAAAAAAATCAAGTTTTGGGAACATTTAAGTGTTTATCATAAAACTACAAGAACTGTGCTGTACACAGTAGGTCTAATGCTTTCACTCTAAAGAAAGGCAAAGTTGAGCTACATTTTACCCTTGCTAGGAGAGATTTCCTGTAAGTAATTTAAAACTTGACAGATCACTGGACACACAGAAAGATTAGTAAACATCACAGGATACCAGGATACAGTTTGTTTGAAGGTGTACAACCTGCAAAAGAATGCAAGGTTTGTTTCAGCTGTGTTTAGTTTTCTGTCTCTAGTAGATTAGCGAGTCCTGTTTGGTGCAATTGCTGGTACAATTTGGACTGTATTTGCTCATCTTCTCAAGAAACATGTAGGTGTCCAGTTAATGAGATTTACATTCTGTGCATTTGTGTAATGCATGTGTGTTCATGTATATGACAAAGTGCTGGAGTAGTTAAATTCTAGGTTACCTTTGCAAGGGAACGAACAATTGGGCTCTCCATGATGCCTCTGAGGAAGATGAGGTCAATATCTTTGGCTCCTGTGCCTAATGGCAGGTCTTTAAGATTGTCCAGTACCTGCTGCATGGCTGAAAAGGAAAAAAACACATCAATAAAGTTTGGTCTTGAAAATGCTGCCACTCTCTTTACTTTGTAAGACTTTTTGGTTTACGGATTTCAGAATGCAGGCAGATATGCTGATGACAATGCTTAATCTCGATAACATACATATAAGTATGTTTGTATTATATGTATGTATATGTACATACATATAATACATATATAATTACAATTCTAATTGAAACACTGATTAAAAACACAGCAACACAATGTTACTACCAATGCACCCTAAAAAAATATTTATCAATGGGCCAATTCATGTAGAATGCTTCATTTCCATTTCGGCAACAAACAGCTTGCAGAGTGAAAAAGGAATTGTTCTACTAACAAATCTGCCTTGTAGTGGCTGAGAGCACAGCAAGAAACTCGAGCCAAAAAACCCTGACACAAACTAGTATTAGCAGCCAGGAAATACAACTAAACTTATTACTACTCTCTTATTACTAATCTCTTTATGTATTTGACAGTAATTAGCTTTCTTTAAGATACGATTCTTTTGTTTTAAGATTTTAAAGAATAACAGTCAATTAGCTTTTGTTCCAGACAGTTGTAAATTGGCAGCAACATGAGGTCTGACAGGATACATGTAGTCACTACAGGAGAAAGTGAAACATTTGAAATGTCAAAGTCCAGAGGAAGCAGCAAACACACCCACACTACAATTTTTGGGCAGTGGGCAAAGCTCCATTCAAATGGTACTGTAGCAAAATGTCAAAAGTAAAATTTTGCACGAAATATTGCAGCAGTTAAAATGTAAGACACAACTTATGAATTTGTATTTGCCATCTTACCTGAATTAGACTTTGCATTGGCCACAGTCATGTTTATTATTCCTCAGCTCAGTACAGTCGGACTCTATACACAGTCAAAACCCGCCCAACTGCCTGCTTACAGAAACCAGAGCAACTGGAGGGCTGGAGAATGTAGGAAACAGGGTCATGTCAGTAGATGATGAGCTAAGATCACCATACAAGCTATGTAAAAAGCTATATCAAAAAGAAGCAGATAATATTTGTATTATATGTATTGCTACCAAACTCAGACATATGAAGGCATAAAAGACACTAAATAGACCAGGAAACAGTGGTTGTGATAGTCTGAATGCCCATATTAGTACAGAGAGCACTAATGAATTAAGTGATTGACTAGAGAGCCACTGAATAACAAAAGATGAGTATACAATCCTTCTGGCTAAAGGTTGTGCCAGCCACCAAGAGGCCTCTGGGGACTCTCTGTACAAACATGCTCTGAGGCAAAAACTGATTTGCCAATGTCCTAGTAAATAGGTAGATAAAAACAAGTACAGTCTAGCAAATTTAGTCCCATGTAGCTGTAAACTGTGAACTGTATAAATATCATGGACAAAGCATTGTTGTACATCCATAATGGTAAATTTAGGTAACAGTGAAGAGGAAGATATTATTATTATTATTATTATTATTATTATTATTATTACTATTACAACAACAACAAAAAATTGAAAGCACAAACTCACCTAGAAACTGTGTTCAAATCATAAGGGCAGCATATTCACAAGGAGCCCTGTTTCTTCTACAAGACACTCATCTAATTCCTCTGGACTGAAGACAGAATGGAAAGGGGAAAAAAATGTAATTACTCTTAATTTTAGATTAAACTGTCCTAGACAGCTTAGCACCCTTTCTACTCTAAGAGTGCCTTGATTGCCCAAAGTTCTCCTCTTCATTCAGTAGTATTGTAATGCAGCCCTTCTGATTGGCTAAGTTAATCACATGACCAACATCTCTTTAAAAAGACTCATTGCTACCACAACCATAAAACTCCAGAGAAATCTACTATTAGTCTTGTTTGTTTTTTAAGGTCAAAAGTACAAAATACAAATTGACTTTCAAACTTATGGGGCACATTGTAAAATGTTTTGCTTTGTACACTACATTTCACAAGAACATAAAAAGGGTTCTTAGCTGTGTGTGTCCAATATATGTACAGCAGTTACTAAATAAAGAACATATAGGCTAAAAGTGATCCAGTGTTCATCATAATAAAGGAATAATGTGGGCTTCAAAAATGCAACAGACAGACTGTGCCTAGCACTGCCTAAAAGTTATTCTTAGGCAGATTTATTGATAATCACTGCAAACACTAACAGATGAAGTTATAGTGGACATTTTGACTATTTTTGGTGGTTTACACAATAAAGAAATAATTAACTGCAATATAAAAACACAAATGGTAAAATAGCCAATAATAAAAAACAATCATTGGCTGGTTGCACCACTAATAATGATGGTTACATAGAGGCAGTGGTGGAAGGAACTCTCTCTCTGGAGAAGGGAACAGGCTTTGAACAGGCTTTGTTAAGGTCAACTGCATTTAACATCAAGTTGACCAGTGAGGACACCAGTTACAACAGACTGGCCTTCCTGGACTAAGATTGGGACTTGTAGCAACCTAGAAATAGAAATCTACAGGAAGCCACACACACGGACCAGCCTCTACACAAGAGGATGGCCCAGCACAGGAGAAGCAACACTTCAGGACCAATATCAGCAGTGTACCTACACCTGAAGGACAAAGGACAGTCCATTGAGGATGACAATGTACACGATTTGGACAGAAAAGACTGACATTATGAGAGGAGTACATGAAGCCATTATGTTTACATGGAGTATCCTTCTCCCAGGTACAACCTGTCTGCCCTTTCAACCATCCCCAAGAAGGTTAGCACCATTTCACGCAAATTTCAAGAGGGCCACACCTAACAACCCCTATCTTAGGGGTTTGGGTAATTAGGGTCATAATAGTTACATCTTGAAGACTCCACCCTGTTTCCACCTCCCACCTTAATGAGCCTATTCAGGCCAGGGTGGAACAAAGTCTGCTCTCGAGGATATAACCGTGTTCCATAGCACTTTATTCATAATAAAGACGCTGCTTGGATAAGTGGCAAAACATTTCTAACCAAGAAGAAAGATGTCCAGTCGACATGATTCAATCTTCTGATAACCTAACCTGGATGAATGAGAATGTTCACCGACACCTGGGCTAGAGTATCCCCGAGGAGTAATCTTCTCAACTGGCAGGAAGCTTGCTTGGTAAGACTGAGGCTTGTGTGTTCTGCTGGCTGGGCTGTGTTAAAGTAGCAACTTTTTGGTCCACTCACCAATGGGCGTGGACTAGGCTGCTTCAGTTGGCACTATGTGGGGATTGGTTCATTGGTTCTGAACAATTTTATTTCCCTTTTAAAACATTGTCTAATAGTTAGATGTAGATGTTTTGGGAAATTGCATGTGAATGGCAAGGCAATGATTGGACATGATCCCTGTTTTATATTTGATTTATTTTCTCGTCCTTTTGGCTTATCCTGCGAGTTCAGGGTCGCCACGGCGGATCGTTATCCGCATGTTGATTTGGGACCGTTTTTATGCCGGATGCTCTTTCTGACTCGACCCTCCCCAATTTCTATCGCGCTTGGCAGAAATCAAATATCAATAACAATATGTTAAATGACAAAAATATGTGATGTCGTCATCGATTGTTCTACAAAATTGTTTCCCGCTCTGAGCTCCTTCACAATTTTCATAAAACAAAAAGCCAAAAAGAAACACACATGGGAAGCAGCCAGGTCAGAAGAGTGACTGAACGCTGGGCACTTCATGGTGACAGATCAGTACGTAACGAACTAGCTCAACTTACAAAGGAGCGAAATCCAAACCTATCTAGCAAGAAATATGTTGGTTGCATTAAAGGTAAAATCAGCTGTCATGCTACACGTGCACCAGACACGTGTAACAAATAATGTGAGGTAACTTGGCTAAAATAGGCTTTTCAGCAGCGTTAAACATTGTCTAAGGTGTTAACACGCAAGGATCGGTCATTGTTTGGAATTTGTTACACTAGAACTTCAAGCTGTCAGTTCCTCATTAACGCTAATTCTACTAAGTTAGTGCTAACAACTGCTAGTTAGTAGCTCATATAGCAACGCTAGCCTATGTTTCTATCATACACTGGGTACACGTGTACCTTTCAGACTGTCAAATTAAAGTATTGCCATGCATTCCCTGGCAGACGAAAAAAATGCCCGATCTGACTTTGCTTCTTGCCTAGTTTCTGCATAACTAATGACAGACAGGTAGTTAGCTAAGGTACAAGCTAGTTTAGTAGCCATCCGCAATGGCATGTGGTTCAACTAACCGCTAACTAGCTACTAGCGTTAGCTGTCGGGACAGCGAACGCCTAGAAACGAGAGGGTCCCCATGCTGAGAACATTGGTTAACCGTGTGGAGAAATTAATTATTGACACGTTACCTAATTAGTCGGAGTCGTCTAGTTCACACTTCCATGCTTCCGTTATTGCGGAGTCCACCAATACCCAGAATACTTGCGCAAGAGTAAGTTGTTGCATTTCCAGCCAGTCTGCGTCCTACCCTCAGTTCCCCGTCCATACACACAGTGCCGTGCTGACTCCGTGCAGCTGTATTTACATCATTGAATACCTGCACAACATACACGTATCCTTTACTGCAAACGATACTCACACCCTCACCCCTCACTCACCCCTTGCTTTTGACTGTAGGCTACACGCCTGCGATGTTGAGAGTTGATTTATTTGATCTCTATTAATCCAAATATATCAAATATATGTTTGTTTTAATTTCTTCGGCCCTTCTTAGACCTCCCAAGGAAACATATTTGATGCCCACGGTGTCTGTTAGATGTTAAGATTCTCAATCTCACCCGTAGTCTTACTGTTGGCAGCCAAAAATATATAACTTTTATACAGGTGTTGTCCAATTATTTGTTGGTGTTCTGTATTTTTTTTTTTTTAAAGCAATTTAAAGGTTTGGTCAAATTAAAGTTTTAAAACATACCTATAGTCACACTATTGGCTAATACCGCGACAATGCCATACTATACTAGCTACTATCCAATTGTTGTATACTGTGAATTCATTTCAGATAAATCTTACAGCACACTCATCAACAGCATTTAGCACCAAGCATCATGTAATGAGCTAAATCTCGTTGGCAGAACAGAAAGGTCATTGGGACAAGCATAGTAACCGGAAACACTTTATCAAAATTAGCAATGAATTTAGATTTTAGAAACAAATGGTGATGGAGCTTCAACAGAATTTTTGCTTCACTTGAAAACGGTTTACACGGAAGTCTACCAGTAGAGAGCAGTATTACTCCATCTGTGTGACATTCAAGGCATTGTTCAACAAAAGTACCCACACTATAGGGATAGTGATGCTAAGCAGCACTAGTTGGTTGCTGTGGAGCTGAATACATTAGAGTGAAATGACCGAAATGACAGTGTAGTTATGTCAGACGTGGAAAGTAACTTATGTGTGCAAGTTTGAGATACTTCTACCTGAGTATTTTCATATTATGATACTTAGCCTATGCCTTCACTCCTCTACACTTCAGATGGTAATATTGTACTTCAAACTCCATTATATTTATATTAGAGCTGTAGTAGCAATCTACAATTTTTTTTAGATCTATCTGCCGTGTTTAACACAGTTGGTCATTCCATTCCCATTCAGGGACTGGCCCTTCAGTGGTTTGACTCTTACAGATAAACCTCCATTAAGTTGGCAACACATTTCCTTTTTCTGCACCTTTCTCAGTCTACTGCAAGACTCCATCATAGAGCCTGTATTATTTTGTCTATCTGTGCTTTCTTTGGGGTCTATTTAAAAAAAAAATCTCTTATCATGTTTATGCAGTCAGCCCTAGCAGTACCTCCTACTGAAACCTGATGATCCATGCTACTTCAACTATGCTACTTCCATAGTTGCATTAAGGATGGCCTAAAGCTTTCTATTGGTAAATTAGATGAAAACAAAGGCCTGGCCCTACAGACTACTTCTCAGCCTTCCTAAACACTGTTGTTGAATCCCAGTTGAGAAATATTCTATGGTTAATTGATAAACAAATCAGCTCTGTTGTCAGAACTAGCATCTTTCATCTGCAAACGCTTGTAAAACTAAAACAATGTGTTAAATATTTGGAGGCCATTCTTCATACATTTATTTATGTATTAGTTTAATTTAGGAATCAGTCGCCTGCAGCTTGTTCAAAATACAGCAGTGAGACTCCTTACTAGCACCAAGTACATGTCCCTGCATTGGCTTTTCTACAGTCTTTACCATTACAGTTAAGAAGTGACTTATAAATAAATCCAAATCAAAAGGTGATGCACCCTTGCCATTGGTGGCACCAAATTATGAATGGGTTTGCCACTCCCTGTTAGATAGCCTCCTACCCACTCATATTTATAAGCCTCATCTTAAAATCCATCTCTTTTATTTAGCCTTTTAATAATTTTTTGCTCGCTTTTAATAACAAGTCTTATGTGGTCCTATTTATGTATTGTTTTATTTGATCCTTACAGTGTTTTATGTAAAAACAAACTGTATAATTGTATAATTATTATTCTCATCTTTCTGGCACTTGACCAAATTGTCCTCTCTTGGCTAGACTGCAAAATCTAAATGATAAAGACTATATAAATATGACATATTATTACAGGTAAATAAAAAATGCTTATTGTTAAAATAAGCCCCAACTTTAAAGCTGCAGTAATAAAATGATATATGCCTAATGCATTAGTAATTATAATTCAATAATGTCCTTTACACTATTCAGAAATTAAATAATTTCACTTAAGTTTAGTAGATAATTCTACTTAAAAAGTTAAAATGTGCAACATTTGGGAATAAAACAAGCTGTAGCATTAAAATCTGTTCACCCAGGACATGATATAGTGACAGTGTGTCAAAATCTGTGGTGTCTCATGTACACATGGAAAGTAACCTGCTTGTGATGCCCAAGTGGGACTTCTCCTCAGAGTTATTAGCCTTCCTCAAAAACCTTTAGAAGGGTAAATGGTATCACTGGAAACATTGACGTTTACATTAAGTTATATATATATATATATATTTAAAATCTTTACTAAAAAGTTACATAAATGGTCAATGGTAGCTTTAAGCAAAAGACCTTAGAAGGCTGCTACTTCTACCAATGAACAATGGCAATACACATCATAGTAGTTGCATTACACACGGTTTATTTCACACAAAACAAGTTAATTTATTGTCTGTTTGACATATGGCAGCGGCTTTAAGGTAGTCAGCCTCGCTATGACGGGTAAAGCAGCATCACCACAGTGGCAGATCATCCAATCTGCAACATAAGTAAGTCACAACTAAAGTACAATGTGGTAATGTAAGAGGTATCCTGTCCCTAATCAAATACACATAGAAGGCATTACAGTATATAACAAAAATACCTTGATAAGATTCAATATAACTACTAATGACATTTTTAAAAATAACTGTAGACTAAAATGGTCACGTCACACAGTGAACATAAATGCAACATATTCAGAATAATATAAGAATTGATTTTGGTATGGCTGGTGTGTCTTCGGGTATGTCATAGTTATATCATGCATTACCATACATTTTCTTGCATTAATTTGACACAGATACTACACATTAGTTCAAAAATAAATAAATCCAGTACTTTAGATTAAAGTGTGAGAAACAGATTTACAGAATGCACAAAAGGAATTTACCTGATAAAGTTAGATAATGGAATACTCTCTGTGCTCTCCCTCAGCAACACATCTGAAAATACCGTGTCCGGGGTGTCTCTTTTCCCATACCTATGCATGAACAGTTAAACAGTTTTTTACATGTACACACATCGAAAACGTTTGAATGTACAGTATTTTTAAAGATTAAAAAAAAAACAAACCTCTGTCTTGTAATAAGGTTGATGTAGTGTCTTAGTGCAGAATAATATTTAGCGAGCTCCTCAGGTGGTGCGCCTTCCCGGGGACTGGCAGGCTTGGCTGGATATGCATTTGTGCTGGAGTGGATACAAGCCAACAGGCAGAGAGCCAGAATTCTCAGTGACATGACAGGGCTGGAGTGAATCCTGGATGACAGGGAAAATTAATAGTCAAACTGCAAAGTAGAAAAAAATTATCCAAGAATGTTGCAACACCGAAGTCTAGAAATAGAAACTTCACATTCGACTGAGATTTATATATTTTATAAAAATACTGTAAAAAGGCTGACTGATCCACAACTAATACTTACTTTCCTCTACTAAAATGTAAAAAATACAAATTTGGCTTACATTGTAAAGTAACACTGCCGTCGTCAGTTGTCTCTGTCTTCAAGGCAACTCTGTCAGGTTCCTAACATTGCTCCTGTTTTATACAGTGTGTGTCTGATGGGGAGGGAGCATAATTCTATTCACTTTTAGAGTACTCCTTGAGTACATATATACTGCCTCATGTAAATAGTGTGAGAATGACAAGGCAGTAACACAAATGGAAATACTCAATTATACGACTGTGAAAAGACTAAAATATTTAAAGTGACCCAACACTGATTGCATTAAAAAGCTAATTGCTCTCAATGGTGTACATATGTTCTGAGGGTCCATCTAACAATCTTAACCTGCATGACAGAGTGGGTAACATATAACTTCAAATGGTGGATGACTGAATTGTATCAAGAAGCAAATGCATTGATTACTTATTAAATAATTATATGAGAATATTGTCCAACTCTAGAAAAAAGTCCTTGTTGTTTCATATCTACAGCGCCTTGGAAATAAACAGTCACAGTAAAGGTTGTGAATGTAAGTCTGTTAATTTATCGTTTTCCTAAGATTACTTCTCAGTCATCTAATCGACATTAATGCACCACAGTCAGTCTACAGCTCTGCTTCAAACCCTACTGACGGACACTGTTGTCTTAAGATAATAACTAAACCATTTTGGCCAAACCAGCAAGCATAGCTCCAAATTACACCAAAAGCGCAGCAAATTGCACAAACCTATACACTTTCAATTCCAGTTGATAGAGGGCACAAAAAGCTTTCAGCCTTTAAACGGTAGGAGAACTTTAATGACAACTATTTTCTTTGAAGAGCACTCTGACATTTGACAGTATGTTAGCGCTGTTGTTTCCTATGACAGTCACATGAGAACTCCAAAATGACAGCATGGTCTTTTGCAAGAAAAGTCTCTAAGAACTAAAAGTGTTCAGCCTTATATTGTGCACTGAATATACAGATGTAGTATGCCAAAATTACTTATTCAATTCATTTAAGTATTTTGATACATGGCATTAATTCAATCTCTTGTTGATGCAATATAAACCTGGCAGCATGGATGCTGCAAAATTTGTGCAGACTAAAGATGTAAAACCTAAAATAAAATAAACAGAAAATAAAAAATTTAAGTTTGGCTTTGATTCCTCCTCAGGAATGTGCTAATAAAAAACTAACAATGATGGGCGGTTGGTTAAAAAATGAAGCTAAAAGTTTTGGCTTGGGATTTTGGGATATACATGATTTATTCACAGCCAGCTGCACAAAGGAATTAATAAACAGCCATTGATATAGATATGCTTCCATATACACACACACTAAGCCTTATACCATATGTTAGTGTTATTCATTTAGTGCAAGCAAGTGCAATGAAATGAGCCATTCTGACACACTATGCAACAGTGATGCTTTGCTACTGCTGTTTCCAAAAGCTAAACAATCTCAATTTTCCTCAGTCTCCTCCATCAGAGAAAACATTAGCACCATGGCTGAGATGGCTACACAACAGTTGTTACATTTGCCATGTGGTTAATGAGAACATTAGCAACAGTAGCAACTTTTGAGTAAAACAGAGGTGTTTTTTTCTTGTGCTCATTTCAGTTATCACGCTGAAGTCATCTTGCTAATCCATTAGAAAACCGTTGGTTTAATAGTTTGCTTCAGTTTGATTGTATTCATTGTTGGTTCTTGTAGAGTTCCAAATGCTTGACACCTTTATCTGTAAATACCTTTCAAGCTATGCCATTTAAATTGAGGTATTTGATGGCCTGTACTTGACTAAACTAAACATATTCGTATGATCAGTTTTTGGTCCGTATAGTGGCATTTTAATGGTTGTCTGATTTGTATGTAACTGCCTTTTTGTTTGTTATCTTTGTCCATCATTGTATATGAACATTAATGTGAGGGACCCATTTCATTTTCACCTCATGTAAGTTTAAACAACCACATCAAGAAGCACAACAACATTCAAACACCACATCCTGTCAGGCTCTGTTTTGGAATCTCCTGCTTCATTAATTTTACATTTAGCTAATGATCTAATCCAACATGACTTCCAGCAAATCAATGAAATGGAATGGTCACTTGCTAAGCAAGTCATGGAAGTCGTGATGTTGCAGTGTGGTGGTGTATGTGTGCACTATAATCTTTGCTGCCGTGTCTGTTTGGCTCTACCTTGATTCCCCAGAAACATATGCATCTGTAGGTATTTGGAGCTTAAGTAAATTTTAAGGACTAGGTCAGCATAATCAGTTGTTAAAATGATGATAATACATTTTTCTAACTCTGCACAGCTCTTTAAGGTAAGGAAAATCTGACTGGCCTACTTGTATGACAATTCACTGACCAATCTGAGTGAATGGATGGCTTTGTTTTACTAGAATGAACAATCTATACATTTGATTTGTTTTTTTTGGTGACCCCATATGATAAACTCTTTGGAAAAATATTCCTAAAAATACATCTTTTATAACAAAGTGATAAGTGAATTGACTGCACAAGTGGAAGGTGACAAAAGTTCAGTTATTGAAGATACCTGCTTCAGTTTCACGTTCTGGTGCTTTACCTTCATTGATGGGCTACACTACATTTCAGAGGTAAATGTTAGTAAATGTCAGTAGTGTCACTTTTACTTTTTATTCTTTTGTTGAAAAACATCCTGCTACAGTTTGTAAATATGATTATAATATCACATTTATGTAGACTGTAACTTTCAGTCACTGGTTCCTTCCTATGTGACAAAAGCTTTGGCTCAATCCGGGACTGTAAAATGGCAATAGTATCATCAGAACACCTCAAACATCTATATCCAAACTGATTCTGTCCACTCAGTCTGAAAAACGGCATTCTGTGCTAATCTGTATGCATCTTTCATAACAACTCCTGTCTACCTGGAGAACTCATTATTTTAAACAACAGAAAAACCTTCACGCTAATGATTATTATCAACCCCAACTAACAACTGATTTAATGAAAAATTAGTAAAATTATGTTCTGTACATCACCCATATCAAATATATGCCCTTTACACTCACATAAAATGTGATCAGCCCCCGTTGTTTACATGCATAAATACAAGTAAACAGTCTATATACAAGTAAAAGTCATTATCAGCTCAAATGTTTACTTTCCAGTAAATGTGGCTGAGTGCAGTTCACAATGCAAGCACATATTTAAAAAATATTTGTAAGATGTATTTATTAGTAATAAAGTAATTTCTTTCAACCATCAAAATATTAAAACATACATTTTCGTTTTATTAAACTCAAACATAATTCAAACAAAACATTTTACAAATATTAAAAGATGCCCTCTAAAGGTCACAAATGGGAAAACTGTGTATACAATTAATTAATACAATGGGGCAGTTATTCCTACATAGGAGATAGTCTCCTATTTTGCCTAAGAGACTAAATGTATTTATTTTTACTCACAGGAACATAAAAGGAAATCTAAAGAAGTCTGTGAACATTTTAGGTTACATGTCTTGTGTTGACTTTGTGGTTTCACCATCATAAATGAAGTCTTCGGGTAGCATCTCAGCAGGAATGCTCTGCAGCTGCTCATCATAGTTGCGGAGGGTCCAGAGTTTTTCTAGTTCGTACACTTCTCTGGTGTCTGGTAGCATAAAGTGAACAACCATATTCCCTGGGAATAAGGAGTAAACGAAAAAGAAGGTGAACACTGGTGGAAACTATATTAACAAATACTGGTTTGTATTAGCAACACTCCAAACAGGACACGACAAATTAGGTTGTTTGTGTTTTTCATACCAAAGTCTATACACATCCAGTCCTCTGCATCCTTTCCTTCTATTCTGACATTTGCATCGCAGTCTTTCTTTAGAAATTTGTACTGTAAGAAAAGCAGATTTCATAGAATAAACAAATGATGCACATAACATGTAACAGAACAGAAGATAAACGTACTCACCGCTTTGATGGCATACAGCGCCATGGCTCGAAGGTGTCGTGGCGATACACCACTGACAATAATGAAGTACTGAGCATATTTGATCTGCTCTGGAACATTAACCACACAGATGTCCACTGCATTTTCCTGACGCAGTAGAGACACAAGCACATCAAGAGTGAAAGTCTCTGAGGGTTCTGGAGGAAAAAGAAACAATTTGTCTGACAATATTCAAGCAGGGAGGAAAAGGTTAGCATTCTGTGGATGCTACGACTTTTCAATTACTGTATCAAGTTTGTAAAAGATTGTAAAAGCATATGTGCTGAAACAACATTTATCACAAGCAATAAGTAAAATAATGCAGTAATCCACAGGTCTCTACTCCATTGAGGTGACTAGGGCTGCAACCAACTAATATTTCATTGTAAATAAAGCTTCTGATATATTTTATTATTATTAATATTTTGTTACAAACGTCTGTATTGTTCCATCCATAATATGTCAGAAACAATTAAAAGGTTAGTCACAAACTTTAGCGCTAAAAAGGTTGTCCAAATATTTAAAACCCTTTTCATAAATAACATTTCATAATAAAATACCAAATGTATGCTAGTTCCACCTTTTCACTTTTAAATATGGTGGCCAAAACATTACATCAACCACTTCTTATAATGCACTCCAGCACGCCTCCCCTACCCACTTTGACCTCAATAACAAACCACATAGAATTATCACCTTTCTGACAGTTTCAACCTAAGAACAAAACATTATAACCTTGTAAAAGTAAAATTCTTGGCAGACCTGCTGTATTGGATTGCATTAAATTGCACAGGTGGTCATAATGTTACGCATGATCGGTGGGTACTTACTTTCACTGTCCATATCATGAGATTCCTCCTGGCATTTCTGTGGCTTTTTGGTTTCACTATACATGTCTGAATAGCATCTTCTTGTCTTCAGATAACAGAAGAAAGGATGCCAAAGCTGACATGAGCTTACATTTGCTGTAAACTGTCGAGGTAAAAACCATTTATGACACAGAGTTGTTGAGGCTGAACACACGCCGCAAAAAACATCCTTTTGTTCCAGTAAAACCTTATTTTTGAATATAAACGATACCAGTTTCCTAGAACGATTGAGAATACTCATGTTTAAGCTCGTACAACATCTCTGTACAACAACTGAAATGCTACCCACGAGTTGTTCGAGGGCTAAGCTAAAAACAAAAGTGGCTTTTCGTCCTTGGCATGCGATTGGTTCGCAGGTCTTCTTCGTTAGTTTCTCGGCCTTGACTGAACTAAATGAATAGTACCCACTAGTGGCTATAAAGAGTATTGACCCTCAAGGTCCAGGCTGCAGTTAGGTCACATGGTTGATTCAGCAATTCAATTTACTGCGTTTCACGAAGAAGAAATATAAAATTCCCACCTTGTAAGACTTTGCTTTAGCCTTGTGACGGCGCTTTAAATCTTCTTTTCCTTTCAGCTGTTCCCTTTCAGGCGTCGCCACAGCGAATCATGTGGCTCCATCTAACCCTGTCCTCTGCATTATTCATTGTTTGACTCATCAGTTTTATTCCTCTGTAGTTGCCACAGCTCTGCACATCTCAGTTGTTCTTAAAAATGGGCTTTGGTACACTTCTCCTCTATTCTTCGAGCATCCTCTCACTCTCCAAGATCTTGTTAAACAAACTAGTCAGAAACTCTACTGCCACCTCTCCTGGACACTTCCATACCTCCACAGGTCTGTCATCAAGTCTAACTGCCTTTCCACTCGTCATCCTCTTCAACGTCCTCCTCACTTCACTCTTACTAATCTTTTCAACTTCCTGCTCCACACCAATCACCTCTTCTACTCTTCGTTCCCTTTCATTTTCCTCGTTCATGAACTCTTCAAAGTTCTTCTTCCATCTTACCATCACACTCCTGGCACCTGTCAATACATTTCCATCCTTATCTTTAATCACCCTAACCTGCTGCACATCCTTCCCATCTCTATCTCTTTGTCTCATCAACCTGTACAAATCCACCTCTCCCTCTTTAGTGTCCTTACATCTCCCTGATCTCCTCTCTACTCTCTTCAGTCCTCTCAGTGTCCCACTTCTTCTTAGCTAACCTCTTTCCCTGTATACACCCCTGAACTTCCACCACCAAGAGTACCCTCTTACCTGTCTCCCTGATCACATTAGCTGTAGTGGTCCAGTCATCTGGAAGCACCTCCAAACAACCTAGAGTCTGTCTCAGTTCCTCCCTGAAAACTACACAACATTCTTCCTTTTTCAACTTCCACCACTTTGTCCTCTTCATCTTCCTCACCACCAGACTCATTTTACACACCACCATCCTGTCTTGTCTGGCTACGCTCTCCCCTAATGTCGGCATAAAATGTAGTCCATTTCTACTTCCACTTTTCTATGTCACCTTATGTTCCTGCCTCTTCTGGAAGAAAGTGTTCACTACAGCCATTTCCATCCTCTACCACCATCTGTCCTTCGGCGTTCCTGTCCTGAAGACCAAACCTGGCCATCACATTCTCATCACCTCTGTTCTCTTCACCTACATGTCCATTGAAATCTGTACCAATAACCCCTCTCTCACCTCTGGGGATGCTCTGCATCACTTCATCTAACTCACTCCAGAATTTCTCCTTCTCTTCTAACTGCTGCATACCAGTGGGTCTTAACCACTAACAGCACTGAACATCACACCTTCAATTTCCAGCATCAGACTCATCAATCTGTCTTATACTCTATCACCTCTATTACATTCCTCTGAAACTCCTATTCCAGGATAACTCCTACTCCATTTCTTTTCCTATCTGACCCATACTAGAACAACTTAAAACCCTGCTCCTAAGCTTCTAGCCTTGCTACGTTTCCACCTGGTCTCCTGGACACACAGTATATCCACATTCCTTCTCTGCATCCTGTCAACCCACTAACTAGCCTTCCCTGTCATAGTCCCAACATTCAAAGTCCCCTGCTGTCAGTCCTACATTCTTAGCTTTCCTCTTCTGTCTCTGCCTACGAACATGCCTTCCTCCTCTCCTTTGACCAACAGTAGCCAAATTTCCACCGGTACCCTGTAGGTCAACAGCATCGGTGACGGTCGTTGTTAACCTGGGTCCCAACTGATCTGGTATGGAAGTCATGATTCGGATTTCTAATTTGGCATGTGTTTGACGTCAGATGCCCTTCATGATACAACCCTCTGCATTTATCCAGACTTGGGACTGGCACAAGAAGACACTGGCTTGTCCCCTTGCAGTTGCATTGTGAAGCTGCTTTAAATGAGTTTTGTAAAGTGCCAGTATCAACTGCATTTTTTATATTTGCAGGGATGGTAGAAGTAAAGCTTTATTAAGTAAAAACAGAAATGCTCTTTTTAAAGTGTTTTTAAAGCAGTCATTATGGAGAAGGGCCCCTACCTGATTAATGTATACATTTGAACAATAAAAAAAATAAAAACAGCTGGATACTGTACATGACTGAAAAACCACTCTCTATTCAAGTACAAGGCAGGCAGACATTTTTATATCGCAATTTTATGATTTATCTACTAGATACATGTTTGCCTTTGTGGTCCAACCTTGACAAAACGCTGCAAGCTGAAATGTACTAGACTAGCAATAAAGTTGTTTTTTACATTGCAATTAATTCTGAATTTTAGAATTTTGTACTTCAGTTTTGGAATTTAATGAATTTAAAAACAACCTTTTAGCTTTAGAAGTCAGAACATATTTAATGCAACTTTTAAATACTGCAGTATTTTTTGAATTTCTCTCTTGGGATCAAACCAACTACATAATAATACAGCATAAATTATTTGTTGATAATATTTATTTTTATTCATTCTAAACAGTTTTTAACTCTGTGTTAAGGCTTGAATGAGCTACTGGCAGCTTTTAAATCCATCTTTGGAAGATGAATTGAAAAACAACCTTTTAGTGTCAGAACTGAGAACATACATCATTCTACACTATTTTTTTGTTTCTCTTTTGTTTACTGGAGCAGCTGGCGAAATCTTCCCTTTTGAGCAAAATGAAATGCCTAGTTCTTAACTACTGCAAAATGATACATAATCTGTTAGTTGAGTATATTTGGTTTTATTAATTTAAACCAGTCAACTCTCACAGAAATTAAAAAGCCAAAACCAGAAGGCCTAAGAGTTCTGTAACTCTTAAAGGAAAAGTTGTTGAAGTTCACCAGGCTGAAAGGTGTTACTGTCTGGCAGAACGGATGCATGTGGAGAAAATTCAACAGAATTGTTAACTTCCCCATGCACAGGTAAACAAACAGACCAAGTTGTTTACTAGTCTGGGAGGTCATAAACAACAGCCAGTAAAGGCCTCTTTTGCTGTGGCTAATATCTATCTACCATCAGGAGAGCATTGATGAGCAATGGTAAACACAGCAAACTTGCAAGGAAGGAAGCCACTACTCTCTAAAAGATTGCTTCTCATCTAGTTTGCTCAAAAGCACAAAAAAAAAGCAAGAAAACTTTTAGAAAAATGTTGTGGATGGATGAGACTAAAGCTTGCACGAAAAGGCTAATTATATATTAAATAATTATTTTCTTCGATAAACATGGAGTAATATGGATGTAGTGCATTAAATCAAGATATTTAATAGAAAGATCCTTTCAACAGAGGTTCTCAGAAAATATAGCTGCTGTTCCTCTTGTCAGGCCAGACATTTTAAATGGTGTCTTAGCTCATCATCTGACCTCTAAAGAGAAACTGACTTTATTGTCATCATAGCTGTAATATTTTATGTAGTAAATGAAGTGTCAAGTGTGTCAAATGGGCATAGTCAAATTATGCTCATCATAGCTGATAAATTAAAAGCCAAATACAAGTTAAAATACATTGTTACATTTATTTCTGTAAAATTCATGAAAAAAATATACAAATATACAGTTTAACAAAACCAATACCTCAGGCCTCAACAAGACTTAATGTGTAAAACCATATATGTACCAAATATAAAATGTGTAAAAATCCATACTATTTTTACCTGAGGGTATAACCTCATTGGAAAGCATACTGCTGTAAAAAAATTATTTATTTTTTCACAAATTCCAGTATCTACAAAGTATCATGTCTTTATAAACCAGAAGAATGTATATTTTTGCACATTTTGTTTGCTTTGTTTGAATGGGAAGCTTTGTCCCCATTACTCATCATTCATCAACACTTTGATCCATAACTACATTCAGTCTCAAGCCCACAGGAATATGGTCTGTAAGGCCAGCCAGGTGGGTTATAAAAGTCACCTCTTCAATTTCCTGGAAGGACAAAAAGTGTTTGTGGTTTGAATGATAATGTAACTTCTAGGGCAATCTCTTTTCTTGTGTTAGAGGGTGAATAGTAAATAAAATAAAATAAAAGAGAGTACTGAGTAGAAGAATGAGTAAAACACACAAGGACACATACTGTTTGGCAGTGCTTTGAAATGGAGTTTTCGCAGTACAGGATATAGTCGATGCGTCGTCCAACCCACGGCTGACCACTCTCTGGATACACCAATTGCTGACCCTTTGCAGGAACAGGGGGTGATATATACTGCTTTCTTAGCTCCTCTCGCTCCAGAGTTCTACACAGACACACAAAAGAAGACATCAAATGAATTGTTTGATGAGTTAAATCCACATTTGTAGTACTGTATTGTGACAGTGGAACCAAGTGTACCTTTGTAGATTTTCTGGGGTATTTATATCATCTTCATACAAGGTGGGCTGCTCAAGCAAAGTACCTTTAAACAAACCATTGTAATACTTTTATAAACAGTCCTTATTTCTCATATACTGTAAATATGCAGCCTTTTTGTGGAGTCAATGTTTAAGTGTAATGGGTTGAAATGTTACAAACCAATGACCCAAGGTTTCTCTTTTCCAGGGCCTGCCCGGCATGGATCTCTGTAATCCTCAAACAGACTATGATTCTGTTCCTGTGCATCATCTAGATGGAAAACATACAGAAATATTAAATAAACTCCTTGAAGATGATTTCAGTAGAAATCTATAAATAGGCACAATAGAAACCTTTCAGAAGCAAAAGCTCACCTGGTGAGCAGTTGTCAAAGTTGAAATCACCACAGAGCACATCAAAAACAACATCCTCATCTGGCTGTTTGTTGGCAGCTTGAAAATCACTAATCCACTTTCTCACCATATTTAGCTGCTCATAGCGAATTTCCCCATCACCTGAGAGAGTGCAGGAAAGCTATCATGAAACATACTCATCTTTGTTTCTTTATTAGCCATTACAAACTATTTTATATTAACCTGAGCAGACCAAATCAGAAAATGGGACTTGCCCTCTGGTGCATGAAGATGTGTGCAGTTAAAATAGCCAACAACATTGTTCTTTTTCCGATTCTGCCCAATTAGCACCTGTGAATATGAAAACAATACTTTATATTTTCACTAGCTTATAAGTATTACAAAATCCTGACTAATGTAGTATATACATTTTGCTAAACAAAAATAAACCGGCAACAACAGTAACTGGTAGTAGCTTAATATACAGAATATATAGTTATATAAAAAAATAGACACCTTAACAGAAAGTAGACCCTTAGCAGCCAGTGCATCTTCTCCACCACCGTTAGGAAACCAGTGGTACTGGGCCTGGAGCACTGGGAATCGGCTTGCTAGGAACAGGCCACTGTTGAAAAACTTGAAAGAAGAACATCTGCCTGGTGGCTGGCAGGCATACACACCAACATCATACAGTATGTGTCCAAATGCAGGTCTTAGTGCTTGGGTCAGTTTCTGTGCAGCTCTCTTATCAAACACCTCCTCCAGGCACAGTATGTCTAGGTTGGCTGGAAACAGTAATGACACCTCCCAGGGTACATCATCCTGCCAGCGGAGACCCTGTGAAAGCAATGCTGGGGGGGCACTCCGGTGACCGTCTTGGCCATGCTGGTTGGAGTTTTGATTAGAACTGACATGGGGAGAATCTGATTCAGTGCAGGGTTCTTTTTTGTCATCACAGGGCACAAAAACCATGTGACTGTTGGACACTGTGACTGAAACATGTCCGTCAGCTGGGTCTGAAGAAATACTTAGTGGGGACTGGGCCTGTCTATCTGTTGCCCCATATGTAGATGAGGTAACTGTGGGGAGTAGGCTGTTGGAGGGGCTGAGTGTACCACAGCTGTTCGGGGAGTCAACAAAAATACGGATATGAGGTCGACACACCCCCTCCACAATGCGCTGACCAATGGCAGCTGCCCTCCGCTGCGTGTGTCCCAGGTTGTTAAATCGAGCTATGCCATCAGGCAAAAGACATAGGTTGGCTGTTACAAAGCCAAATGATGCCTTTCCTGCAAGCTCAAATCCCCTGTGTCTCTCCTTCTCTGGTGAGGATGGCACGACTCTGTGGTAGCAAAAGGGTCTGCGGCAGACCTGAACGGGAGCCCAGAGCAGAAAGCCGAGCAAGGCCAAAGGGGCTGTAGCAAGAAAAAGAAGGAAGAAGATAATTGAGCCAAAAAAGACCGTTAGAGGGTGGAGGTAGCATTCCTGCTCCAGTCGCTGGGTTTGCTCAAGGGTGGTGGACTTGCACACAGCAATGAGGCGATCAAGAAACCAAAAACAAGGCAGGATTAAAACCCATCCCACAGCATGGATGCATGCAACAAACCCATTAGGGAAGGGAGAAGTCTGCAGGGCCATGCTTCTGCACACTCTCTAAGCAACAACTACAATGAACACTGGCAATTCCTGTTCTGGCCTCATTCCTGTAGAAAGTCTCTTCTTCACAGGCTCAACAGGACACTAAAGACAAGAGAAACAAAAGATGTTATAACATGGGTTTGTTATTGTAAAACATAAATATTTACAGTATGAGTTGAATAACTGGTTTTTATCTGACTTCATGCCCATAGACGCAGTTATGGAAACATGAAGCAACTGAAGTTTTTGACATGAGTGCAGTGCAGTTAGGTGCAGCTGTCACCATCTGCAGTGTTGCTAGGGGGGGGGAAGACAACAAAAACGTGAATACCACACCTTTGTGTGCACACATAAATCCTAATTGTGTAAACTCGCTGGGTGTATCAAAGAGAAAACCAAACATTTTTTTCGACTCTTATTTTATATTTATATAATGAATACATTTTAAATAACACCTAAGATATAATGGATTCAGGATACAAACAGAGTGGACAAAATAAAAATAAAACAAAAAACAGTTTCATAGTAGGTAATTTGTCCTTAAACGGCTCCATACAAGGGTTTACTCCCAGTGTAACTAAGACTTTGGCCTTGACACAAAGTGCTTAACATAAATTACATGCAGGAAGCTGCGGAAACAAGCTGATTATACAAATACAGAACACAGTCAGCGTGAGCCGCCATAAATTCAATCATCAGGTCATTTACATTTGTGACATTTCGGAGCGTGGCCAGTCGAACGCGTACTCGAACAGGTTAAGTTAGTGAGAGTCTGAGTAAAGGTAGTCATCCCCAACCAGCTATGCTAAGCTAACACTTTCACCTATTCATTTAGAAAAGGGGAGTCAGAAAGACTTTGTCTCCACAAACGCTGGCGTGTATCTTTATGACCGCATCACGTCGCCGTTTCCTTATAACACGTGGTTAACGATAATGAATCCCCACTTATCAATAGCCTGAGCTACGTGTATCAAATTGCTCACAAATCAAAGCGTGTCACCTGTCCTCCTGCCGTGCAGCGTAATGTAAGCTAGCTTGAAAATAACCCTCCGCTAACGTGTCAGCCCCGACAGTCCTACCTTGGCACGAAAGGTGACACAGTCCTCCCGATGAACCCATACAACGAGGAGCTTGCTATAGCACATTTGTTTAGCGGATTATAGCACGTTCAGGTGAAAACCAGTTTGAGTCTGAAACAAAGATTGACGTCTCAATAAAGTAGCCTGCCCCGAGCAAATGGCATTATTAAGGCACACCCTAATGGCGTTGTCATGGTGTCGGGCCCGTTTGGGCACGTGACCTTCCGTGAGGTGACCTGTTGAAGGCTGGTAGATAAACTCAGGAAGGATACTTACTGTGACCAACACAGTATAGATACACACCTAGTTACAAAGTTAAAAAGCATTTCTGTATATCACATATCTGTAATTTCTTGGCGAGTTGACATAACATTACCAGGGCTGCAAGCAAGTCATGTTTCTTTTTCTGTTTTGGCAATACATTATTCTCATTTGCTTGCCAACAACCTGTAACTTCAAGTATAACACTAAAGACAATTTATGTAAGCAAGAAATGTCATTTTTTGTTTGCATGCCAAACAGGTTGATTTTTTATGTGTTTATTGCTTCAATAAGCTGTGTTCAGTTGGCATTTAAAAGTGTATATGAGCATTATTTGTGGCTTTATCTATCTAATTCAATTACACGCTGGCAATTTCATCATGCAAAAATACTAGCAATATAAAATGTATCTTATCACTTTATTTCCAGTTTATGGGTGGTATGTCTACCAAAGAAGAAGAGGCTTTCTGTCTTTCTCTGCCAATTTGCAGAGACAGGTGAGCACAAGCAGAAGGTCCTTCTGAAGTTTTCCTGGTGCTATGGTCAATATTATCTTTTTTAGAAATTCTGGGCTAATAAAGTCTTTTGTAAAATTGTGGTATTCTTCAGGCCTCTCCTTTAGGATCCCATAAGTATTAATAATAAATTCAATAAAAGTTGGATGAAGTTTTGATTTGTAGCCCAGTTGGTTCAGCTTTTCCATGAGGTCAGCGTACCTCTGAGTGAGATGAAGCCGATAGCCTTCATCTACCCTTCCTGTCAGTGGGTGTGTGCTAACCTGCAACAAGGGATGTGAGAAACCAAGACATTTTCCTGAATCAAAAAAGTGGACTGTATGTATTTTCTAAATGACAAAATGAAAGGTTTAAATTTGAACACCTCAAATATTAATGAAAGATTTCTAACCTCAATTATCTTATCTGGTATATTGAGCACTGTGAAACCATAAAGCCTTTTGTGACCCTGGAAGACATGGGACAGAATCCTTCTATCCAACTGGTAGGCGATCTCTCCTATAAACCTGTCTGAATCTACAAAAAAAATTATATTATTATTATAATATATTTTTTTAATTAGAATAAAATAACTTCTCTAAAATTTCTCCTTGTCAGGTATCATTCACCTTTGACATCAATAGGAGACTCAGCCAGGCAGCTTTCACCGTTCGCTTCCTCACTTGGGGTTGTGTGCATTGAGCATTGGATGAAAGCATTGAAGTCAACAGGGGACGAGGTCGGGGCTTCATCTCTGAATTGTTTTTTTTGCAAGTGTTTTGTGAAATGTCGCTCATCAAAGGTTTGCCATAGACCAGATGTTTTTTTCCCTAATGGCAAGCAAACTAAAGAAAAAGCCAGGCATTCTTCTCATGCATATTGTACATTTTATATGAAGCACTTTGTTGTAGAACGCTAAATAAATGGTGTCTAACAAGATGGACAACAATTTCACTGAAAGTACAACAATGCAATTATAACAAATACATAATAATTCATCAGATTCTACATTTACCAACAAAATAATATTTGTTATTGTGTATTTAAAGAATTTTTTTTACAGAAGAATTACCTACTAGGCTACAGTTTTGGGGAGATGACATTATAATTGAAGGTAGCAAACCCAGTTAAACAAAACATCCATCCATCATCTGTAACTTTTTATCCTGTTTAGGGCTGGAGCCTATCCCAGCTGTCATTGGGTGATAGGTGGGGTACACCCTGGACGGGTCCCTAGTCTATTCCATGGTCAACACAGAGACATACACAGACAGACAAACATTCACACTGAGATTCACAGCTACACCACAATTTAAAGTCACCAATTAGCCAACATGCATATCTTTGGACTGTGGGAGGTAACCAGAGCACCCAGAGAAAACCCACAGGAGCACAGGGAGAACAAGTAACAAAACATCTCCTTTCTAAAATAAAATTATTTTCATTTTCTTGGAAAGATAAAAAACCAACCTTTTGAATGTATTATAAATATACTAAGATACCAGATAACCATAACAAAGACCAGTTATGGTTTCAAGATAATCACTTTGGATTTGTAACGCTCAACATCCTATGAAATTCTGCTTCAACATTCAGTTGGATAAATTAGTTTTTATTTGTTGGAAATTTACTCCACTCACAAAACAATAGGGGTATTCGAATTGCGGGTGAAATTTCAGACCGCACCTAAAATGCACTACAACCTTTACAGGAGCTTAATTTGACCTTTTTTAAACTTTTGAATGCACATGTCCAGCTGTTCAATGTATCAGTGCTTATTGCATAACATTCTGTTCTCTGATAAAGTGATTGACCACAAAGATCACAATGTGATTATTGACCACTAAATGTTCTGGTTCAATGGCAATTTGTATTTGAATGGTCCTCTTCGTCATGCTGTTCACATTTTGACATCATGAAGCCAAGAGGACACATGACAACTGACAAGTTATTTAGACGTTGACATTTTTTGTTGTGGTATACCCACCACTGTTAGCTTTTGTCTCTATAAATTGAGATGAAGAAAATTGCCAATGCATGCTTCTACTTAAATGCCTGACTGTCACGATATAATATATATCACTGTAACATGAATGTTTTACATTTTCCATAAATTTCACCCGAAAGATGAATATCCCTAACTTTTTGTGAGTAGTATATATATGCTGACATCATAGACTAAAAATCTAGTGGCAAAATAAAAACACTCACTACCTGTTCGCTCCAACTGAGTTACATCGTTGAAGTTCTGCAACCTGGCTCTCAAGTCTTGGTTTTCCTTGACCACACTTATCGTCACCTTCAATTGATCGTTTTCCTGTTCAAGTCTTTCATTTTCCAACTGCAAGGCAACAATGCTTTGTTCTGGGTCCATTGTGGGTTTCCTAGTTTCACTGCTGAGCCACAAGCACCAAAAAGTTTCAGGATACTGTCAGAATGAATTTGTATCAACTCACATGATTCTCTGGTTCTATCAGGCATTTTTCACCTGATACAAAGGATTGAGACAAGGTGTAATAAAAATGTCTTACCAAACAGAAAATGTACTGTGAATGCTTCGCCATTGTAAGGATTTTCCAAGCAAAGCTGAACTGCCTTTGCTGTAATAGCTGAAATGAAATGTGGCTCCCTTATATACTGGTTAGGCAAGCTTCAAAGCCAGGCAGACTTAAAAATGTCAAAGGCAATTATGTGATGTCATCGATGATGTAATCGATTTGAACAAGTATAAAAATCTTAAGAAGTATAAGAGATATTAAAATGCCACATATAAGCATTAATGTCCTTTATAAGGTGAACATTTTGAAGTTTAAACTGTGTTTCTAGCTAAAAGTATGCCAAAGTAGTTAGACGGCAAACATGTACGGAAGACAGAAGTCAGAATAATAATGTGTTGACATAAACAGATTTATCGCCCTGACGACTGAGGAAACCTATCCTATTGATAAAGGCCACAAAACAATTGATTTGGTTTAGAAAATGATATGCCCTTCTCCAGAGCTTTCAAGTTCAGTATTACAGGACCTACACATTCCAACACATTACACTGCAACAGAAAAATGTGTTATTAAAAAATAATAACATAAAAAACAAGTTACACTTGGTGAAGCAGTAATCCTAAACAATGCAATCACCACACCGTACTAAACTATACTGATTGCAATAGGCATGAAGTCAAAACTACTTTTTTGTCGGAATTTCTAGCTGTTCTTCTTCCTGTTCATCAGCCCCTTGCGCTTCCAATAATAGAAAGAATATAGAGGAAGATGTTGATGACATCTGTGTATAGGTGAAGAGCAGCAAAAATGTATTCCTCAGGACTCAGGGCCAGTTGCTTGTTCCCAAGGAGCAGCTGCGTGTCAAAAGCCAAGAACTGTAACAAAAGAAATTTACAGAATTTACAGTGATCAAAACATTAACTGGAGTGAAACAATGAGATCTGTTTTCTTTGTACTTAACAAATCTTCTGGAAAGCAACAGGTATTGTAGCCTCATCACAGCATATAAGAGTTAAAAATTATTTGGAGTATTAGTTTCTTACTTAATCGTGCCTTCTTTTATGGTTGTATTACTTGTGTACTTGTGTGAAACATATTTGTTTTAAATGCAGCCAGACCATCATTATCGTAATGGTCATCTAAATACTTTTAAGTACTATACAAAGGCTGGTTAGTGTGATCATAGCTGGATTTCAGCAACACGTGTAATTGGTAATTGGTATGCAGTTTTACCCTATTTTGAAACTGGAAAGAAAATTACAATTACAACATTATGCCTCTGTGAATCAGTCAAGTTGCAGTTTACATGCTAGTCTGTCCAGACTCATATATTAAGCAATTGGTCTATGGGTCCAAGTAAAAATTTGTTGCAGAAGTAATAAGATTCCTACAGGCACTTACAATCTTGGCAGATAAGAGATGAATGACTTTGTTAAATGAGTTGACTTTTCCCCACCAAAATCAGTTTATCGTTGAGTCCTTCTAGATACTTTATGGGATTTGAAGAAATTTCACGAGAGCGTTTCTGTGATATCAAATTCAAATAGCAAATTTAAAGAAATCTCTTCAAGACATTTGAAGAAATTCTTGAATCATTTCTATGATAGCACAGTTTTAATTTGTTGCAATTTTTTTAAATCTTTCAACACATTCCTGAGACATCATGTTCACTAGAATGAAATGGACAGACAACCTGAAAATATAATGTTACCAGCTATGGCTATCACTGATGCATCAGTCAACATGATCATATACATTAAAACTAGAAGAAATAAAGTTTGTCTAAGGACTTACACAGGTGAAAAGCAACGCTCCCAATCCAGCATACACAATGTGCAGAATTCTGTTATGGATAATGATGCAGAGAATGCTGAAGACGATCAGGACAATGAGACACACGAAAAGCATGCCGTAGCAGGAGGTAAAGTCATACTTGGTCTGCAGGAGGAAGCCAAAAGGGAAATCACTGTGTGATTGCTGTACATGATATACACATGAAACGTAAACTGACATTTACAGACCTGCAGAGAGAAGATCACCACTGTGAAGCACACAACTGCTGTAATGCCTACTGCCATGATCACTGAGTCAGTGTCGTGGTAGCTCGCGATCATTCCCACCATGTAGGACATACTGAGGGTCAGGACAGCCTGAAATTTATTAAAACAAATACATGAGTAATGTTTGACATGTCTGGGAGTGTAGTTCCAAGGTATGAAACAAAGAAATTGCGGTTAAAACATGTATGTGTATATACCAACTTAAATTAAATGTCTGTATCTAACAATTGTAGACTGAAATGTCCTAAAAACACAGTTAGGTTTTCAGCAAGGAAACTTATATATTTAGTTTTTAGAAACATTCTTTCTTAAATGACATTAATATATAAAGCAGAATGCCTACACAATAACCATTCAAGAGTCCAAATCTGATAACAGTCTCTAGAACTGCAATTCCTCGCCTTTGTTTCCTGTTCAGAGCATTCTTACCAGTGCAACTAGGTTCCATGGATGTCTTCGGCGAACATTGCCACAGCAGCTGATCACACAAAGTGACACAAAGAACACGGCGTATGACACCAGATAGGTCCAGACATTGACAGCAACAAACATCTTCACTGGTTCCACAAAGGTGAAAAGGGCCACAAAGGCTAAAGTCACCATCAGCTGAGTAGTTAACACCATGAATACCTGGTAGAAAAAGCAGCAGATACACAGGATTTCCAACAACAACGACACTTTTTTATACCACAGTATAAAAAGTTCTCCAAGCAGGGTATGTTAAGGTTAATTCTTCTTCAGAATATGACTATGAAACTCTATCTAATAAAAAAGTAAAAAATAAAAGTAATAAAATAAAAGTAAAATAAAAGTAATAAAAAGTAAAAAAATTCTATTGTTAAGATTCTACATTTGGAGGACTTTGTATGTTACCACTGAGCCATTTATACTATATTGTGTAGTATTTTGCAAATATTTAACCGAGAACCTCTTAATGGATAAAATAACTTAACAGGTAAAGAAGTTACTTCAAACATAATTCACTGTAGTTATTCACTGCTCAATGATTTTGAAAACTACCTACAACCGGCTCATAAATCCAGACGAATTATTCACATGGCTCCTTACCTTTCGAATAAATGCTCTTCTTATTATCTTGTTATCTAATCCAAAATCAAATACTTCATTATCTTCAAACGGTGGCGGTGGATCCTCCTGGTTATTGTACACACCTACCAGAAACATAAAATTGATGAATTTGACACAAAACACACTTCCTATCAATATGACACGAGGTTGAGTTACTAACAATTAGAGTCATTAAAGCCGGCGTTTACGACATATCCCGATCCGCCTTGAGGATTCATGGCCACCCCAAAAGCTCCAGGAACACTTGGTCCAAAAGCAGCTGGTGGGGGGCACGGAGGACCACAAGGTGCTGCGCCCCCTTGCAGGTTCGGGCTTTGCATGTTTGTGTCAAGTACCGGAGGAAACGCTGGATGTCCGGAGAGCAATGGTGGAGAGCTGGTCTTCTCGGTGGTCATCTCTGGCTTGGATCGTAAGCGGAGACTTACTGAAGGTGCTGGTCTATTGGGATGGCGCTAAGAAGCATAAAATAAAAAGATGACATATGTAATATTTGAATTAGGAAATAAACAGCACCATTTAAATGAAGACGGCAGTGTACAGTGCGAGACGCTGTGAAGGCACGTGACGATACTGACTTCCGGGTAAATATAAAAACTAACAAGCATCTACGACACTTTTAATTCAAAAAAATATTTATTGCTTATTATATTTGCATGTTGTTCAGTTTTCAACACTAAATATAGGATCAGTTCTAGGCCTAAACGAGGGTTAGTGTAAAAAAATATATTCACGTGTCTAAATGAAGAAATAAAAGCCCCTCATACCCACCACCTCAAGACAAACAAAATATAAAAAACTTTCTAAAAAGATATATATATATATATATATATATATATATATATATATATATATATATATATATATATATATATATATATATATATATATATATATTTATATTTATATTTATATTTATTTATTTATTAAGTCAACGTCTAAATCTCTTTGAAGTCCTTATCTTAGTCATTGGTTTGTGTGTTTTTAAACCGATTTAAACCATCTAACAAGACATTTGCTGGGTTCTTTCTTCCTGTTTCAATGTCGAGAACATGAGAACTTCCCCTTACTTGTATTGTAACGTCAAATGTACAAAGATCCGACGGTTCCCAAATAAAAGTTACCATATAACATTTTGCTGATAACCTGCCTCCAATATTAAAGCGCACCTAGATATCGCTCTACATTTAACTAATTTAACGTTTTTTCACTTAAGACTAGTCGCAACCATTTAGCCTACATGATTTATACGCGATTTTATATTTGACATCACATTAACACATAAAACTAAGCAATAATTGGGGTAAAAACGCGTCAATCGCAGCGCAGTAATAAAATCGAAACTTAGCGTAAAGCTTCGACACGGGCGATCATCGTTTTTGTTTTTTTTACTCAACAACAAAGTTCACGCTAGCCAAACGAAAAGCAACACGATTGTGTCTTTCAAAGCTACTCACGCTACTGGCAATCGGCGTGTTAATCCAACTGATTTACAAGAAAATAATTTGTGGTGATTTTTGCAGATTCTTAGTCCCACTTCGAAAATGTATTTCTTCTTTTTGTGCACTTAATGCTGGGAAAACGTTCCCCCCCTGCCCCGCCTCCGTGGGTTAACGAACGTAATGCCGCGTTCAGGTGACTTCGGATTAAGGGCGAAATTGTTAATAATCCTAAATTCTACGAGTTTCTTGAGTTCGTTTCATCCAACAACAAACCATTGTATGACCACAGCCTCGGTTGTGTATACTGGAAATAACGCACATAAAAAATGCAGTCATATATTAACTTTGCATTACATGAACGATTATACGTTGGTATAAAATGCCAATTTGAATTTGATGTGAATGCAGCAGCATTGTCTTCAAATATGATTGATTTTGATAATATCTCTAATCTATAATATTTTCTCTTAAGGGAGACAGTAAAGTAATCCTAATCCTAATCCCCCTCCCCATTGTATCCCAGGACCCTGTTCTTTAAAAGTGAATTACAACATGGGGAAACAAGGCTAAAATCATCCTGTCCATTCCCATCCAGTTCCTAGAAAGCAGTTAAATTGTAACTTCACTCAGACCTCACTTGTGTTTGCGCTTTACAAATGGACAAGTGAGCAGAAAGTTTAAATCACCCATACAAAAATCGAATATATGATAAGGTATTAGTATAGGCAAAATGAGCAATCCTTTGTTTGTCTGAGAAATAATCATGTTAATGCAGGTACATGAGGTAGGAGCGTTACAATGTTTAGTTTGAGGTTTTTGATTTGTTCAATTTCACATAATATGGAGGATATCAGCTACTTTTACCAACAACTCTGTAACATTGGAAGGACATACTATATCGGAGTAACAGCAAGCAAGATTAATGTAGCAAAAACATCTGCAGTGATTTATAATGTAAATAATGGCATGCATGAAAACCCTCCAGTAGTATTTGTATGTGTAAATCAATTTTAAAAATCTGCAATCCATTACTAGCTAGTGACTCAAGCCTCTTCATGCATAACGTTTCAGTTGCATTTTGTACATTGCAGAAGTAAAGTTACTTATATTATTATTACATAAAAAGCTATGGTTATCACACCGATTTATTATAGTTTAGATGTATACATGGCTGCATTATTTTGCTATTGTTTGTTTTTTTTTATTCACAACTGTGGGACACACCTGATTTTATTAAACAAATAAGAGGATGTGAACAAAATTGAAATTATACAAAATAGAATAAAAATGTTGAAGGTAATTTCTTTTTATTTCACAAATTACATGTGCATTTCTTTGAGTCATGCAATAAAAATGCAAGGTGAAACAGATACCCTTACATTAGAAAACATTTAATGTCAAGACATCAAATGTAAAAAAATGTAAAAAGTTGACAGTTATTTATTATTATCAAACTGCTGAAGTATAAAAAGCAACATTAATAAGGATCTATTTTAGACAACAATATTAAGTCTACAGAAAACAGAAAAAAGCATTTGACTTATTGCTACCTTTCCACTCATATTTTGTTCTTTATACACAGTGTAGTGCTTTGTTAAGCCACATTTCAACATACATAATGCTTCTCGATCATGTGAGATGCAGCAGCACATATTGACATGTTCTAATGTAGACTTCATCCTAAAGCATGAACACAAATACAGGGTTTATCTTTGTAAGGCTTCATAATAAATACATAAATAGCATAATTTAAAAAGGCACATTAGGAAACTTTAGTTGTTTTTTTTTTTAAAAGGAAAGATTTACATTCAACAAAGTTTCTTCCTTTCTGCTGAGCTTACTTTAGGTTTAATTTAAAGGGAAGAAAAGTGAGCACTTTTACCAGCATTAGCTGCATTTTGTCTTTTGTACCATTAAGAAAATACTTTTTACAACGGAACTAGGAGAGGCTATCTAATCTATGTCACTCCAAACTGTTTTAAGAAAAAAAGAGGAACAACCCCAACAAAACACTGAATTCACTATAAATATCTGCATAGCTTTACCAAACAAAGTAATTGTTCAAAACTATTAAATACTGAAAACTGCATGGTGATACAACATGCTGTTCCCATGTGTATTGCATGTTTTAGCTGGTTTTCAAAGTAGTGGGTAGGAAACCTGATCATAAGACATAAATGTATCCGAGTTTATACAAATTCCACTGAAATAAATTCATAAATTTCAGCAATGGTTAACATGAGGTCCAGTGTAAGTGTACTTCAGCTAACAATTTTACTGCTGAATAAATATTAAATATTATATAGTCATAATAGATATAAATATTAAATAGATGTAATAGTGACAGAATACTGATCTCCTTTCAACAGAATATACAGTAGTTCCTCATTTGTCTTCATATTTTTGATTTTCCTCAGGCTCTTTGGACTGCTAAGCTAAAATCTGGGTGTGATGCCATCATTCAGCTTCTACTGTATTTCTACTTATAACTTTGTCTTATTCAAAGTGGGAGTTGACCTCCACTGTCCTCCTTTTAGCTAGTTTGGATTTTTTTACTGCATGCGATCTGTCTGGAGCTGCTGTGGTTGGTACTGGCTGAAAGCAGCAGCAGCAGCAGCAGCTCCTGGAGTGGCAGCAGTTGCGAGTGGCTGCTGGACGTATCCATACCCTGCTGTAGTCATGTAGCTTGTTGGTGCTGGTGAGGCCGCGTATGGATACTGATCATAGGCAGCGGCAGCAGCAGTGGCAGCAGCTGCAGAGTACTGAGCATACGCTGCTCCTGTGTAGTCAAGGTATGGAGAAGTGGCAGCAGCAGCTGTTGCTGTAGCAGCAGAAGGTTGTACATGAGGAATCACCACACTGGGTTGGACAAAGGCCTGAGGGTAGATGTAGTGAGCAGGGATCCTGTAGGATACAAAGACATGGGTAAAAGCAGAGCCACGAGCAGTTACCTGTCCAACGGTGAAACTTAATTCTGGAAAACTAAAAAGCAGGCGCCAAAAATATGTCAATCCAGTCTCCAGAACACAGCAAATCCATTCATTAACAACAGAAAACCCTACCTAGAAATGAAAAGTTAAGAAAGCAGCAAAACCAAAAAGGAACACAAGCGCAGATTTAAAAAAAAAAAAAAAGCACCAGAATCTTAAAACACAGTAAGGCATTAAAAGAAGACACAGGCCAGCTCTGCACCCAGTGTTTTACTGAAAAGTTTACAAAATGTGAGCCTATTGCACAGCACCGCAACATATCAAGAAAAAAAGTGGACATTATTCTATCCGCATACTGAAGCACCACAAATACAGGCATGCCCACACATGTTAATACGTCCTTAAACACAAACACGTAGGCTTTCTATCACTTTTACATTAAAATTAAGCAAATAAGATATGCAATAGGCTCTGACACATTGTTGGAGCCATTTCTCCTAAAAAGAAGAAATCTTTTTAACAATTTTAAAGGAAAAAATGGTTTGGGGGGCATTGGAAGAGCAATATTCTACATTAGATAAATACAAGCCTGTAATATCTGAGTAAATGTAAACTTGCGTTAAGTGCTGAGTAAGTATACTGAGGGGCAGGTGTAAAACTGTTATATTTGTCCATAGACAAGTTCCCCCTCCCCTTCTGACACACATACAGCCCCCACACACAAAGATACACACGCCAACTTGACTGACAAGCGAGGCTGGAAGCATGCTATTTTTGCTCCCCTTGTCATCTCCAAAGTACAAGCTGATCTTCTCCTTCAGTAACGCATGGCAGGGCACTCGTGCACTGTAATGGCTGCCTACACCACTGAATTGTCTCAGTGATTTTTCTGAGTTTACTTCTTTATCATCAGACTAGCAGTATTCTAGCTGGTGAAGAAGTGGTGATATTGTTACCAGGGCTGTAGCGTATGATACCCTGCTGTAAAGAGCTATCTTTGCTACAATGGCTGACGCATAATTGCCACAGATAATGTTACATGGTTTGTTTATAAATCTTATTGAATGTCATCTTCAAAGATGGAAGCTACCATACTGCTATTATTTCTGATTTTGACATCAACAGAAAGAGGTGGAATGAACATTTTGTGATTGTACAAGTTAGGGACCAAATAAGGATGCTTTATAAATCACCAGAACACATGGGTAATCCCCGGCACGTAACCCGAAGGCCTCATGGGCACATGACTCGGTCCACCTGTTGTCCACAGCCAGGCGGCCCTGTCTGGGCCATACATTATTAACAGCGCTGTCGAGTTACTCCCATTTTCCATTTGAATTTGAGAGGCTGTGGAGATCACTATAGCCAACAGCTGCTGCCGAAGAGACTGGCTAAGATCTGTGTCTCCAACCTACAGTGCAGTGAACATTTGTGCCCTCTAGATTTAAAAAAAATAACTCAGGATTTGTTTAGTTGTTGTTAAACTAAGTAGTGATTCCATAATCAGTCCTACAATTGGTGAATACACAATCTGATCCACCATTCAACTGGAGTCTTAACATACGAAAGTGACTTTCTTCACAACACTGGTGCTTTAATAATAGTGTACACAGCGGGAGGGGGGGGCAACTTCTCGGCTTCTCTATGTGCGTTTTCATTCCTCCTGCACATTTTATTTTTAGCGTTACATGGCAGCCACTGGAACTATTAAAAAATTTCAAAACATGTTGTTGGGTACCTGTCAATATACGCTACAAATGACAGCAGTGGGTTAATATTTAAAAGAAAAACAAAAAAACCACAGCATCATTGGTAAGGAAACAGAAAAAGAACTCCCACATGCAAGCCAGTGTTTGTTTTGTTGCAGGGGATCGATTTCGAAATTAACACAGTGTGAGTGGTCATCAGCCCCCTTTTGACAACAAAACACAGTCAACTTAGGGTTAACTACAAATTGGAAAAAATAAACCACAGGCTAAATCAGAAATAAATCATTAAACAAAAAAAAAAAAGAATCAACACCCCATTGCAGTTACAACTCCCTATCAAAACTCTCCAAGTCTGCACAAAAACCTCCTGCACTCCCCACCTCCCGCACTGCAAGTAGAAAATTAGCACACAGTTAAGCTGAAAACCACATCATACTGAAAACAAGGCACACACCAGTCTATGTACTATGTAAAACTGAAAAACAAACAAACAAACAAAAAAAAAAACATAAGACTTCCATGCATCTAGTCACCATTTCAGTTTGTTTGTGTATGTCAGAGTATACAGGTAAGACTTTAGTGCTCTGCCCAATGCAGACTCAGCTATTCCTCAAATCATCATGTCCCTTCATCAGCTATTTTAACCGTTACCGATCCTGTCAGATCAGAGAGAGATAGACAACATGAAGTCAAGTGCTGTAATGGCTGGAGACACATGTTCACTTCCTTCACAGTCAACGCCAAAGTGAGGGGTACAAATTCACACTCACATATCCTCATTCAGGATTTACCAGGAGGAGGCAACAATTAAAAAAAAGTTGTTTACAACAATAATAGCTGTTTCAACTTAGTGTTTTTATAAAAGCAGACTTTGTGAAAGAAGCAGAGTAACATACCCATAAGGTCTTTGGATGAATGCTGGGTGGATCTGAGGCACACCAAAAGCAAATCCTGAAACAAAAATAATAATTATTAAAGTTTTGTGAAACATCTTGGAGATTTATCAAGAACAGTGGAGTTGATTTTGGAGATAGTGGTTTTATGCTTTGCAAGGCTTTCAAAGAAAGTGGAAAAAATATAATCAAGGACATGTGGGCTAATTTTCCTAATGTCACCGTGAATATATCCTATTTAAATTTTCTAATTTCTATCTAATGAAACTGTATCTACTTCTTGAACCTTGGTGTTGCTCACTGTGTGCAATGTGTGTGGGGAATTTTAAAGTCAATCTAAGGTGTGAAATACAGTCTCTCACCTGGCTGTATGACCCTGGGCTTGGCCCCCAAATAGGCCAGATTCACATTGGCTTTCCTTCCATCTATAATGGGGTTGGGGTCTTTGCAGGCTCGGTCAGCAGAGGCCCGGTCTGCCATGGTCACCTACAAGAAAAAAAAAAAAAACATTTTCTATTCACTTTTGGGAAATGTCAAGTCTGGCAAGTGTGATCAGGGGTTATCCACCAATTGTGGACCACCTGTTTTGTTCCAGCTCAGACCTAAAAACGTCTGATCACCTCTCCTGTTCCAGACCCTTAGTAAGCCATGGCTTTCCAGTGTCTGCCACAGTAACAGCTACAAATGAACTATTTCTAACCTGGCTGTCACACAGAACAGGAAACCATGTCCGAGTTCACTTTCAGATATGCCCCCGTACTTGCTCAGTTTACTTTACCCCGATTACGCACATGTGCAAGCAACTTTAAAACCACTAAAATGTTTCATTTAGTTCACTTACGAATCCATAACCTCGGGATTTCCCTGTCTGTCGATCAGTTATGACCACAGCCTCCTCGATGTCCCCGAACACTTCGAAATATTTCCTGAGACTTGAGTCGGTTGTGTGGTAAGGAAGACCTCCCACAAAGATCTTAGTGAAAGTGGTGTCTTTCTGTGCCGAGTGCATCATTTGTGGATGCGTTGGAGCGATATTCTGGAAGCTGTAAAGATAAAGTGAAGAACGGAGAGCTGGATCAGGGAGAGTCTAAGGACAGCCAGTCTCCCCACAATGTGACTGTGGATCCAGGGAAGAACACCTGTTAGTCTGTAGCAGGAAATTTCCCAGTTGTCATTGTGTGACACAGATACTTAACTCCACCCATATCTAGACCACCACGCTGTGCTCAGGCTGCCTACTGTCGCACAGCTGCTAAACCGGTGGCAAGGACACGCTGTGCGAAAATAAATGTAGAAAAACCCAGAATAAGGTTCTTTGATTTTCCTAATAAAGCGAGAAGAGATCTGGGCAAAGGCAGAAGTCTGAGACGACGTGGACTTTCAGATGTGTGTTTTACATTTAGTATAAAATCATGTGACTTATAAGTTTTTCCCGCAGTGGAACCTCATGCAGACAACAAAGCACATCAACAGCCAAAGTGTATTTCACACGTTATTTATCCGTCCCTTGTTACGTTTTCTAATCTTAATCAGTCATTTTCTAAGAAACCATATTCACGAAGGATTGACAACTGAACAGGAATACAACAAGCGAACCTGTTGCCTGCTATATTCCCAGGACTGGCAGGATTAAATCGGTCACTGTGGGCCCTTGGAAGAGTGACCTAGCTCATTTGCTAAACGAATCATGTTATCTACACTCACTGTACAGATGGTTAGACCAGCACTGAACCTTCTCTAGTATTGTTTGGTTGCTGTCAGCCAGCAGCCTGGATTAGCTCCACTGGGTGACACTATTCTTCATTCGTAAACAAGCTGCTCAGCTTCTGACTGCTCGGACAAGGTTTGACATGTAGCAGTATGAATGAAATTATGCCCTTTCTTATAAAATCTAAAGTTTTCAGTGAAACTACCCTGTCCAAATCATTTTCAGTTAGGTGTCAGTAATTTACGAAAACTTGAAAGGATCAAAGATTCTGGCAGATTCATGCCGTGTACAATGTTTTGATAAAGCCTCCTATGCTTTTTCCTTTGTAAAATGCACTCCATCATAATTTAAAAAGCACATCATCAAATTACAGAAACAGCCAAATCCACTGCAGTTTTGACCTCACTCTCCTTAGTGGTATGATATTATTAAGGTCTCATGAGTGCAGTGGTATTTTCTGTTTTATGAATTTCAAGCACATTAGATTACTAGATAGATGATTAGATAGATAATTGTCACATCATGAATACTAAAATGACAACTAAAGTACGCCCCACCATAAAAACATCTGGAAACTAAAAGCACAAATTTGAAGGGAACTAAAGCTTTCTAAATAAAAAACATAAGATTTGATCAATTCAATTAAAAAAATGCTCTGATAAAGAGTCCACACATACATTGATTGTAAATGTTCTATTTTAGAACATTTTGTACCAATAAAAACAGTTTGAGATACATTATAAATACAATTCTGTACATTATAATAGTGTAAATTCTATGTTCTATGTTCAAATTTCTATTTACAACTCCTTATGAGGGAGAGCAGCTTTGTTCTCTTCTTTAAAGTAAGGTCTTGGGTTTCTTTAATTTACTTGTAGTAACAGCTTGATTATATATCTACTTTTGAGTCAATTCCACAGTTTCTTCTTCTTCCATTAAAATGTGTTCATAGGACAACAATTCTCTGTAACTAAACAACTTCAGCACTTCTGCATCCTGTCCTCAAAAGACAAAAGTGCATTGTTGAGTACCTGCCTACACAAAGTGTTGTTTATCTGACAGTTAGCATAGAGAATGCAGATGGACAAGTCTTCAATCAGTCTGTTAGACTGAATGGCATTCTGAATGTCTCTGGGCATCAAGATATACACACATGTTTCAAGTTCATATTGTTAGTTGCTGTGACAGTGAACATGTTATGGCAAGTTCAATGAGTAGTATGGGGTTTATGTGCCTTTCATTCTGGAAACAGGGTGACAGGGCATCAGTATATTGGCAGATTTAAGTGATAACAGTTTTTCAGTCCCATCAGATAGAAACACCTTTTTCATTAGTCGGAAGACAGTTGGCAAACTCTCCAAGAATCCTTTCCAGTGCAAGCCTTCAAACAGCAAGAGTCTCATGCTGGATGGGGATTATTTCCTCCACAGTGTTACAGTACTTAAACAAGATAATTAAACATGCTACCTGCAGTCAAACACTGAAAGCAACTCAGGTTTTGCAGATTTGTCCTCTGTTCAGGGTTTGTGGCATTTCTCCTAAAGATATGGCACTAATCTTTACTTGGAGGCAGATAAATTCTGAATACCTCCAGATACATACATTAGAAAAATAACACATTACTTATAACAGCAGATATGGAACCGTAGTTCTTTGGTTACCCCTGACATATCATATTGATGTAATTATCAATGTTTATTAACAGTAGTACATTCTTAATCTTCATATACCAGTTTACTCCACTATGAGCCTCAGCGGAGGAGACATTGTCTTATAAAACAATTATATCTAAAGTTCAGACACTAATGTAAGAAAGTGAATGTGGTTAGTATTTCCATATGAACTCCCAGTTCAAAGTTAGGTTCCCTATCAAAAATATCAGCATGTAGAAAACTCAGATATGTGCATAGTGAATTCTCAGTGAACAGTTTTTTGGGATTAAACCTTCATTAAATGCACAGGTACAATATGCTTCAGAGGAGGAGACAGGCCTACAGAATATGTCTGCTCAGTGACTGCAGTTCACCCATAGGCACAGGATCTGAGGACCACCCTCAGGGCCCTGCTATTCCTCAGAAAGCAGGTGCCTCTTTGTGTCCTATCTGATCAGAGTATGGGGTTCTGTGTCTTTGGAGGACGGTCCTCTGGTGAGACGAGATGGCTTTACAAACACACCGTGGCCTTGGGGGCAGCGGAAATACACTCTGCCCTGGACAGTCCCATTGTGCTTACCTGCAGAAGTATAAAGCAAAACTCTAGCTCAATTGTTTGCATACACTGACATTTACATTTGATGGGTAACACATTTGATAACAACATTTGTGTAATATTTGCACATAGCATGCAACAACATTTAAGATGAGGATCTATAAAATTTAGATACTAGAGAACTGATATGTACCAAAATAAGTACTGAAACATTTACCAAATTAAAAAATGAACTTGACAGTCCTCTATTCTACTAAATGATATTATTACAAATAATGGCACATATATATTTGGCAAACTCCTTAAAAGGACTCACCCACTGCCATGTCCAGCTTAACACCAATCCAGATCCCCTTAGCAAACTCCACCCCTCCGACATAGTGGACTGTTCCTCTCCTCTTCCCCACCCACACCTGTTCCCCTGGAGCCATCCAGTCTGGAAGCTGAGCTGCAGGGGTGCTCTCATCTCCACTGGAATCCCCTGAGGGCTCGGCACTGCTGGGGTTAGGGCTGGGACAAGGACTAGCATGGGGAAGATCTCCTTGTGCTGGCTCCTGGATCAGAGGTTCTCCGCCTGCTCGCAGAGCTGGGGTAGGAGATGGGGCTGTAGATGAAGTGACCTGGGATAATGTTGTTGGAGGTGGAACTGATACAGAAGGAATTAATCGAGTTGGAGATGGATTTTTGTCTGGCACAGATTCTGGGGTTCTGACTACAGGACCAATTACAGGTGTGTTAGGGCAGAGCACAGGTATACTAACAGAGTCTTCATTATTGGAACATTTGCATATACCAGTGGAAGCATTTTCAGGATTAGATATATTGATTATACCAGACATGTCAGAGGAGTGTTGGCTGACATCTACATTAACTTGTTTCCTGTGCTGGTTTGGAGAGAGCTCCAAACCCTCCTGTTCCCATCCTCCTCTAAAATGTGCTAAATCACTCTCTCCAAAACTGTCACCAGCCCCTTTAAAATCAGTGAACTCCTGGCTGGTACTGAAAACAGAGTCTTGAGGCAGAGAGAATGTTTGCTGCTTGTCTGTGCAATTAGGAATACTGACAGGTGAGGTCTGTTGGTGGATTAATACATCCTGAATGCCACCTGCTGAGACAGCAGGCTGCTGTGTTTGGGTGCAGCCTCTTCCAGGAGGGCAGCCAAGAGGGTCCTGGGGGTCTCTGGAGGTGCAGCTGAGGTGGTCAGAGCTCTCACTGGCACTGAAAGGCATATCAGACAGCGTAACGTTGGAGGCACTGTGTGAAAAATAGCCACTAGTGCAACTGCTGGCGGTGGGGCTTCGGGACAGCTCTTTCTCTCTAATCCCACCTCTACACTGACTTCCCTTTAAGTCAGAATGGGAGGACAGAAAACCCTCCTGGCTCTCCAGAGTGGCATTATAGATCTCAAAGTTTGCAAAGTCTTCTGGGATGTAAGGTTGGAAGCTGCTGTGGTCCTGAGTGCTTTTATTTAGATTCAGAGTCATGTCCATATCTGCCTCCTCTTCCTCAGAGTCCTGCTGATCAGAACAACAGCCGCAGGACAAAAGACCCGGCAGACATGTGAGATAGAAACTGTATAGAGCAATCGCCTGTAAAAACACTTAATACCACTTCATGTGTAAATGAAGAAAATTAATAAATGATGTAAAATGTGATAATGAAAACGAAAATGGTACAAATTTGTAATGTTTTATTGCATTTTCTTTGCGGTGTTTGCTAAGTCATCAATGTAACAATATCCACTGTTCACAAAAAAGCATCATTAAACTTGGGTGCCATTCTATGTTACTGCATTTCCAATGTTGTTAGAGCAACTGGAGTAAATTTAGATGGGTTCTAATTGTTAGACTGCTTAAGAATAAGCTATAAGGCTATACAGGCCAACATATCCATTTCTTTAGAAATATTCATATTTCTTTTTGTTTTGTTCTCTTTATTCTCGCAAAAAACAGTTTCCTGCTCTTTAGACTAACGTGTGCACTGGATATAACAGTAATAGAAACTAAAACTATACTGTAACCATTTGTAATTGTTCTCTCATACTAAACTAAAAACAATTCATGCTCTTTCATTTCATATGTACACTGGCACAAAAACTACAGCAATTGTTGTGGTTGCACCTTGTGTTTGTTTGTAGAAGGGTGTGACTCTCAATGGAAATGCTGTGGGCCACAGAAGGACTGGAAGCATGTGTTTAAAACTCTTTTACAGTTACCCTCAGAGCAGTGTGTGCCATTGTGAGTGACACTTACAGCAGTATGTGGCAGTGTTAGGCTGAGCTGTCTGCTGGTGGGAGTGGAGGTGGGGGTGGAGGTGGAGGTGGAAGGTTTGCAGTGGCCCTCGCTGCCTGCCCTGGGTCGGCGCCAGGGACAGGGAGGGGGGAGCAGTGCAGGGTTGTCCACACATAAGTGCATGCTCTGCAGATGGGTCAGAACAACAGCACACACTTCACACACGCACACAGCATGCATGGAGCTGGGCAGGCCAGTTACACAGTTAGTGCCATGCAGTTTAAACTTAAAACCCAGTGCTTGAAGTGTCCTAAGCTGGTGCATGTTAGTTATGCAACTTTTTATTTGAAACACAGTTTATTTGTCCAGTAAGTCCAAGTGTATCTTTAGCCCCCTTTTTCCTTTGTCAGATACACTATACTCCCATCAAACATCTGCTATTTTTTAATGTCATATCAAACATAAATATTATTCAGGTTGCAGCTATTTACATACCACTGCAGTCATACATTAACATTTTCTCTCTCTCAAAACCCCTACCTCTCTTTTTCTAGTCCACTTCAAGCACAAACGAACACAAATATGCAAGGTTAGTTTAAATGGTTGAACAGCCACAGCAATTATAACAAATTAAATCATGAGATATGATACGGGCAAAGCTTTTTCCAGTCAAGCATTGTGGCTTTCTCCAATTGAAGACATGCTCCCTTTGAGTCATGATCTTCCATTTCAAAATAGTGACATCAACACCATAGATGGTGCTGTTGTTTTTTTTTAATCCACATCAGCAACACAATTTTCTGAAACTTCTTCGGGCAGCTTTAGACACTCTTTTGATATAAGTGATATGGTAAAATGTGTAATGGGTTTTGATAAATGACAGGAAACAGAACTGAATAAAATTAAAATTAGAAAGAAAATGAAAAGGGGTAATTAAACTCCCCCCTTACCTCTTGCCCCAGCAGTGGATGAGCCTCCAGGGCTCTCTTTGCCTTGTTCTCCTCTTTCACAGGTAGCAGAGACTTGAGGAACTTGGGTGGCTGGGGAGAGAGAACTTTAAAAGGGCTGGAGCTGAAAAAAGTAGGACACTCTGGCACCAAACCTGTGTAAGAACATGCAGGTATAACCCAGTTATAATGAAGCAACACAAACACAGTTTCTTGCTCAAGTCAGGAAATCATATGGCTGCTGCACATTTGCATTTTCTGTAGATTACCTGTGTTCTCCTTGCTTTTGATGGGTGTGCTGCAAAGTGAGCCATCCTGAGGAGTGTAGTTGGTGCTGTCCACATGGTCACAGTGGTCCTAGACCGTAACATACAGGTTATTTTTACCAGTTTCATAGTGTTCCAGTAAAGTTAAAACTATAGAGAATATAAGGTTGATTTTGTTTGTTGAATTCTGTGCACCATGTGAGATTTCAAGTTCCATTCTGGAGCTGGAGTCTGTGTTTTGACTTTATCTTGTGATTCTGAAAAGCATCACCCGAGTAGGTCAGTGCTGCTGCCATAGTAGGTCAGTAAAGAAGCATTAACATTTTTCTGCCTGATCTCTACAAGATGTAATCAATTTAAATACGATTGCCCATCCAAGCAAAAAGGTATGCAGATAACCCAATGTAACCACCTTAGGTTTGTGGTTACAATTGGTTGGTTAGCAGATAGCAGGTTGGGTGCATACCTCATAAGATAACGCCCCCCCTCCACCAACAGTTAAGATTGGACCAAGTAACTTCACATTCTCTATGGGTCTCTTTTGTGATATAGTACACTTAATTTTAAATATTCTAGGATAAGAATGTATTTACTTTGTATTTTGACAAGGCTATGATAATCATGTCATCATCTAAAATCACCGCCTACCTTGCCGTCTTCATACTCACAACCAGTCAAGTCTGTTTTACTACATGAAGACTGTAGAACAAGAAAAACATGTCAGTGTTGCCATTATGTGCCATAACAACATTTCCATGTGGTTCAGTGAGTAAAGCAGTGATTGATATGTTTATTACATGCTGTACATTTGGTGTGCTGATACTCCTCCTTAGGTGTCTCCCCTTGGCAGTGAGTGCTTCCTTGACTGTCACAGCCTATAGGGAAAAAAACACAGGTTTATCTTCATGTCACTCTCTGGGTTAATTTATTTTGGAGTAAAACACACTTTGTACTGTTATATACAATACCTGCCGTAGCCGTTCCAGACTGAGGATGTTCTCCACTTCCAGAACTCCCCGTGTATATTTCTCTATGTAGGTTTCGCCATCCTGGGTCTCCTCAGTGTCTCCACGAGCTGCCATCAGGGCCAAGGTTTCCCTCTCCTCTGGCTCTTCTGAGGCCTGGAAGAAAATGAGAAGAAACTTGCTTACAAGGGCTGTACCAATTGTCTGCATCACATCAGCTAAGCTGTCTGTGGTAGAAAAACATTTCTTCAATGATTCAATGTTGTACCTTTGGTATGTTGGACACAATCTCATAAGTCACACCACAAGAGTAAAGTGTATTCTTTAAGGACATTCTTCGCTTAAGACTCTGTGTGAAGCTCTGTATGACACAAATAAAAAAACAAGTTAATCACTACAAATGTTGTCTATGCTATGGGCTGCCCAGTTCTTTTAGAAGTAACCTGTTTGTTGTAGATGTTTACAGCGATCCGCTTGCGCAGCACCAGCTCCATGGAGGCAGGGTGACTGAGCTGTACTGTGGCTTTGATGATCAGGTAGATGCGTTCGTTAGGAGATGTGACCCGGTTGAGATGCACAGAATCATGGATGGATGAGTCCCAGGAGAAGACTGCTAACACCTGGTCAGTTAGAAGAGATTTTTGTAACAGCTCCACAGTCATGTGCAGAGAGAGAACATGTGCTGTCAGGCTGCAAATGTGCATACACAAAGTCAGATATGTAAGTGGGTTGCAGCTTTAAGTTTGCAGCAGTTGGCTAAAAATGGAAAAAAGTGCCACATCCTACATCCTTTTGCACAATGTTGCAAAACAAAAAAAAAAGACTTAGTGATTACTTTATAGTTAATGCTGCAGCTCAATATCAAAGAAAAAGTTATTAAGATTATTTTTTTAAGTGCTTGCATGATGTTTTGCCTTCACATGACTTCATAACTGTTCAATTATGCATATCTTCTTCTTTTCCTTTGGGCTGTTCCTTTTCAGGGGTCACCACAGTGAATAATCTGGCTCCATCTAACCCTGTCCTCTGCATCCTCTTCTCTCACACCAACTAACTTCATGTCCTCTCTTACTACATCCATAAATCTCATTTTTGGTCTTCCTCTAGGCCTCCTGCCTGGCAGCTCCAACCTCAGCATTCTCCTACTGATATATTCACAGTCTCTCCTCCGAACATGTCCAAACCACCTGAATCTGGATTCTTTGACTTTATCTCCAAAACATCTAACATGAGCTGTCCCTCTGATGGAGTCATTCGTGATCCCGTCCATCCTCGTCACTCCAAAAGAGAACCTCAATACCTTAAGCTCTGCTACCTCCAGCTCTGCCTCCTGTCTTTTCTTCGGTGCCACTGTCTCTAAGCCAAACAACATCGCTGGTCTCACCACCGTCTAGAACATCCAGAGCAGACCTCCACCTCTCTAGATTTTCTCTCTGCTCTTGTTACAGAACACAATGTCATCTGCAAACATCATAGTCCATGGAGATTCCTTTCTAACCTCATCTGTCAGCCTGTCCATCACCAGAGCAAACAAGAAGGGGCTCAGAGCCGATCCTTGATGCAGACCCACCTCCACCTTGAACTCCTCTGTCGCACCTACAGCAAACCTCACCACAGTCTTACAGCTCTCATACATGTCCTGCACCACTCTAATATAGTTCTATGCCACTCAAGACTTCCTCATACAGACTTCCTTTATTTTCTAAGCTAACCTCTTTCTCTTTATACACTCCTGATCTTCCTCTTTTCACCACCAAGTTTCCTTGTCCACTTTCCCAATGACACACAGAGTACCCTCCTACCTGTCTCCCTGATCACATTAGCTGTATTAACTGTTCAATTATGCACATAAAAGTAGAAAGAATTTTGCCCTAAATGCTCCTGTCTGTGTGCAATTATTTATGAAAGAAGAACTTTTACAATTAGAGCTGAAAAATCAACAAAATATAGTGAGGAGTCTTTGTACAACAACTGACAACCAAACATGCATCTTATCTTACAACAAACAGACAGCTAGTACCTGTAGAAGCAATGGAGCACGCAAGACTTTATGTTTTCATATAGTTTCACAGAGGATGTGGTTATATGACAAACCACAAGTTTGACGTCTCTAAAACTACAACTGAAGAGGGCATTCTCTCTTTTAAAGAAACACTATCCAGTTTCACTCAGTTTTGTCTGGGGTATTATCTGAGTTCCCTTAGTTCCCAGAGGAGGGTAGTAAAGTCAAACTCTTTTCTCACCTCCTGATCACTGTGTCTGATAATAGGAAGATAGAAGAACTGGCTTCCATGCTCCTTCGGCAGGATAGAGTTAACACCTGCAGCATGTGGGCCGGTCAGCTGCTCATTTACTGTCAGATTATCCGCTGGCGGCATAAAAAGCAGTTAGTGTTTATAACTCCTGAGCAAAAACCTCTGAAATTTCATATTAGATGAAGGCTTTGTCCACCTCACCATTCAAATCCAGGAACAGAACTGGGATGTGAGCTTCCATTCCTGCAGGTGGTGTCCTAAAATCGGTTGAATAAGAGGTTAATGGTAAAAAACAAACAGCAGAAAATATTAAACATGAATGATTTGATTTTTGATATGATGATGTGATTTTTTTTTACCAGTCTGCAGGAGCTCCTGGGATGCCACTTCCAGGGGCAGGGACAAGCACTGCATTTCTCTCTTCGGTAAGACCAACCCATTGCTCTACTAGCCGAGCTTCACGCTCAATGTCCTCCTCTGACTTTTCTGGATAATTACAAAGAGGAATGAAAGTTTCCATTACACCAAACAGACAATTCAGAAATAAAGTGATTTGGAAAGTAAGTGGTAGCTGTAACACAGAAACTAGAACTGACCATGTTTGTTTATGATTTTTTTGATTTGTTCATCAAGGTACTCTCGACGTTTGATCAAGGCATCAGACCAGCGCTCTCGCACACAGTTGAGATCTTCCTCCTGCAACCACACAGAACCCAGAGTCAATGCAATCTCGCCCTAGTGTGGAGACAAAGGAAAGGCTTAGTGAAGTTACTGGGGAGGTTGAGGGTGTGCAGGACTGATCTATAGGAGGGACATAACTGCTCTTTAACACCCACTGCCAATGTATTAGAAAGTCCTAGTAAAGTTAATCTTGACAAGTCTCCACACCAAAGGATTTTAAAATTGAAGCCTTCAGTTAATGTATGTATTCTTAGCTCCAAAAATATTTATAGTCAAATTCTAAATGAGACACTCATAAAACCTTCCTTAAACTTCTTTACACGTCCGCAATCATGCATATACACTTGTATACACTTACATATACATCCTTACATGCAGCAACAGCCATCCAGAGTCCTACCTGGATGCATGGAAGATCACTCTGTGTGAGCACCACAGAGAACAGAGTCCCCTATGCACCATCCAAAGTAACCAAAATAACTCAAAGCCAACCATATAAGCCTCTGGTGTGAGTACACCACCATGCAAAGTACTGTAGATTATGCAGCCATGCAATACCCATGTGATTAATTGCGGCTTATTATTCCTGCAGCTCTTCAGTAGTGACAAGCAAAGAGTAGCATTAGTCTGAGCAACCTGAGGGGAAAAGGCGAGAGAGAGAGGAATCCCTGGCAGACTGCATGGTGGCTAAGAGCTCAGCCATGGTCGGATTCTGTTGTATTTTGCATACAGGACTGCCAAAGGACAGTTGCTGTGATTGATTACAGTGCCTAAATCATCCACATGTGCAGCTGCTACTTAATAAAGCAGTTTTTAGTTTGTAAAGACACAGTCCTGTGCTTCCTGCCTCACATGCCCACGGCAACAGGCCTAGTGGTAAACACTGGTTTAGTATGTGTCCTTCATGCTGCAGAGTGTACTACAGGGGGAGCTGCAGCAGCAGGAGTCTGGGTACCTGATAACTATCCATATCGTCTTCCACCTCTCTCTGGCAGGAGAGAACACACTCAGTCAAATGTGGGGAACTTGAAACATCCCTGACATAACAGCTCATATTCTTTTAGTTATTACAAATGTGCATAATTTAAAATAAAAGGGACTTTGAGACTTTTTCCATTGTATCAAACAGTTGCTTTCTGTGAACCAGGCCACATCAATGCATGTTAAATGACCTAACAGCACTAATGAATTTGTACATTTCTTGGTCTAATTTACACTGACTGCCAGCTACCCAGATGAAATGCCACAAAACCAGCCTAAACACATTTTGGCTGAATAAGTATAATATTGTATTTCTATGGGATGAAATTGCCATACTGTTCCCAGAACACTCTTTAGTTTTAATGCGGAATCAGTTGTATAAAAGATCTTTCTGTTTTTGTTAACATAATAGGTTCATGTGGCGTATACATATGTAAATATATATAAAGATCAGTATGGCTTCCACAGACCTGGTAGCTGTCAAGTGGTCTCTGTAGTTTGGTGGAGCGAGCTGACACACAGCCAATAGAGACAGACAGCAAAGCCTCTACCAGCAGAGGCAGAGTGCCTGAGTTTTGGACCGGCTTCACGCACACCTGCAGCCTCCTGGAGTGACCCTGCTTGGAAAAATTCCTGTAAGTGAACATCAGAGTGCAGTTTCCAACACCTGACTCTCACGCAATATCGTGTACAACTGGCCGTCAAAAATGACATTTTAAGTTATATTTGTAAATGTGTCTTTTATGTGGTGCACCCAGTCTGACCTTAACATAAAGTTCCTTAATATTTTTCATATTTTTATCTGACCTGTCGGAGTTGGAAGACTCCTCCAGTGCTTATGTCTTTTCCAGAATGCAGCTCCACAGATGAGTACTCTCCCTGCTCATTCAACTCCTGAATAGAGATCCACAGCTCGATCCTGCGAGACACCTCACTCCACCTTGAACATGCAACATCCAAGCATTAGAAATGTTAACTATCAGAGTCTGTATGTGTTTGTGTGCAAACTTCTTTGTGAATCATATACCTGTCTATAAGTGTCTGGGTCTTGGCCTCCAGTGCATCCAACTCCCAAAGTGAACGTCCATTGCCAGCACAGCGGTGACCCCACACTTCTATAGCTAAGGCTCCATCTGATATAAACTCCAAAAACTCATCTGTCACATGCACAACATAGTCCTGCAATAGTTAAAAAAAGCTAGTAAAATTATATGAAAAAAGTACACAGAAAGCACAATGTCTGCAGCATGTAGACATGTAACATGTAGCATGGGTGTTCACTGATGCATTCAAAGTGCTTTTATTTATTCATTTCTTTTTTTACAAAGAACAGAAAGAGAAACCTACAAGAAAACACTGAATAGGAGAAAAGAAAGATAAGAAAGCTGCTATTTAAACACTGTAAAAAACAACACCAGTGTTGATAATGGGTAAGATATTTTGTTCTGTTTTTATAAATTTGTTTTTAACACAAATTGCAAAAAACTGCTCATAAAACATACTTTTGAAACCATACATATTTATAAACCCAGTTTCTATGGCATAAACCACGAGTGAGTTGATGCCCAGACAGCGTAGGCAGTTGGATCATAAATGTGATGCATGTTAGTTGTGTGACATGCACATCCCTAAGGCAAGGCTGATACGCTTTATAGGTAGACACAATTTAAGACATTAGCAACCTCAAGATGAAACAACTAGCAGCTCCTTTCTCTACCTTGCAGTGATTAAACTGTACAGTGAACTGGGCATCTGGGCTTCGAGAAGAAGGTCTGTCTGGACTGACCATTGGAGGAGCCACAATAGGCTCACTGTGCTCCCAGAAGTTGTACTGACAGAAGACAAAGTTGGACAGGTTCAGTGGCAGACCTGTAGCCTCCCTAATCCGCACCTAAAGCAAAAAGACAAAAAGAAAGGATGACTCTACTGAGATTTGATATACATTGAATAGGTTTCAGAACAAATGATTCTGTGATACAATCACAGTACAATTACAGTCTTTGGTCGATTTTGGTCACAATCAACTGACACATGGCTTTTACCCTGCACGTGAGCCTCTTGGCCATGTGGACGATCTCTCCATTGGTGTCCATGACTTCGTAGTAGCTACTCTCACTGGAGTTTTCTGATGAATCATCTCCCCCGGAGAGGCGCTCTGGTACGGCTCCACTTACCCGCATCAGCTCAATGTGCAACCTGCCTGCTACCTGTACAGGCAAGCCAAACAATTGTATTATTGCTTGACATATATTATTTCAAAACAAACTGTATATATGAAAACATTTTGACGACCATATGTATTTGTGTGTGAACTTGTGAAGTACTTTAACCATTTTCATCATTGTGATATATTTGCGAATAATCTTTTCACATGGATTTGGTTTATTAGGAATACTGAGAAGCTGCACATTAATTTATTAATTTATCTTGTATTTATTTGTTTATGTTGGTGTATGAGGCAGCACGGTGGTGGAGTGGTTAGCACTGCCTTACAGCTAGAAGGTTGCAGGTTTGCATCCCGGACTGACCGTGGCCTTTCTGTGTGGAGTTTGCATGTTCTCCCCTGTTCCACCCTCCCACAGTCCTAAGAGATGCATGTTATGTTAACTGGTGACTCTAAAATTGCCTGTAGCTGTAAATGTGAGAAAGAATGGTTGTCTGTCTGTGTTGGTCCAGGGTGTACTCTGCTTCTTGCCCTATGACAGCTGGTTACAGATAATGGACAGATGTTGGTGTAGCCTTACATCTCCCTGCTGGCTGATGATAGGAACAGCATACTGCAGTTTGACATCGTGGAAAAGGCACTCCAGAAAAATATTGGCCACTCCTATCAGGTTGTGGTCCTCTTGCGCCTCATAAAAAGGGTCACAGTGCTTATTGTTTGCTTTGTTATGCTGAAAAAACAAACAAACAAACAAACGAGCAGACTTAAAAAAAAAAATTCTATTTATCTATTCCCATTTCCTGTCCTCTGATATTTAATTTTTTACCAGCTCCTCTGTGCCTTCCTTCCAGTCCCTATAGTAGTCTCTCATGTCCACTAGTTTGTTCTCCAGCTTCTCGATGGTCCACACCTGTGTCCCCTTCCCTTTCCTCCTCACCTGGATGGCTGGCTCACTCACTATAGCTCCACGCTACAAACAAAGTTTTAGTACATTTAGGTGCTTACCATGTTTCAGTAATAATTCCTGCCCAAACTTTCTGTAACAGTCTGTGGGTGTGTGTGTGTTCTGGGTTCTGACCTTGCGGTTGGCACTGAGATTGGCTGCAGGAATCTGAAGGGTGACCTGATAGTCAGTCAGTTTATTCATCTCTTCCGCCAAAAAGTTGGCCTCTCTCACCAAGGTGTTGGCTTTCACAACCTGCTCCCTGAGTCGGGAAAGACTCTGACGAAAAAGTTCATCCCTGTCAAAGAGCACAGAGATGATTAATTCCTGAAGATGAATGCATGTCATTTTTAAGGTCTCTCAGGGTTGACTTGAATAGACACGTTTATCTACAGGAAAAGTACGTGCAAAGAACAGACACATTTCTATGGAATTTTTGTCACCCAGAATTATTTATATTTCTTTAACTGCATCTTTTAAACCTGAATCTGAAGGGTAAGAAACCACTGAGCTCTGCATCTTTGATTTAACTACTATTTAACTTTTTTCAATAACCACTTAGGTTTACCTAAGAGACTGAGGGCAGAATTGGCCTGTGCATTTTGGTTTCGTCTATTTAAAAACTATGTAAAACTCATGAGATTAATACACTATTTCATGTGTATTTCATACACATGTTTCATCTCTGAAACATGTTAACAGCTAATATAAATAAGAACAAGTAAAATAGGTGGGAAGCAAACAGGTGTGTTTGTCTGTGTGTATTCCTCGGACCGTTCCTCTGTCCACAGACGCAGCTTGCTGTGCGGTGCGTGTGTTGGGAACATAAGGCGATCGCTGCTGCTCCGTTGATGCTGTGGTGTTTTCTCAGGAGACAGTTGTTGGCGTAGTGTCTCCAGCTCTCGCTCATACATCATTCTCTGCTCTTCCAGAGCCATACGCTTCTCCTCCAGGTACTGCTTCTCAAGCACCTGGACCACATTCTGCGTTGGGTCTACATAAGCATGAGAGAAGAAAACTTAATTTTACAACCAAAAACACTGTGCAAGTTTATAAATGTTATTTGTGGAGGGACAGACAACTGCAAGTAGAGTAGTGAGTGTCAAGATGGTGAACTTCACTTCCCTTCCCGCTTCAGGCTTTTATTTTGCAGTCACTTCATGTTTTGTCCTTCAAAAACCATGCGAATGCCTGCCTACTCTTTCATGCGGAGCTAAGACGAGTGTTCATCATGTGCTCATGCATTCAATTGTTGACTTAATCGTGTGATAAGGACTACTCTAATAAGGAATTGAGTTAAAGTATTTTCCTGTATTCCCATGTTTATGTCTGTAGCACCTTGTTGTTAGATTTTTGTTCCTACTGTGTCACTAAAGGGGTTTTGGAATTTCTTCAAGTCAGGGATTGGACAGTCACCACTGCTGTCATCCATGCACTCGGTACAAGGCCTGTTTCTGTACTACGGATCCAGACCACTGCACCTTCCCCACAGAAGGTTCCTCCACTCTACCCCATAATCCCTTGCCTCGCCTCCAGAGTCTCTGGAGTCTCTCTCCCCATTCACTCTAACCGGAGCCCAGGACCATCAAGCACCATCCTGCTTTTGCCAACTATCTTCCTTTTAATAAAACTTCTTAAAACTGAGCTGTTGTGTCTGGCGCATTATTGGGTCCAAACTTAAAACCAGTCCCTTACAGTGAGGCCTGTATTCCTATATTACAAATCAAATACTTATTTAAAAAATGCCCTAAATGGCTGGTCCCCTGATTCACATGACTTATTTGTTAGACATGAGAATTTCTTTGCTTTTCTCTGTCAAGACATTAGGGGTAACAATATGACCACATGTGCAATTTAATGCAATACAATACAGTGGGTCTCCCATGAATTCTACCTTTTCACAAGGTTATCAATTCTCAGTTTTGTTGTACAGTCTCAGTTTTATTTTGTCAGCGATGTTGTTCGGCTTAGAGACAGTGCCACTGAAGAAAAGACAGGAGGCAGTTCTGGAGGTAGCAAAGCTTAAGATGTGAGGTTTTCTTTGGGAGTGATGAGGATGGACAGGATCAGGAATGTAAACATCAAAGGGACAGCTCATGTTAGATGTTTTGGAGATAAAGTCAGAGAGGCCAGATTCAGGTGGTTTGGACATGAGGAGAGATTGTGAATATATTAGTAGAAGGATGCTGCGGTTGGAGCTGCCAGGCAGGAAGTCTAGAGGAAGACCAAAGAGGAGATTTATGGATGTAGTAAGAGAGGACATGTAGTTAGTTGGTGTGAGAGAAGAGGATGCAAAGGACAGGGTTAGACGGAGGCACATGGTTCGCTGTGGCGACCCCTGAAAGGGAACAGATGAAAGGAAAAGATCGTTTCTCAATTTTTAGGTCTAAACTGTCAGGTGGTAATTCTATGCGTCTATGCATTATAGGAAGATGCAGTTTCTAACCAACAAAATTCATGGTAGAGCCACTGTACTGGATTCCATTAAATTGCATAGGTGTTCATAATGTTATGCCTGATCAATGTATATTAGCTAGAGAGAAACTGAACAGCTCCAAGATTTAGATGGTTGGTCAGACAAAACAAGCAAGTTAAAGATGTCATCTTGGGCTTTGAGTGAAATGATTTTCAAACATTTTATAGACTTTAAGAGATTAACCAAATAGACAAAAATAACTGCTATAAAAATCAATGGTGATTGAAGACTGAACAAATAACATGGGACATCACATTTGCTGTATCTCATGTATCCTGCATTAGCTTTACCCAGGCATCACCTCACTTTTAAATGTTACATTTTGTGTAACAATCCCTAACAAAACACGGTAATGGTGGTAAAACTAGATTTGGCTAAGTCTAATGGAATAAACAAAGTATTGTTTTACAGTAATGATTTTGTTCATGGTAGCTGGAATTAGCAGGAGGTTCAGAAAAGTGGAATGCATACTGTATACAGCTGTTTTTGGAAGCCTAAAAGATCATAGAGATTGCAGAAGGTAGATTATCCAAATCATACCATTGTTCCCCAGAGTCTTCATTATAACCTCCATCTGAGCAAACTCATAGCTGTAGTCCTGCTCAGAAGAGGCCTCGCTGGCAGTCTCCACATCTGTCTCGACAAAGCTGTCTCTGGGAGATGCTCTGTCAAGGTCCTTCAAACGGTCTCGCCGTTTTCGCTTAGGAAGATTAATCCTGCAACATAACAGTTGTATGTATGTACTGCATGTCAGTGATGTTTTAGTTTTCTGATTGTTTAAGTTTGACTGAAAAAGGTTTTACCTGAAGAAGTGGTTGTTTCCCCATAAGATACGGTCTCCATGCCACAGGTGCACCAAGGAATCAATCATTGTTCCATTCACACAGGTCCTGTATAAAATGGATGCATTCTATTAATGAATGGAAGTCAGATGGTATTATAATTTTAAAGCTTTACTCAGGGACAACTAACTGAGAAGGAACAATCCATTTGTAGCGGGAGAGGTAGCTTTGATATCAAAGCATGGAGCTTAGATCAAGGATTTCTGCATAGTGAGGTCATTTGAAACAGTTTGGTCCAGTCAACCACGAAGGTAAGAGAAAACACAGATCACAGATAGATGCACAAAGAGAGTATGTAGGAGGTAACAGTTCACCTGGCATTCCCAATGGGCATCAGGGTGACATCACCATCTGGGCAGAGCTCCAGGATGCAGTGCTCTGGCTGGATCCCAATCCCAAAGAGCTGGATGTCCTGAGACGTGTCAGCACCCACACGGCTGTGCTCCTACACTCAGGTGAAGAACAAATGAAAGAAACATAGATATTCAGACAGACCTAAAAGTAATTACATTAAATGTCTCACTCCAACTTTTTGCCTATAACCCTAAAAGCTTTTTATCACACCATTTTATTATAAAAACATTCATTATAAAAAATACAATGTTCTCAGGTTAGGAAATTAAGAGCAATATCAAAGCAAAACCAGACATGAGTGGAACAAAGTGAGTGGGCACTGTTAGACAAACATTAGAACTTTAAGAGGAGGTCCTACCCCGCAGCAAACTAAGTCATTTCACATTACCATAGTCATTCCACACTGATATGCCAGTCTGGCTCACAGAACTCAGACAAAGGTCTGTTGTTCTGCAGGCTGCACAGACAACTGTCTCACATGCCTCTGCTCTTACAGTTCCAGCTACTGTCGCTGGCTGGTTGTTTCATCTCAGTGCTTTGCAAAGTGCAGACCTGCTCTCTGCTCTCACTGTCATCTGGATCATTGCAGCATGGGTGATCTGTTCCAAGGCCTTCAATATTACTGTACCAGCAAATATTACTGCTGTGGTATGTACAGAGACAGTATGTCAGTATGAGAGTTTTAAAATATACTGTAATACCAGTGGCTTTTTTCATGGTTTTCATGGCAAATAAACCTTCGTCACCAGCAAGTAATCACTTATGGTGATTAGTTGCCAGAAAAGACAGCATTTTGCCCCTGTACCAAATTCAGTATATTATGAGGTGTTTAGGGTTTGTTTAGCTGTTTTGAAGCTCCTTAACTCCTTAGCTCCTTTTTAAGGTAATGAAAACAATGGAACAAATATAGGTACATTTAGACTGGAGCATATTCATTGTAAAGGTTAGGTGCTGAAATACCTTTAGGTAATAGACCAGCAGCTCATTCAGGGCAGGATCAGCATTCAGATTCACAAGAAAAGACTTGTCCTCACCCACTTTTATACCAGATGTTTCCAAAGAGATGCCCATGCTCTCTAACTGCTTCTGGCGCTCCTGTAAACACAGAAAATAAAAATGACACTGTACATTAAAATAAGTTGCATTTAAACAAACAAAAGAGGAAATCTTTAGTGTGACAGATTTGCATACAGTGGCTATTTCCTCTGTCTTTCTGAGTTTCTCTTCCCATGTGACAGTCATCTCCTGAATGAGTTTCTCAGACTCCTGCAGTTTCTCCTTAAGCTCTGGAGCCTTCAGGGACTGATGGGGGAAACACTTGGCATTAGTACTGGACCATAATGTGATCAATGACAGATCACCTTGATTTAATTTATGATTTGTAAGCCTTATAAGTCCAACCTTTCACTTCTCTCACCTCAGCCTGAGACAGCTGAACTTTGAGCTTCTCTACCTCTTCCCTTAGCTCTCTAATGATCCGAGCATTGGGGTCTTCATTAACCACAGCATGGTTGACAATTCTCTTGGCCCTGTCTGCGTAACGCAGTGTGGACAGAGTCTCCTCATAGTTATCAGCTGCTGGACTCACTGTGGCTATCATGGCGGTCTTGCTATTTCCACCAAGGTTATCCTGAAGGCAGAAAAACACAAGGAAGTACTGGTTAATTGTGTTTTTTAATCTTTGAGCAAATATTGTAAAGTAATTGATGAATGTGGAAAAAGGTGCCAGGTATAAGTCACTACTTAGACAAATTTTAGCACACCTAAAGCTATTATATATATCATTACCACCATGCCAGAATGCAGTTTTAAATATGTGTAATTTGTGAGTCAAACCTTCAGTAGCCAGGTGAGGACTGAGTCTCTGTAAGGCACAAATTTGACCTTTCCTTTTCCTGCAGACTGATCAGCCAGAGCAGAAATCACACAGCCTAATGTAGTGAGAGATCTAGACCCATACACAGAAACATCAATCAATTTAAATCATACAGTATCAGTGTTGACCTTTCAAATGATTATTTGCACTTTTGTATGCCAGCCATATTAAAAATATACCCACCTATTTATATTGCTGCCTTCTTTGAGTCTATCTCCAGCAGCCCCAGTCTTAGAGACTCGCTCACTGCCTGCCAGATCAACCAGACTCATCTTGCTTACTTTTTCTCCTGAATTCTGTTTACATCCACAAAATGATAAAATACATGTTACATGTAGTTTACAGGATAAACACAAATTAAGTCATTAATTATTTGGAAACATTTGTCGTGAATATGGGTTAAAAGCCATAACAATCTGACCCCAGACTGTAGATCATAAAGAGTTTGTGTCACAATGATGCTGAAGACGGCATGTGAACGACTGCTCTCCTCATTCATATTGGTGGCTGCAACTGTGCGAGATTTGTTACCCTCTGACATTAGCACCTCAATGTCCTAAAAGATAAAATGAGGTTATAAAATTAAAGAACACCAAAGGAGTGTTAGAAAAAACACGTTACTCAGATTAAGGCAAAGTTGCCTTAATTGATCATTATGTTAAACGAACGTCAGGCAGTTTTCACACTGGCTATGCACCATGTGATTTAGCTGGGTCACGGCAGGCAGTGGGCCAAGGCTGCGGGAAATCCAATGGCCTAATATTAGGCAGAGCAGAGCACAGAGGAACAGGGTGGAGATGTTTAAACTTAATTAGGAAGGGCCTGCCAAGGCTTGGCATATAAACTACACAAAAACCAATGACTAAACCAAACACAAGGAATATGTGTCACCAGAGTATCTGCTAAATGTTAACGATTCCTAATGCAAATTAATGACTTGGTGAGTGGGGGTATGAAGTAAAAGCATTACTGCTAGATGCCATGAATCATGCTTTTGCACATTTCAAATCTGTTGGTCAGTGATAAAGGGTGGATTCAGTCTTGTCTCTGGTTACAGTACAAAAGAGTCAAAGACACACCTCAAAGCTGGTTACAGCCAGCTGAGACAGACCATCCACGTATGGACCCAGGACCTTGTGTTCCCGAACTTTCAGAGACTGCCGGCTCCTTTAAAACAGAGAAGGCAAAACATGAGTAAATTAAAAAGGAGGTGGACTGATACTAGCTATGTTAAATTGTGGACAAGAAAAGTTAGAAATGTTCGACTAAAATTTAGGGAAAATGGAAAAAGTTCATACTACAACGATATTATATTATGAAAGTAGGGCCTTTAAGTAGAAGCATGTAATGGTAATTTATTCAAACAATTTATTGACATTTTTTGTTGTGGGTATACCACAACAAAAAATGCGTCTCAATAAATGGTCATGTGTCCTTGACCATCAATTACAGCTTGACAATGACCTCTCATGCCGTTCACAAGTTGATTTATGGCTCTTATGAGGCACGGCATTTCACTCTTTTTGAAGGGCTCCCTCAACTCATTGAGGGTCTGGGGTTCAGGGTTACAATCCTCTACACGATGACTCAGCTGATTTCATAGGTTTTCTATGGGATTCTGGTCTGGAGAAAGTGCAAGCCACTTCATTTGAGGTACCCAAGCCTCCAGCAGCCATTGCCTGATGATTCGACCTCGATGAACTAGGGCTCATGTTCTGTTGTCCATGTAGATGAAACCAGGCTTGTTTGGCCCATGCAGAGGCGCAATGACTGGATTGATGATGTTATTCAGGTAGTATCGGCTTGTCACAGTACCATTCAAAGATGCAGGGCAGTTTTGTATTGACTAGACACCTGCCCATACTGTAACACCACCACCTTCAAAGGTTCATCTGGTGACAACAGTGGCTGCTGCAAAGCATTCTCCTTGATGTCTCCAACAGCTTTGGCGGCCATCATTTTTGCTCAATGTGAATAAACTTTCACTGGAGAACAGCACTGAGGGCCACTGGTTCCTCATCCAGCACAAATGCTCGCGCCCATGCAAGACAATGATGCCTGGTGCCTGGTGGTGTAGTCAGGTACCCTTGCAGGTGGTCTAGCACACAGACCATGCCAAGCTAAGCAGTTTCGAATGGTCTGAGGTGACACTCGGGTGCCTCTTACCTCCCTTAAACGTGCCTGGAGTTGAATGGCATTCATCATCCAGTTCCACAGGGCACTGATCACAATGAAGCGGTCACCAGCATGAGATGTGGCCAAAGGACGACCACTTCTATGTCTCTCTGTGAGCCTTACAGTCTTTCTGTGTCTCTGTTGCAACCTGCTTATGGTATCTGAGTACATCCCATTTGAAGGCTTGCAGTGGCCAGCTATTGGTGTTAGGTGTATAGGTGTTGTCTTGGTCTCATGATGTCAAAATGTGAACAGCAACTCAACAAATTCTCTTTTTGGTGATGGAATGGATACAACTTAAATACATGCTTAAGGCTTGTGAATTCATATGACACATTGACCCTTTACTGGGGGCAAGGATTTATATACATTTTTGAAAAATGTGAAATTAAATCATGATCATATTTTGTAATAATGCCTGTTTCAAAATATTTATGTGGCATACATATATATCATTTTAAAAACATTCTGGCTTGCAGTAATGAAATAACTCCATCAACAAGGACTATAACTGCAATAAGATGTTAACAACAATGTTTATGGTAAGGAGGGATAAGCCATACAGCATGTGGCTTTAGGTATGTAGATGACACTTGATACTGACTGTTGTTCATCATGCAGGATTTCTGCTAGGACAAACCTTCCTGATCAAAATGTGAGTAATATGCTTAGAATCAAATCGTAGGTAGGATGGTGCAGGTGGGTAAACTGCACAAACTGGAGATAAACTAAAATCAGGCTAACTGTAGAGAGATCCAACAGATCAGTAAAAGTCGTTGAATCCCAGTCTGTGGTTAGTTAATGTAGCAAAATAAGTTAGCAGAAACCAACATACTTGCATTGACTCTAGTAATCTACCACTCACTGTATGTCTATACCACAGCCACTACTGTTTAAACTTAAAAATCACAAGAACAGAAAGACAGAGGGATCAATGGAGTGCAAGGCTCATTACAAAAGCAAGGGGAAGTTGCCATCAAAACAGGTCTGGCTGAACCTTTAGACATCTGCAGCACACAGAGCAGTGCACTGTAGTTTTTTTCTGGGGCTCGGCTCACAGGCAACTCTGACTGGTCTCCTGCTCCCAGTTTCACAACAGATGTCCCTGAAACACACTCTTTCACAGCTTGCCCTCCCCTGCAGTCTGTCTGCCAACCCACATCAGACCATTGAGATGAAGAATGCAGCAGTGTCACAGGATGATGTTGGCTACTGTTCTGCAGGAAATGACTGGGTTGAGCTTCCTACTCATATCATTCTGTCACCGTCCCCGCTTCAGGCTACTAGACACAACAGAGCTATAAACAGAGATGCAAAGCAGCACAAAGTGGGACCTGATGGAGGGGACACTGCTCATGGGGAAGCTGGAGGATTCCTATGAGGAAAGTACAACACAGTTTGTGTAACCAGCTGCATTTGTCACCTCAGGTCAAATACATTACCAAAGCAGTCTAAAGCATTAGATCTGCAAATTCACCAAGCTGATACAAGTCACATGTTTATTTTAAAGAAAAACAACAAGAACACAAATCAGACTAACCCTTTGGGATCGAGCAGGTCACGGACCTTCTCATTGTAGATTTCCATAAAGGACACTTCCACCTTGAAAGAATGAGCCTCATTCGCCTCTCTGTGGACCCTGTCAAACAGTGAGCAGCAGAGTCTTGGGATTAAACCCGGCTGGTCTCCATTCCCCATCATGGAAAAGGACTTGCCTGAACCTGGAGGGACAAGTAAAAGTATCAGCCTTGCTAACAGCTCTTCCACTTTGATTAAGCTTAACCAAACATCAGCATTCAAAAAAGCTGAAGCATGCAGATGTTTAGCAGTTATGCTTAACACATGCCTGTCAGGTTAGTTTAACTGTCACGACACCGACTCTAATCTGGGTTGCCCTGGTAACCTTCCTTATCTCTACCCTGTGCTCTGCTCTCACTTTCTCTCACGCCTTTGTATTAGTGGCAACTTGCCTCACCTGTGCCACTCCCTTTATATGCCACTCTCAAGACTTCTCTTGATTTTTGTCTTAGTTGCTACTTTCTGTTCTTTTGTTACTTGTTTTTTGTGTTGCTGATATTTTTAGTCGCCTTTAGGTTTTACCATTTTCTCCCCTGCCGGCTTTGTCTACCTCAGTTGCTTCTTCCTTGTCTCCAATACCTGTCAGTCTCCCATCTGCACTTCCTCAAAGTAAGATCCTAGCCAGTTCTATTAGTTTATTTCTGTATGTCTTCTCCACAATTCAACTCTCTTCTCCTCCCCAGACTTCCCGGTCATTCCCTGTATCCTGTCTTCCCTGAAGAGTTCCCACCTGCCATCGCCACTACATACCCTTCATAATACAATGCATTTCCATTCAGTTGCTGCCTGTGTTTTTACTGGGTCCCTTTAAACACTTCACTGACACTAACAGCATCCAACATTTGCCTACTAGTTCTAAACACACTAAACACTACTAAACACAAAGTACAAATGAGGCTGGAACATCATTAGGTTTGTGGGGAATTGGTCATAAATCAACAAATTAGATACATAAACATTTTGAGCTGATGGTGGCCTGATGATCTTGCCATTGCTAGAGTCACTGAAAATAGTTACACTAAGATTGCTTAGAAATATTAAATGAGATACTATGCTACACTGTAGCCTCTGTCATTACTTAAGTGCTGTTGAAATATGCACAAAACATTTGTTCTAATACATTAAGCAATTTACAGGCAGCAGCAATGCTGTTCTCTTCAAACGTTTAAATAGGTGTGGGTCTCTCTACTGTTTCCCTCTAAGACTGGATTTGGAGCAAAAAAGCTAATTTATTTTGGTACAAGGAAGGATGTGAGTTACATGATTGACCAGAGTGATCAGAAATACCAATGTTCCCATTCTTTACCTATGTAAATATATTTAAATAAAGTTAACTCAACTCCAAGAGGGGTAATTAATTATTTATAAATGCTCAAAACACTGCATTGCAAACAGACTATTAGTGGATATTATCTGATTTTTTTCAATTACCTGTTTGTCCATAGGCAAATATGCATGCATTATATCCCTGGAATGCATTTTCAAGTATTCCCTCTCCAAGGCACTTGAACACCACCTCTTGACCTTTTGGACAAAGAATTAGTAACCATAGAGATAATGGTAAACAGACAAACCCTTCATGTGTAATATATTCTACTACTATGTGGTTGTCTCCCTTAAATTAGTAGTGTAAAATTAGTGCTGCGAAACAGATCAACAAAGGCTATCAAACAAGAAACAATTAAGCATAAGATTCATGAAATGTGACAGATTCCTGTCTGGTCATGTGGAAATGGAGAGCTATGTACAGAAATGCTGAATGGGACAGCTGTTTAATGAGCTAAATAAAGCCGTGCCCTGGGCCCTTGAAGCAGCCCTTCAGTGAACAGATTGCTTTGTCAGTTCAGCACAAAGCAGATGTAAGCATTACATTTCCATCACAAAATGAGATTGATATGTTAAGGAAAATATCGACAATGATTATATAAATGTGTCTCAGGCTGGTAGCAATAACCTCTTTTCTGTGGATGTTATAAAGACTGTAGCTGTAACCTTTCTGTAAATGGTAGCTGAAGAAATTTAATTGACCATGTGAATGGGTGCATGAAAAGAGACACAGTTACGTTATTCCTTAAACACAAAATAAAGTACAAATAAAACCCATCTGCAGTTTACGTATTATTTTTTTGCACGTAACAAGTGTTTGCTGTCTTACAATAAATGGCACTGACCTACATGCTTTTACTGTTTCAAGAGAGTAGGAAGACAACTAACTCAATTGTAAATTAAAGAAACAGTTTAGGTTTTTTGCCATCCAGAGCCTTAATAAACAATACTAGATAATTCATGTTTGCATTTCTTCCCACTTTTTTTTCACTTTTGACAGTTACATGTACAGTGTGTGGAGCTATTTGTTTCAGAGGACAATCATAGGTGTATTGTAAGAAAAAGTCTGAACCTCGCCAACTAGCAGATGACAAGTGGCTAAGTGTGTAAAAATATTTGCTATCTGTTCTTTTTTTAAAGCAAATGTGCAGATGTGTGTGTAAGATTTTTACGTTAAAAGACCATTGTGACTGCATTAACATTAGCAGCTCAACTAGGCCACAGTGACAGCAGCATATTTTATCTCAGCTTTGTAGTTATGTTTATACCAAAACAGATTGGGATTATAGCTATGCATTATGCCATTTTTCTACCTCTTTGATTCATGGATCAGGGAGGTAAATTCTGTGTGAACTTTGATAAAAAGCATTTCGTTAAAAGAGGCTGTATTAGCTACCGTTCACATATACATAAGGACATCAATACTGTTATAGGACTGGTTTAAAAAAAAAACATTTTTTTAATGTATTCTCTCCAAATGCAAATAATTTTATGTCCCCATGCCATGTTTTGCATCTTTTCATTAAGTAGGTAGTTTCCCTGAGCAAAGCTCAGCAGGTATTTACATGGGACATGGTTCTTCGGAGATGACTGAAAGATCGGTTTAAACAATTATGACTTACCAGCATATTTGGTAACATTGGACTCATCCATGGACCAGAAACAATGGTCAAAAGCAAACACCTGCAGAGGAGACAGCACAGGGAGGGTAAACACACACTTTTTAAACCTGTCCAGGCAAGTACAGTGTAACACAAGCAGTGGTCTCACTTCTCCTTCTGAGGTATAAAAACTTTGTCACTGTGCTGTGCCATGCCACTCTGAAGTAAATCAACAGGACTGAGCTTGTCTGAGTGTGGAAGATGAAGTCTAACCGACCATTGTTCAAGATAATGCTTGTTAAGACCACACCATGACTGTCTGGAAAAATACACTGTTAGCTGCCCTGTGTTTTGTCATAGTGACTGCAGTTAAATGAATTCATAAATCAGGGTCAGTGCTCCCAGGAAGAAATTCCAGCACCCAGTGACCCTCGTCTCCAAGGAAACGAGAATGTAGCTGTTTGTGATGGTGTATGCTGGCTCTCAGCCCCCAGCACTGGGTTTCACAACACAGACTTCAGCAGCAGAGAGCCCTGGTATCCCGAGACACCTGCATGAGGTCTGGGTTAGGGTTAGAGACTTCCTCTTGTAACTTGAGTAAAGGAAGTGGGTGCCATTCAAATGAACAAAAGTGCCATAATTTTCAATTGGAGCTGGTTTGGTAACTAGTAGTTCAATCTCCTCTTATCTGTCTCTGTTCAGCCTGAGTTTGTGATTGTGCAAAAAATTGTTCTTGAGTGGACAATTATTATTAATCAGTAGTACAAATACTGATGTAGCAGAGAAGCACAAAGCTCTGTTTGTTACGTCTTGAATAAAAATTGGTGGATCCCAATTGGACTGCGGTCTCAGGGAGCACAGCTATATTTTGCAGACAGCCACGTGCTTGTCTAGTCTAAGGGTATCACAGGGTAACTCAGGTTCATAGGGGCCCCAGAGACCATGCATGCCTGTGGCATACGCTAAGGTTCCCTGATCTTGTCAGCCTCCAAGTGTACTGAGCACAAACCCATCCCTGATGTGTGAAACATCTCTGAGCTAGTCACCAGGGTGTTGTCAAGGGGGGTGACGGGGTGCAATTCAACAATGCAGCTTTCAATGTCCACACACACTGCCCCAGTGTCCATGCTCATCCCTCTCTCATTGTGGAGCTTCTGTGGGTGTTCACGAGATCTTACAGCGCTGACACATTCAAACGGACATCTATCCAGTTCCTGTGGATCTAATATAACTACTAAAACTCTCTCGATCCCTAAAAACAATGTTACAACAGTAGATAGACCTGTGCAAGATACACTAGCCCCCAAGAAATAGTGTATCTGTGATGCCAGAACAGAGAGCATGAACCTAAAGTACAATAGACAGCTACTCACACAGAGAGTAATTTCTTTTTCTTTTTGCTGACACTGTGCTTTAGCTCTGTTGCTAAAGCTAGTTGTGGATTTTTTTGTAGCCACAGAGACACATGAAACTTATAATACATACCTTAGCTTGTTTCCTGATGAGCAAGAAAGGAAATCCATCATAAACAGAAGAAATCCATGTTTGAACCAGAAAAAGCCAAGAAGAGAGAAGGAACATGGTTAGTGCTGATACAGTTTAACAGTCAGAACATGTACACACTTAGTATAGACTGACATTTTATTCACTCATTCATTCACTCCACACAGTGGCATTTCCTGGTGGTAGGTGCTGCTGTGATTGGGTTCATAATTGGGCAAGTGGAGCGTGACTAAGGGAAGAGATTTAGGATTCAATGTCCCACTGACTCTGTTGAGTAAATAGCTCTTATGTCCGTGGACTTAACAGAGAGGCCAGGTTGGGGAAGCATCACTCAGCATTAGCAACTGCCGGAATTAAGGACAAAAGAGTTGCATGTATGGCCCTATTTTTTGTAGATTTATTCTCTTAACTATAGAGGGAATTTCCCATAGCAGAAAACTATAACAAGAATTTAAGACCCAACATCTTCAATCAAGTTTTGCCATTGTAATGCATATGACTGTTATTGCACACGCTTGTTTCAGTAAGGTACAGAACAACATGTTCTACATCAGCCACAGTATTTCCTTCAACAATCAGCAGATCCCTACTGCTGGTTTCTCCTAGCACTGAGACAAAGACGATGCCCACCTTCAAACAGTAACTAATACAGAGCAGGCTGCTTTAGGAAGCCTGAAACACTGCACCAAAGTGCCCCACACAAAGTCAGCTGAGTCACCAACAACAGCAGGCCTAGACAGCTGCATGACAATATCCACATGGTTGTCTTTTGCTTTTTTATGATTTCAAATGGTTGCTGCTCTTGTGTTTTCTAAGATGGACAAAATCAAAAAGTGTTGTAATTCCTGACAAAGCATGAAGAGAGTCATTATTAATTTTGCCTCGCCTCATTGCAATTAAGGACAGAAAGAGAGTGAGTGGGCAGCAGAGTAAAAGGAAAGGGACCTCATTTGGGTTCATACCCTGAATCTGAATCTGGGCCATTGACAACCAGGTAGACCAGTGAGCAGACAAAGACCACAGCAGGACACCCATCCTCTGTCTGTTACTCCTTACTGCAGAGAAAGGGTGAGATATGGTTCAGTGTCAGATGGCAAAGAACAAAGATCTAAGATTTTCCACGGGCAGACTACAAGGACAGGGCAGACCAGGAGGACTACTGATCAGGTCCCACAACATGTTAACGTAAAAGGTAGAACAATCTTCAAGCTTCATTGCAACAAAGTTGAGATGCCAAATATAAAAGAAACAGGTGGGACACTATGATAATAAATAGAACAGCAGCTATGACCTTGTGAAGAACGAAACTGGGAGGGACTACAGATGTCTCCATATGGAGAACAAAGGGACAATAGTCACAACATTGCAATCAGAGAGCTAAAGAAGCGCACGTTTTAAAATGAGAATACAAAAGTCATGCATGCAGTCAAGTCTCAGTAGTAAAATCTCTGCACCTGCAGCAGAAACTAAGCAGCAAGAGAGTCAGTGATTTGGTGGCTCTTGTCCATTGTGTCATCAACTGTATGTACAGTATCGGTAATCAAATCTGGTATGTTGGGAATGCAGAACAAGACAATGGGGTGATTGTTTCTAACTGGCTTTATTTAGAATTTCACAGCACTGCAATTTCCTCAAAAGCTCTCAGAAGAAATCCATTTAATTCTACAAACGCACTAATTTCAGACTTGATTTCAGTGTTAGGGGTTAGTCTTTGCTCACCAGTTACGCTATCAAAATGTTCACAACAGTACATTAAAATACATTACGCTTCTTCCACTCTGCCTTGAATATGACAGCTTTAATCTCCCCTTGGTTATGGAAACCAAGTAGGCCAGGTCCTTTTTGTCAGGAATTCCATAACTTAGATATGGTTGTATAAATCCTGAATTATTTATGCTAAAGTTACAACATACAATTAATAATCCTGCATTTACCTACATTTCTGCATCTTCTACTAATTTCACAATATAAATGTAGCAGTATTCTACTCATATTCATCTAGATATACATGGCATTGTACAATGTATTTATTTATATCACTTATGGTCACAAAAGTGGTACAATGCAGATCCAAAGCTGACTCAAGCATGAAGCCCAAAGGCCATTCACTTAATATTCACTACGCATGGCAGGTCATTGCTTGAGGGCTGGTTAGAGGCTGTGTTGTGGGTGCACTATACAAATACACACATTTAAGGCACAGAAGTGCCAGATAGCATTAGATCCCTCCCCACTCAGAGGCAGATGCAAGTGAAAAAAAAGTCTAACTGCAAGCTGGTTGTGTGCGCCTTAATAAGTGTGTCATCAAGGGCACACTCAGGCTCCCATGCTACTTGATGCCAAGGCAGCCATGAATGATTTCAACTTGGCTGAGGATGGACATTGGCCACTCACACTACTATGATTTTACTGCTCTCTACTGATCTTGTATTGTGGCAGGCAGATTAGAGGAGCACATGTGTCTTTATAAAAACCTTATTAAATCCTTTTCTCCTTCACACAGTTAGCAAGAAATATTTTCACAATCGGACTCTGAGAAGCTACTTCAGGTACAGTTGACACTTGACTGCTGAAATCTTGGTTTATTTGGTACCTTCCAGATATTTGTGCATGTACTGATTCCAGAAGAGAAAGTATAAAAATTGGAAGAGCAGCAGTGGGATCCCCACTGTGGTTATGGACCAGGATTAAGGCCACTGGGTTATTATGCCACCAAAACTGCACTCTTCTAGCCTAGTAGGCAACACACCAGATTAAACTAATGTATCATCCACCCACTGATGCATCTATTTACACTTGAAAAACACAATGCATGTCCAAGCTTATAGGAAAAATATAGATTTTTTAAATATAGATTTTTTTAAAAATATAATTTTAAACAAATTAAAATTTAGAAATGCAGATGTTGTCCCACATTTACCACTACAGGAACAATATTGACGGAATCAGTGTGATTTAGCAGGCTTTGCATGAGTTTTTCATGATATAATCCTTTTGCTCAAATAGAAAATGTCAGTCACATAGATGAGGTTCACACCCCATTGGGTTGACATTTTCAACATTTATTTTGCCTGTGCATACACATACAAACACATCCTGGCATCCCCCACTCACCGCCACACACTCAATCTCCTTTTTTGGACTCTAATAAACTAAATCTGTTGGTAAAACGTTGCCTCCCTCATCCTTTAAACCTCCATTTATCCACATATGACCACCCATAGCAGAGGTCACACTGCTGCACAGACAGACAGGTGAGAGCAGGAAAATGCCAAGAAAAATGGATTGCAACCGGGGGTGTCTGATGAATTACACTCAAAAGATGATTACAAGGAGGCCATCAACCCAATGTAAAATTGACTAAGCTGTCCCTTTTAGTAGCATGAGTTATTCAAAACTAAATGTGATAAGTGTCTGAAGCCAAAGGTTTATATACAAAACATTCAAAGGTAATTCCAAGACAGCACTGAAGAACGTTGGCTGGCTGATGACAGAAACAGACCTACAAGGCTGATCCATTTTTTTTTTTTTTTTTTTTTTGCACAAACAATTTCTGGAACGTCTGCAGCTTTCTTACATAACATTTGTGGAAGGAGTAATGCTGCAATGTAAAAAAAACTCTATATGAAGTAAAGGTCCTGCTTTCCTACTTTACTACTACTACAACTGTATGGACTGTTTTATAGGTTAAAGCCCTCATTTAGCTTTAGGTCTTCGAGGTGGAGCTATCATTTTAACCCACTGGTTCCTAACCTAGTGATGAGATGATAATTCTAGAGATAGAGGTAACAAAATTCTGATGTACATATAAATCACATACATGATATATAAATCACTTTGTCAGTATAAATCAGTTGCATTGTGAAGTGCTAGATAATCTGCACTGTTACTAAATTAAAAAAGAAGATTACATGGGATGTCTCTCTTTAACACTTTTATTTTTTTAAGTGTTCCACAGCCCAGAAGATTGGGTTCTACTAAATCAATCCTTAATACTGTCTTGTGTTTGTCCTGTATAAAGTATCTTAAAATCAAAATACCCAAAGTGCTTAATTGTACTGTAAAAAAAGTACAGTATTTGAGTAAATGTACAAATGCCAACTTTGAAATTAAACTTAGATGCATCTACGTCCATTGGGCATTGTTCTAAAAGCTAAAATTAGCTTCCTAAGAAAATATTTGGAATGGCTGGAAGACATTACTCATTAGGTCATCAACAAAGCTCCAAAACGTTTCTGTATCTTGGCTGTAGCTGTCGCTGAGCAACAGATGTAAACATAGAGGCAAGACAACCTACCAGCCTCATGAGTCAAAGTTCCAATATAAAAGCCAAACTCCGGATCCTAAAAACATCTTTAATAATCAGCCCTACCATCAGCAGTGCGCGTGATGCTCATAAGAAGTTCTGCACGGGACCTCGAAGTTTCCATAACAAATGTTAACAACACAACATATGATGCAAATAGAAGCTAATTCAATCCTCTGGCATTTCTGACAACGCTGTGACAAGCTGGTTCAGCAACTTGTGGGCCGAAGCATGCTGACCACATGTGCAATAAAACCTTAAATCTATTTAGTTTTAAAGGCAACAAACATGCCACAAAGAAGTGAAGTTCATCAACTTGTTTGTTCAATATGGTTAGCATTCCAGGCCAGGAGAAAAAAACTGACACATTTCCAACTAGGACACTCCTCCTTTGACCGTGTCAGCTTGCTATATGTCACTTCTCTCAAACTGCTGGATGGTTGCTGAGAACAACAGAAAACACAAGCCATTGTAAGCAGTAACATGAAGTGCAAAAATATATCACCAATGGCAATTAATGGAGTAAATGAGAGGCAATTACATTTTCGCACACAATGAAATCTAATGAACATGAAATTCTCCTTGAGAAACGAAACATTAAAATTGTGTTTGCATTTTTTAATGTTACTTGGCTCCACCTCTTCACCTCTGGACTGAAAAGGAATCCACAATAAAGATGTTCCACCACCTTTCAAACCACCTTCAGAAAGGCCTCTTCTAGAGGAATCATGAAAGAACCAAAAGCAAATTGATTATAGAAGAAGTGTGATTGTGAAAGAGGATTTTTATGTAGGCTGCTCTCAGAATGAGAAGCCACATATGAGATTAATCAGGCACAGTCTTGACAAAGAAAGAGGATGCCATCTTTTCTCAATTCCGGACCAAGATGTAAACAGTGTCCCACCCTCAAAACAAACAAGGAAAAGTCCATGAGGGAATACAGTCCTTATATCAGCAACACATTCTGCTAATTGCAGGTTTGAATTAAGTCTCAAGGAGAAAAGGTGGGTGATTTATGTGTTTTGGGCCAACAAATTCTGAGAATAACAACTTGCAGAATGGAAAGGTTGATTATTGGCATATATGAGAGCAAAATGGAAAGACAAAAGGAACATTCTTGAGGGCAGCCATTGGACAAGGCAGCATTGTCATTTACTAAAGGCTTGTTTTGGAAAGCTTGATGACACATGTGTGACTTGGAGATAAATGTGACCGGGCTCCAAAATGTCAACAACTCTGGAGAAGACTGTTGCATCTACTCAGCACCTACACTTAACCAGAGAAAGCTTTGAATCTTCCACAGCTCCGTTCCATGACAAACACAGATTAATAAATGCTTCTTGTAACAGTCTCCACCAAACACATTTTGACCACACCGAGTTGCTCTGCGACAGTCAGCAGGAAAAAAAAAATAGTAGAGAATTTAACCAAAATTGTAGAAGCAGACCAGTGTTTTGGGAAATATGCTTATCCACTTTCTTGCAGACAGATACGATGACTGATACTGCTATCATATATGCACAGTAAATATAAAGCTACAGCCAGCAGCCTGTTAGCTTAGCATTGTATGCAGACCTCAGAAATGGCGATATACAGTAGCTGTTCTTGTTCTTTCAAAACTAACAAATGTATATAAAGTATGTATATAAAGCCAATATGATTTCTTCACAGGAGTAACAAAAGTTCACAAGTTTACTCTTTTACAGGTTGTGCCAAACCGTTTTTGACTGTTGAAAAGTAACAGCTGCTCCCTGCCAAGAAAAACATCACACACATAACCATCCTAACAAGGGACATTTTCATACTTAACCTTCTGTAAAGAGCAATATAAAATGTGTTTTTTATAAGCTTTAGAAGTTTTTGCAGATCGATTTTATTATATTTGAATAATACATTGGTGCCTGTTTTCCTCTTTCTGCTGTCTGTGTAAAGCTAAGCATTCAGATTACAATAAGTAAGCAAGATAACACAGTCAAGTGGAGATAATCCCAAGTGAGCTCTGGTAATCATTAGCGATAAGGATGAGATTAGGGCGGAAATTACAAGCTTGGTTTCAGACATGATCAGATAGACATTCACAGCAGAGCTTCTTGAGAAGACAAAGGTCACACTTTTACCCGCACAAAGACATATGTTTTTTAAGCTACATGTTTTAGTTCATTTCAATAAGATAAAAAAAACAGCGCCTTCCTCTGACATAAACAAGATGTATGCCAAGTTAATTGTAGACAGCTATTAAAACTATTATTAAAACAGCTATTTGTTTCTCAACTGCATTCTATAGAACAAGTGTCGCATTAAGAAGATTCTCCATGACTCAATAGCTCTCCATTAAACTGTGGTGTGTCCATGGACGTGTCGGGGCATGATAGATGTAATATGGCCCCATTGTTAAAGGGTATTTTCTTGTCATGATGCTCCACCACTCAACGCCCGTGCAGACAGCAGCCTCAGGTATTTCTCTGCCTAACCGCCGCTACCTGCATTGTCTCTAAAAGCCAAAGGAGAGCAGACTGGCGTGTGAAAACAAAACTACTTTCCCAGATTCCCGTTTCAAATATGCCATTCATGCCATCTTAACAGACAAATGAAAGATGAGACTTAGGAAACTTAACCTGTTGCCCTGAAGTCATAAACCAAGTTTCATTTGCCTACCACTAGGACTATTTTTCATTTCTCAGATAAATGGAGGGTTAATACATGTTGCTGAAATGCTCTGCAGTGCAAGGAACAAGGATTAGCTACCAAAGAAAGCCTTTTTACTTCTTCAAATTCTTGACATATTTCTGAGGCAATGTGTGGTCTGTCCGAGACCTGATTAAAACACAGCTAACTCTGAAGAGCTTTCAGTGTTTAATTAATGATTCAAGTTCATCCTAGTGCAGATGTAATTTCTGCATTTCGTCAGATTGAAGCAATTATTAATATTTAAAGGTAATGAGATCTCAACTAACAACAAGAAGAGTTTCACGCTTAAATTCATTATTTCAAAATCCACATAAATAAACAAGTCATTTCAGATGTGGTTAAATAAAAACATCTATTACTGCTGTTCCCTTTCTGAGAGTGGGCCTGAGCTTTCCCATGAGAGATAAGTTATTCCCATGATCTCGGCCCTGCAGCCATTTTTGACATGCTAATACCCACTAAATCGGACTCATTTCCAACACACAGGAACAGGTGCCTTCAAAACAACGCAAATACTCAGTGATCAGGGTATCCCCCTTCTGCGGCTCCACAAGCAGCAGCCGAGAGTAAAATTATATGGTTTAAGAAAACCATGGCAGCCTAAACACAGAGACTCAAAACACACAGCACTAGCTCTGAAATGTTAACAAGTAATTATATGCCTGGATTACACTGTGTGACATAATAAAACCAGGGTCGTGGTCACTGTTCAGCTATAGAATGCACTGCTTCAATAATCACAATTGACTAAATTACTTAAATTTTGAAAAAAATGCTGGCAGAAAGAACTGGCCCTGGATAAACCTAGATAGAGGGAAAATTAATCCAACAGAAGCTGAAACATTACATAAAAATGGCACAGTGACTGAAAGGAATGTCTGCACGACTGATGCTAGATCTAAATCTGATATGGAAACTTTCCCTGAAAAACTGAAATTTGATTGTCTCACACTCATCACGTGCCACCAGGTTCCGTAGCTGCGGAAAGACCTGGCGTCAGATCCCAATATTTATCAGTTCACTGAAGAAATTATGCAGATGTAGTCAGTCTGAATAAAGTTATTGCCATTTGTCTGACCTCTCACCAACAACAGCCTTTTGTTCTGTTGTTGTGTATCCTGTTTCACACAGTTAAATTTGAGCATGATTTGTTTAATTGCCTGGAACACCACCATTGTAATTTCTGCAATTTTCTGATAATTATCTTAAATACAGGTTAATGTGGGGACTCGAGATGCTTGGGGGAGCAAACTTTTTACCATTTAACACTGACTGGAACAGTAATGAAAGAGTTACACTTTAACAAGTCTGGATATGGGCCATGAGAAAAGACTTGACTGTGGCATGTATTTGACTCAAATGACTTAATTTTAAAGTCATACTGTGAATTTTCACTGTAGCCCAAAGAGTTGTTTAATCATATTAAATAATCATGTCTGTTATTTGTCAGAGAAATCAAAGGAAAAGTTAAAAAAAACTGTTATTTTTAAATGAGCATTCTTTTAGATTTATTTTTGCCTATTCATTAACAGGTCAGGTGACTTAATATGTCTGACGACAAAAGCAGACGAGTCTAAACCAACTGAGCGCTAAAAACTACGGCAACTGCCATGAGGAAAATATAACATGTCAGCCAAACAATCTGAATGACTTCACGTGCATACAGCCATCATTAGTCTCCATGTCGCTGAACTCCAGACATTTCCTCATTACAGATTCACAATAGATCAGCAGCTTTTTATGTCCTGGCCTTCATTGTGCAGGCAGTGTGCAACATCAGAGGATGATAAGTTGTCCATCTGTAGGAGCATTTCACCACTTTTAGCCTTGATAACGTGTGCACTTAAAAAAAAGCCAACCTATTGTCTAACGCCACACTACTAGAACTTAAATTAGGCCCGGAGATGTAAGGTGATAGATACCGTGATGATCAGCAATAACCTGTTGTATTGTGTCAAACACATTCAAGTCACTTGTACCGGCACAAACACTGTGTGGGTGTTGCTGTAGTTATTATTTGCTGAGATGATTGGTTTTGCGAAGTTCACACTAATTACATAACATATTATCATGTTGCAAGCAGCTGGTGACAGATATCATGTCCCTTGGAGCAGCAGCGGCAGCAGCGGCGGCGGGGATGTATTCCTGTCAGATCACCGCATTACTGTTTAAAGTACTGATGTATTTTCAGACATTTGAGCCAGACTTGTTATCCAGGGGGTTCGTGAACTCACTGGTATCAGCTAACTTTGAGTGTTACAGTTGTGTTACAACCAGCGTGGGATAAAGTTATTATACTTAGAATGTAATATGTTTTTTTCCCCTGGTCCTTCACTTAAAGATATTTCCAAAACACTTACAGCCACAGTTTTTTTACGCATGCTCCTAAACCCGTTACACTAACTCAAACGGTTCCTCAGCTACACCAAGTTCTCTATACTATTACTTTTTACAACAATGTCCATATTAAAACATGTCTGCCAATACTGACAGCACTAAATCAGTGTTGTTTACCTGTTCTCTCCTTTTGTATTTGAGGGTGGTGGGTGTAGAACGGTTTGGCTGTCCTCCATGTCCACGACACATTTTGTGTTGAGTTCAATTTCTGCAGAGAGAGGTTTGTTGGGAAAGTAGAGCAAAGAGTGCGGGATGTGAAAAGTGAAATCCTCGCTACATTGTTTTAACTAACGTTACACTCAAGTCTGATTTCAGGCTCCAAAATCTAGCTGAAAGCAGATAGGGCGAGGAAAGCAAAACTTTCTAATAACGTAGCATGAATCCGAGGAGACACAAACAAACGATGGTTTTAACACTTACCCCTGCGGTTCATGGGCCGAACTCTCACTGCAACTTTTACCTTTGTATCCGACATTTTCGTCCACTTTTCTCTCCCACCCTGTCTATGCGCCAAGATATTAACGTCCCCCTCAAGAAACCCGGATTTCTCCCGGAGAAAAGCCAGCAGACTCTAGTTAAACAACCCCAAAAGAGTCCAGAGCTCGAGGAGAAGCGACAGGAATTTGTTCATTTTGTCCCTCTATATCCATCCGGGTTGGGTTCTTGTGCAAATCCAGCACTCTGCTCCAGCCTCAGACAGCATCCCCACCGCCATCTTCCACCGGGAGCAAGACTGCTATCCTCTGGCAGACTGGAGACGGCTGTGCCACAGAGGGGGAAAGGATTTACCCACCTCGCCGGGGAGGGAGGAGGGACAGTGGGGGAGCCGAGAAATGGCAGAAGAACAAGTTGATTTGCGTGCATCGTGGTTAAAAGCATCGAGGCAAGATGATTTGGAGGTATTAATGTAGAGAAAAGGAATATTTAATAGTTTAAACAGTCTTTCTATATCCCACACTCCCTGACACACACACACCACGAATTCTGGAATACAACTAATAACGATCATAAAAATGTCGACACTACCCCCCATACACATACACATACACACACACACCCACCACTCACAAGATTTTTAAAACTAACTCAATTTATTGTTTAACAAAATCCATTAATGGTATTTCGCACATCACACATCTAAGATACATTATGTGCTGCTAGCAGTTATATACAATGTTAAAATTAGGTAATTTCTTACCACAGTTTATGACCGTGTTTTTTTTTTTCAAGTAATGTTTTATTTAAGTATAAGGAGGAAAACTGAGTTGAATGTAAGGATAATATCATTTAATCATTTTGAGACCCCTTAGATTATTCCTGGAACAACTGTGGGCAATATTAAAGTCTTTTTTTAAAAAGCTGTGTCAAAATCGTTTGTTTGACCATCTTGCATTGCGGTTATTATATAACATACAGCAGACTACAGCAAACATTATATTAACATTTTTCATTGTCAGTATACAACTGTTTATTCATTGCACATTTTTGTAAAAGATAATGCCAGGCCATCTCATAACTTTATAATATAATGAGCTACATTTCACATTACTCTCAGGCCTGTTCACACATGAGCTATTTCATAGGTCCATTGTCAGATTTAGCTGAATAAATCTTCACTGTGTGGTCTCCACTATCCAGAATGATGAGTGTATTGTTCAGTGGCACAAGTGCAACTGGGTGGATAAGGTGGTCCGCCACTAGAGGAGTTAGGACTGGGCCGTTCTGAAGCTTCCCTAAACTCCAAATTATCCCCCGATCAGAGTCAATCACAATCATGTCTCCATCATTGTCAAACACCACACCTGACATATTCAGCCTCACTGTTGACTGCAGGCTCAAGCTGAAACTGTCTGTTCGAAAAAGGGTGTGGAAGTCTTTCGTAAACACTTTCAGCCTTGTGTGTTGATGTCGGCCATTAGCTAAATGCTCTATCACTGCTGCATTCCCTGTCACGTGACAGCTGGCCACTGCTTTTGGATGCTGGAGGTCAGAAATAGCTACAAGATGCTCCAGAATGACACCTCGAGTATAATCCACTTTCACCCGGGACAGGTTACCTGCCTGGATGTCTGATACCAGGATGTGTCCACAGCTGTCTATGTCCACACCCCAGGGCACCTGGAAGAGATCCTTGATCATTAATACAGGGTTACCCCTGGAGGTAAAAACCTTTACAGATTTATCCCCTGCATCAGTTACCACCACAAAACCACAGGGTGACACTGCCACATCCACTGGGTAACATATCTGTCCACTAGCTTGTTCTTTTGACCCAAAACTGTGCAGCTTCTTGCCCTGTGCAGTGAACACCACCACCCTCTTCTTTCCATCATGCACTGCCACTATAATTCCGGAAGACCTCAACATGGCTATCCCAGTGGGGTTGGTAAGAGTCCCCCAACCGCCAAAAGCTGTGCAGAGGTGCAGAGTTGTGGATGTCAGACTTGTGGCCAAGCTAAAGCCTCCTTTTGTCCAGTGAGGAAGAGCAGATATGGGACTCCAGGATAACAGCAGCTCCTGCAGGTCACTAAGAACCTGGCAGTGGGAGGTGCTGTCAACACGGCACAGCTGTCGACAGAATGGGCACTCCAACTTCCTCAGCAGAGGGTGGGACAGAGCTGTGATGCATTCCAGACAGAGTACATGGCCACAGGAAAGGTTCTGTGGTCTGCGCTCCCTCTGCTGAGAGCTGAACTTCTCGAAGCAGACCTTACACTCAAGCAAGTTGATCTGGATCTCCCCCAAAAGCCCCTCGAGACTCAGTCTGCCACCACTTGGGAAACAAGAACTCGTAGCCATGATTATAATACCCTGATGTTTTAAGCCTACTCACTGTTCACCCAGCCTCACTCTAGGCAAGTGATTTTTTAAGAAACCAAAAAAAAAAACTAGACGACTTGAGTGAGATGGAGAGAATGGTGACGAGAATATAAAAGCAGAGCACTGCAGTGTCTTTGGGAACCCACTCATGTTGTGCTTTAGGCCCACAGGATCACGTGACATTTTGCACATAGCTGAGGCTCTCTGCTGCCCTCCCATGGAAATCATACAGATTGATGTTTTGTTTTGGACAATCTGGACTTCTTACAATCTTAATCCTTATTTGAAATGTATAGTGTTTTAAAATAGTGTGTTCAAAGCTAAAACACACTGTTATTTAAACAACAAGCAGCCCAAAAAATTCTTTCAGAATTAAAAAAAGTCTATCTGGCTGGATTGAAAGTCAGTCCCAAACATCCTAGGTGTTACTGATACCATAGGGTGTCCAAAATGTTCACTGCCTCAAAGTGCGGAAAATTAAAAGAATGCCTTTTATCAGACTCAGAATTTCTAGTAATACTCTGTCACTGTAGATAATGTGCAGGACCACATGACATTTACCGCTGTCTTTTTCAAAAGGCACATTGACTGTACCTTCAAATCCATCAGCATAAGAAAGCTATTTCAGCCTGAGTTTCATGGTGTGCAGACTGAGTGAAATCTGATCTTAGACAGATTGTGCTTGTGTCAGCCAATCGAGCAATCCTTTGCTGCAGCATGGCCCTCTTTAGCGGTCAAGCAAGGGCATTCTTGATTTCCTATTAAATATACAAATAGCTTCCTACTGAATGTGATAAAAAGTAAGAAAAAATGAGTATTACAGTAATTTACTGCTATGAAAGATGGGTGTTAAGGGTAGTGCTGTTGATCTATTATATAAACCACACAAAAAGTAAAAATAAAAAACAAAATTAACATGTTTATAAGGAAGTGTAACATATTTTAATATGTTTAATTATTTCACAGTGAAAAACAGCACAAAGTAATTTTCGGCAGATGTTATTTGGCAAATGATAATTCAATCCAGATACAATGTACCATATATAGTGTCTGTTGTATGGCAGCCTGACCCATTCAACAAAGGTCAGTGTGAAGATTGTCGCGGATTATGAAGGATACATCTGTACTGAGATGATAATGTCAGAACAAATCAACTTTCAATAAAGCACTCCAGGGCAGAAAAATCCAAAAACGAAGGCCCAAACTGATAAAAGATAGGGATAAAAAATAGAGCATGCAAACAGGCACAACGGGTGAATTAAAATGTTACACTGACAATAAAGAATATAAAATATCAATACTGGTGTCCTGTTATGTGAAACACAAAGATCTGCTGACTACTCATAAAATTTTCTTACTAAAACACTTGGTTTGACATTTGACACAGCCATGCAAAAGCAAAATATGCAATAACAAGGTCAACAGTAAAACAAATCCACCTGCACAGAAACAGGGAGAGCCTGACAACACATGCAGGAATTTGAAGAATTGCCCCATTATTAGTAAAGTTAAAAAAAAAAAAAGATAGCAGCCACAGATGAACAGAGAGCGAAAATTTGCTTGAGATCACAGTGAGTCACATAATACGTAGACATTCTAAAATGTAAAGTATTTTCATGAAAACATTCTGAAAAGTGCTTAAACTGTGTGCATTGCTGTTTTAGGCCAAACCTCATTCAATTATGCCATCAAGCCAAAACTGTCCTACAATGAAATCCTTTCCACATTCAAGTTATAAACATCTATAAAGTAAATAGACAATCAATATCAGATACAATAAAAGATGTCAGCCTTTCTGTGCTATAAACATAAAGGCTCAATTACTGTGATAAATTCTTCATAATGGCTTTTTATGTTTTAAACCGATAGTTTGGAGTTAAGGCTGGTATAAACCAGTCACACATACAGTGGCTTCAGAAAGTATTAAGACCCCTTCACTTTTTGCACACTTTATTGTGTTGTAGATTTAATTTAAAATGGATCAAACTATAATTTTTGCAATAGGTGTATAATAAGTAATTTATAATGATCTGAAATTAAAGCTGTTGATGTTGTTTTTTTGCAAACTGATTAGAAGCAAGGGGTCTAAATACTTAAGTTAAACTCAGTTTTGAATTACACCAGAATATATTGCAAACATTTCTAGAAACATATCTTGACAATGGGTTATTGAATGTAGAGTCATCTGAAATCTAAACCACTGCATATTAATGATTGATACACTGTACTACAGAATAAATGTGTGTAAATTGTAGTTTAGATTACAATATCATGCAGTCATATCTAGAATTGACAGTTTCTATTGCCATCTCTTTCACGTACGCGAACACACACAAACAAACACACACACACACACACACACACACACACACAAAGCTGTGATCAGTGACTTAGGATCTTTTAATGACTACAGTTCAGTGTCCGTGTCTGTAGTCAGAGCCTCTGTACACTGTGTGGACTTTTCCTATCCGCTTGGTCTCTTCTGTCTCCACTCCTACTGCAGATGGGGGCGCACTAGACATCAGTTAAACAAAGAAGTGGTTATATCTTTACCTCCTATTTAACCTGCGATCCTTCACACCTGGCTTTTTGGACTGAGTTCAAGAGTTGCCCACTAGCTTCTCGTTCCAGTTCCTACTGGCTGTTTAGGCCATTGATGGATTTGGTTTTTCCTGAGTTTTTCCCTCTCCTTCTGGTTGTAGGGCTGTCACCACTCACCTCCGTCTCTCCTAAAATATGACGATCAACTCTTTTAAAGTGAGTTTTTAAAAAGATGTGCCTGAACTTTGCACATTTAAAGAAAGAATGAAAGCACTACCTTAAACAATAGGGATCAACTCTTCACTGAGTAACAATTAAAGACTGATGTATACTTTTATAAACCTTTTATGTGGTTGATGAATTACAGTAAAGTCACATTACCTTTAAATTCTTCAGACACAAGGTCAGAAAACTCTGTGTAATTGCTGTCCTCGCATTCTGAGAGGTGCTGTGAGACGACAAGAGTTTAGGACACATAGCACACAAACTATTAACTGGACAGAGAATAGAATAGCTAACAGACCCCAGTGAACAATGCAACTCTCTACACAATACAATAGTACAATAAGTCTACAAGTTAATAAGCAGTGAGGTGCCAAAAAAGAAAGTCAGCTGGCTCTTTAGACATGGAATGTGTCCAATAAAGTTTCAGGCTTGCCCTGTTTTTCAGAAATACAGTGTTCATCAATGTTATTTTAATGCTTGTTGTATCTATGATCAGACAAAACAGAACCTTTGTAGAAAGTCAGTTTGTTTGTGCAAGAATTGGCAGCATGTGAGGGGGAAAAGTTATAACTTGTACGATAAAACTATGTACTGTATTTTCTCACATCATCTCATCATCAATTAGCCTTCCAATAATTTTTTAATATGTCTGGTTATTTATCAGATCCTACTGTCTATTTCACAAAGGCTCATTCATTTCAATTTGCTCACAAGGGGCTTTGCTGGAAGTTCACTGTTTTATATCTGAAACTGCTGGTTTCATTATTTCTATGGTTGCTACGTGTTTGTCTTAGTTTTTTGTCTTAGACTTTAGTCTTAGTTTGGCCTGGATCACAGGGAAATATTTTAAAATCTATACAAACCAGTCTGACTTGAAAAATTGTTTCTCCTGCCATTCTTTCTCAAGAAGTGTTTATATTACTAAGCTAAAAATAGCTGTCATCATTTTTACATAAAACTGACTTTGATGCTTATTCGGAGGTGAGGTCAGCATGTATATTTGTAAAAGGATGCACAATTCAAAAGGGGATTTTGTTTTAACACTTGTGCAGATGTGTGGTCCAGCAGAGTTTTAAGCAAACACATATACCAACACAATTACCAGGTCATAATACATTTTGGACAAAGTGACAGAACTTTTAACAGAAGGCAACATCAATTACTCATTTTGATCAACAAAGCCAAGGACACTTGGTAGTAGATCAAAGGAACTACACATACCTTTTCCCTTGGACCATAGTTCTCAGCATACCAGACCATTCCATATAGGCACAGGAACGTAATAAAAGCCTAAAACAGATCAAATATAAAGCTGACTAATAAGAGAAAATCAACAATCAATAAACTACAACATAATTATTGCTGAAACTTAAAAATGTTGAAAACATTTAGTAATTTTAAACCCTACCAAGTCTTCTACAAACTGCAGAAACATTAGGAATTTCTTCTGACACAGAAATGCATTACACATTTCTTCTTACCAAACAGAGTAGCCAGAGGATCACATAGAGGATCTGCATTTTTGAGAACAAGTCTTGTCCAAACTTAATACAAGCCAAGGCCTCCAGAAACGCTATCGCTCTGTGAATGAGGACAGACAAAATCAAAAAGACAACTGAAACCTGTGTTTCACCCACAATAAACTTTAAAAAACAACCCACATGTGGCTTTTTGCTGAGGGCAGCATTCTATTCTCACTGACCTGAACGTGTTAATGTTTGCTCAGTGAATGTGTTACATAACGCCTGATTTAGCTGAGCTGCCGGACAATTTGATCCATGAGCAGATAAGTTAACATCTACAAAAGGAACCATTTGCTCCTTTATGCATTACAGTTCATGTATAAATATATGGTGTAAATACAGTTATTCATACATAGTCATTCATAGTTTTAGGTTAGACTTACCCAAACACCCAGCACTGGGTGCCAACCCTCTTGCACTGTGTGTCTGTAAGGTACGCATAATACTGCCTGAGGTAAAATCACAAAAAAGCATATTTTACCAAAAGTTTCTTCTTCCAGTAACTTTCTGGTAAAGCAAGTAATTAAATATAAGCAAAGGCGATATATTAAATAGTTTCTAGGCAACAATAAATAAAATTGCAAATAAAATGGAGTTTGGTTTTTTTACCTTACTGTTGGAGCGGTGATGATACCAACGAATAGGATTCGACACCAGCTAAGAGCATGGCTTGCTGGAAAGACGAAAATATGCTTGAGGAAAAATGTGTTCAATTCTGTTAGCTGTAAAAAACAAACACAATGAATAATTAAATACATCAATAAAAACAAAAAAGATGGATCATAAAAAATTATGGTCAAAACTATATATACACTTGCAAAGCGATTTGTAACTGTTGATTTTCCATATTTTGTATATATTTTATTTCATTTACTATATATTAAGTTTCACATTGCATCCTAGTATTTTCCTATGATATTTGTAAGTTTGAGATGTCATTATTTCAAATAATTTTATTCAAATACTTTGGAATAATAATGCTAGACATCAATTTGGCTCAAGTGGCTAAGGCTCAAAAGATACATATCAGGAGTATGTGTCATGCTGACCCACTATGAGGGTGCATGTCATGAATGTCTATTAAGTCTATCTTACACATTCAAAAAGAGTTCCCTGAATAATCATTGATACTTTTACATTTGAACCAGAGAAGATGGGAATTTAATTATTTGGCCCTGGAAATTGTGGAAAACCTGTTCTAAAGCCACCTCTACCACACAAAGGAAAACAAACCAGGTGCAGAATCTAAATAAATGAAGCAGGCTGGCTGAACATCAGTTCAACTAGGAATGGAGTGGAACAAAAGAAAGTGAGATTCTTCACTTAAATTACATTTTAATTCATTCTAGATGTTGAAAATAGGTCCTTCAAAAAGACATCTGCAAACATATTGAACCTGTAATGAATGTTGGTGGATGTCCAATGTAATGTGTGGATGTCCTATTTGGAGTTTCAGATATTCAACTTGTTTACTGTGAAAATCCCTAACATGTTGTAGACAAACATCTTTGTTTGGAATCAGTTTTGAAGGCCTACTGACTTTTAAAATGGATTTAAAACAGATGTCCAGGTTGCTAAATCTGAAATACAAATCTATAGACCTCGAGGTTGTCTCTTGTAGATGTTCAGAAAGGGAATTAGAAATGTTTGTACTGTATATTTTTTAAAGATGTCCAAATTCAATGTTCATGAGATGCCTTAAAAAGACTTCACAAAATGTTCATTTGGAACCTTGTGTAGATGTGTAATAGATGCCTCAAAAAGTGACCAAGAGCAACACAGTGGTTTTGCCTTGTCCTGAATGTCTATCTATCTATCTATCTATCTATCTATCTATCTATTTATTTATTTATTTATTTATTTAGGTCCTTTCGGCTTATGATTTCAGGGTTGCCACAGCATATTGTTTGTCCGCATGTTGATTTGGCACCATTTTTTTTATGCTGGATGCCCTTCCTGATGTGTTTGCTGTAGATGCTTGCCTTCCTTTGTTTTTTTATTCATTTATCGGTTAACTGAAACAAATAATATATAACTGTAGATTGATTTTAGATTAATGACATGACAAGCCAAGAACTTATTCAGGCTAAATGTTGATGAACCTTGTAACACTGAGTAAATGGGTAAGGTTGTATATGAATAGAGCTACAATTCAAATTAAAATTAATAAGCACTTTTAATGACAAGAGTTTGAGATTTTCTTGTAGGAAAATTACAGTATGTAAAAGATACAATTAATGATGAACTAATTCAATAAAGCTGATACAGTTTCAGCATCCTGGTATTTGAAAACTGTGTCACTGTCACATATCAGAGGAACACAAAGGAGAATAGGAAAGAGCCATTGGTAATGTTATTAATAAAACGTGTAGTTACTACTGTGACAAGTCAGATTCTGTGCCTGTTAAAATGTGTTCTACTTCTTACAAACAAGACAATATAGACAATTTTTGACATTTTCTTTTCAGTTTGCCCAAGGGTACTCTACCTTTGACAGTTTTGGCAATTTCATCACATTATTCTATTTTATCTGTCATGAGCTGAATTTGTCTTTCATTATGACTGATAAGTGGCCTGTAATGTCTTACCTTGCAACATTTTCACTTTTAGGGACAAGGAGAAGGAAAATCACGGGTGTATGAAATAACCTTTAATGACTGTTTTCCAATCACATGTGCCATCAAGTTGTGCCAGTGAAGCACAAAAGGACTCCTGAACTCCATCTCGTCAAGTCATTCTCGAAGATTGATAATTGCTATTTAAACCTCAAGAGAGTTGGGAATGGCCCCAGTGAAAGAGAAAGGAGAATGATGTTGTTTTATAACTACACAAACTTGAAATTAAACACCAACATACATCACCACGGATGCCAGCTATAGGAGACTCTCAGGTCCTCCAACCATAGTTTTGTCATAATCACAAACTGTAATCCTAAGTAATTCAGGCCGGTCTTCACTCCTATTGGATTAGCTGTGTAGACAGCATGACACTCGTGAATTATATAGATGGACATGAGAGAGGTTTTGGATTTCAACAACAGAGGAGCCAAGATTAGAGCCAGGACTGAGCACACATAGCACACTGGATAATCTACAACTAGTCAGTACATACGTTGGCAGAAGGATTTCTTAATTACCGACCTGCCAGATGATCATGAAGAGATAGACGCCCATCACGCGCTGTAGGGAAGACTTAGGGTCAAACCAGCGCACATAGGTCCAGCTTGCTGGGGTGAACTGTAACACAGCTCGTTTGATCTTGCCTGTGGTAGTATGGATGTCCCTGGATGAAAGCACAGAATTTTTTTTTTTTTTTTTTACAAAGACTGTCAGATAGATTTACAATAACTACTAAGTCAGAGTAGGAGAAAAAGATCAAAATATGGTTATCACGTTAATGATTGAGGTTTAACCCTCTCCCCTCTCTGATGAACACATAGGATTGTATTTCAAAACAGTGTTATCTCCCTGATCAAGTAATAGCAAACTTAAAGAATACTTACTTAGATGGTACTTATTCAACCAAGAAATACTTTTCTAACATTGATTAAAATTATTATTATTATATATTTTAAAAACTAGGATGCTAGAATAAAAACAGGATGAATGTATGTAAAGCTATCTTTTACAGCTTACAATAAAAAGCAAAAGCCAAAAGTGATAAGAGCTGTATAACTAAATGCTGTTACATTACATTTTAGTTTGAAATAAGGTATCTCATCATTTAAAAATGTTTACTGCTAACATACAATGTGTTTGATACTGAACTAGGGCTTATTATATGAAATACATGCACCAGTCTTATAAAAACGCCCAGTTCCCTTTTTACAAGCTATAAATTACTTTGAAAAGGAAACTGAAAAAAAGCCTTGTTTCTTCTCTTCCACAAAAACTCAATAACTATAAACACAACTAAATAAGCTGGTAATTTTGAGACTGCAATGTCATACTTTATACTGCCCCAGTGATACGTCCTCATCTCCAAAAAGCGGCAGACAGTCATACCCATCCAGATACCCCCTCCATTGCATAGCAGAATATCCAGAATCACCTGGTCCCACCAGCACTCAGCAAAGTTAGGCAGCAGATGCATGAAGAACAGCTATGTAAACAGGAAAAGAGACTGCAGCATAAACCAAATCTGAACAAACTGACTTTCAAGTCTACAATAAAAATTAATGCATGTTGAAGTAAACAGGATGCTACGTGCATGATAGTAGCATTTAGCTTGTGACTGTCTCTTTACCTCAGTTAGCTCCCAGGTAATACTGATGGTCCAGCACAAGCCATAGCTACGAATTAGAAGGGCCTTCATACCCCAGCCCCAAAAATGGCTGAATGCAAAAATGTCAAAATGGCTCAGGATTCTCTCCCATGTGATGACATGACAGTTCACAGCATATTCCTGCAGAAAGTAGCAAACAGCCTCATGTCCTCTATTTCTTCATACTGAACACCACAGTAAATTATTTTCTGTGTGAGCCTAAACCACTCACCATTATGTCTGCTTCTCTTTTGGCATAGCGCAGGTTTGGGTCCAACCAGTACATTAGCTGCTTTACCTGCTGCCAGTTGAGAAAAATGATGAAGACCAGGAACAGAAAGTAAAGGACACTCAGACCTTTGGAACAGAAGGACATGACATTTAGAGAGGGGAAATCTCAGGTCAGAAGAGAAAGAGATTTTGCCATTACAGACTCTTAGCAAATACTTACCAAAAACTATTCGCCATATTGCTGGATGTGGTCTGGTAAAAGGGCCTAAATCAAAGAACATTATGTCAAATAATATAACACACAAAAAGTTACAATAAACAAAGTGATAGTGATGATAGTTACATAGTGATGATCAAATAAAAGAAACTTTTTAGAGCCACCACATAGAGAAACCATATTTTCCAATAAACCAACAGAAAGGCAGGGGGAGGGGCCTCACCATATGGCAAAAAAAAAAACCCAAAATCCAATACAGCAAGACCTCACTCAACTTCACTTTATTGTGAGGAAAACTTACACCACACTTGACAAGGCTAGTGACAGAACTCAACTCTGGTGTTTACAGTGTATGCTCCTTTTATTTCCCATACAATGAGCTTATTATTGACTTTCTGCCTTGTGCTGAATAATGGACTTGTATAAAGCAACCAAACAACATTTACTGTGCTGTTTAGGAAACAAATTCAGTCCATTGTGGTAAATGGCTATTCCAGCACAGTTCCCTGATAATAAAATAACTCCAAAGCCATTTTATGCTTACCATTAGGAAATGCCAAAACACTAATGACAAGGAAGAAGGAGATGACCAAGATGAGCCCCACCCAGATATTACTGTCCGGATTTCCATCATCTCTGTAGAAAAGATAAACAAAAATTCTCCAGTGAGCTGGTAACACCATCGCTATTACTGTGGTATATATAGAACATCCTATTTTATCAGCAGCCTAACGTTACATTTCACATAGTGATTTTTATGTGGCTCGTATTTTTCAGTTTCAAACAACATTAAGGTGTGTTTTATAGATGTTGTAGATATTAGATTTTTTATGGAAAACTGTGGTTTGTAATGGAGGTTCTCAGGCCGTTAGAAATTATGTTATGACTCATTTTCTTGATAGTTACTTTGTTGTAAGTTAAGGTTAGCGGTTGGCTTTGAAACAATGTTCAGCACTGTTAACGCTAAGTCTTCCTTTCATTCGCTTAGGTTAACGATTAATTAAACATATAGACTGTCACCACTGAGAAAAGTATGCCAGCGCCAACATGTTATGTCCAATGAGACAAATCAATCACTAGTAGCTAAAGTTAGCTAACCACCGAACACACTTGACACACTCAGAGCATCACTGTAAGCTACATGCTAACTAATGCTAATGCTAACAGTAGCTGTGTACGACTTACCTGGTGAACGCGAAATACATCAGACTGAGCACCGTGCATGTCAGCAACGTTATCGTGTGCGGCTTGTAGAAAAAGTCTATTGTTATATCTTCAACCTGCTGCTCGTTTATCATTCGAAAATGCATTCTGTAATTCACATCATCCTTGCTCAGGGTATGAGATCCGCTATACATGTTCGCCATAGCTGGACGGAGCCAGGAAAGCAGCAGCACGCAGCAGCACGCAACAACAGGAGCAGGAGGAGCAGCACCTCACAGCAGCATGAGAAAGTGATCCCTCACGTCAACTCCAGAACATTAAACAGTTACAATAAAAATGTAAAGTTACATAGGTTTTACGACCAGCATACAAAGTGGACAATGAGCAGCGACTAGCAAGGGTTAAAAGAGGGGAGGAATATTGTTTTACAGAATATTTTCGCTTATGATTTTGATTGGTTGGAACATGTTTGTTGGGCGTGTCCCGAAGCGGAAGAGCTTGTGTGTTGTCCCTCATCATGTGCTGTATGTAGTGTTTAGCGTGACCTTAAAGCAAGGTTCAAAACTATAACAAACGAACAGAGGCTGTCTACAAACCTCCTCCAACTTATTAACTACTCATACTGTAACCTCCTGGCCAAATACTTAAAAACACCGGTTTTTGAAACTGAAACTTGTAATTTGTTGTCGTAAAGATTTACTTAATTTAATAAATGTGATGTGTGTTAATCTCCCTCTTGTGGTCGCTCGTGGCTTCACGTGACACTGAAACCAAAACCATCCCCAGCAGTGCTACCTATCAGTTTTATCATATAGCAACAAGACAGTATCCTATGACCACATTTCTAAAGATGTGCTTCTTATTTTAATAATCCGCATTACGTCTATCTGAAGTCTCTTCTTAAGTATTTATTTATTTACTATAAATACTATGAATACAGTTTTCTTCAGTAACACTGAGCATTTACAGTAAGACTTTAGCGGTGTTTTAGCTCAACAAAAAGACAAATAAACATTTAAAAAAGAAGATAATTATGTTTATTTATCTGTTCAAAGCAAATATACAAAATAATTTACAAGAAAAAAGATTCAACTCAGAGATACGATTTTTTGATCTGAAGCTCCATAAGACCACTTGCAACTCTATAAGCGGGTTCAGGTTTTTAACACAACTAAATGTGGAAAATATATCTTATGATGACAAGTTGCAGTTGCTAAATAATCTATCCCAGTGTCTAACAAAATTTAGATTTTACATTTTTGGATATTTTAAATTAAATTACAGAAACTAGACAGAACAAGACCCTAAACTCCTAAATGTTTGATATCTGTTCATAGTCATGCAGTGATGCTAGCTCATTTATAGACTATCATGACAATCAACAGTTAGTTAAATAAAGTGATTCATGAAATGCAGGAGGGAAAAAAGTAGTTTGCTGTAAAAACACACACAAAAAAACACTTTTCAGATATTGTCCAACTTGGCATGAGTTCTTTAGAAATGTTTTAAAATACTGTAAAGGTGAGATAAAAAAGTTATTTTACAAATCCAAAGAAAAACAAAACATTTTCGAATGGAACAAATTACTACATAACTGAAAACCATTCAGGAGTTCCATGACATTGATAGACTCTTAAGTACAAAATGTTAACAATACCGACATTTCTTGAAAAGACATTTGGTCATTGTTCTGGTCAACTTCACCAATTCAGTCCACTTGTTTCAGCAGAATGGTAGGCTGTAGAAAGAGAATTACCATTATTATTGTTATCACAACATATTATGAATCTAGCAGTAAATGTAACGAAAACAACTTACCAGTGTGTTGAAGTGTTCTCTGCAAATAGCTTTACTCATCCAGTAGATAAGGAAGAGGGTGACCACATTTTCAACAACCAGCAAAGTGATTATTAATGCACAGATCTCTCTAACCTATTAAAAAGGTTAACAAAATATCGTAAATAAATACAGATTGGTTGGCTTTTAGAAAGAAATCGGTTGCTAAGTTAAATATAATGGGCGTTTACCTTTATTGACTCATCCTTGGAGTGTGTCATATTTACTATAATCAAGCTGATAGAAAATGCTCCAATTGACCAGAAGAAGCTGATAATGTTGAAAGTGAATGACAGCTTTGCCTGGAAAAACACATTACAGTACAAACAGCAGATGTTTATGTTGAACACATACAACCATTTTGGCAGCTGTCTCATCTGTTTTACAACATCCCATCAGTGAAAACGTTTTATAATATCATATTTATTTGGTAAATCACAGTCAGACTCATCTTTATTATCATTATTTATTTCCGGTAAAAACCCATTCATAGACCAAGAATAATTATTTACTGTAACCAAATGTCAAAAGCTTGTTACAAAATGAATAACAACTATATTACATACTGTAGTGAACATTTAGCATCATATTTAAATCAAGTTGTGGATAATTAATCACCTTTTTTTTAACTGTTAGAAAACATTTTCAACAACATCAAAAAAGATTAAGTTTCACTTGCAAACAAAGTCATTTCATTTACTTACCACATGCATGTTTGGACATTTTCCTGCTGCGTAGGTGAGCATACCAGTGACCACAAACTAAAATATTATATGACACGTTAGATATGTTACACAGAAATAAAGTAATTATTTCCAAATACTGTGAAATACAAAAAGGAGAAAAAACATTACAGCAGCTCATAAAAGTTAAAGGACAGAAGCGTATTATAAAAATGTTGTTCCTCTTTACACTGTAACAGCAGATAACAAAAGCAATAGAATAAAAATGGGTTGATTTTTCAAAGATTGATCTATAATTGCAGTTTTTTGTGCTTTTTTTTATAAAATAACATTTACCAGAACACTGGGTAGAGTGCAACTCATGAGAACTGGGTTCATAACCAACAGACCAAGAGTGCAAAGAAACACACCACCAATGGCTTGGGCTGCCTTTTAAAAGACAAAAAAATAAAAAAATTAAATAGCAATGCAAAATTTTTGTGTGCAAATTTATGCAAGAAGTATACACATACATTATTTAAGATGTATGTTTGCACTGATGGTTAACTCACCCCAAGAGGTTTAGGTTTTCCCCTAATAGCAAAGACCTTGTAGAAATCTCTGAACACACAGTGGAATTTCTCTGGCATCAGTTTTCCATCTCCAGCATCCTTGAGACTCCCAATGGGAATAGTGATGATCATCGATTCATTACATATAAATGTCTTCTTCATCGTTCTTCAAAAAAGATCAAAGCAAAAATTATAAAAGCAATTAATATCATTGGTTATGTGTTGTGGAAGTATTAGTACCATACCTTTTATTCTTCTTCAATCTTTATTCAGAGCTGAATGTTGACCTGCTTTGTCAAAAGAGTTTGAAAAGGAAATCACCTTGCACTGCAATTGTCTTTTCTTCTCCGTTTTTTTCTGCACCCCCCACCCCCTTCACACGCATGCACACATACACACACTCACACACACTTACATAGACACACGTACACACAATCTCACAGCATTTTTTATGTAAACTGATTTTGCAAAACTTTAAAACGGTGAGCATAAAATATTTTTTAACCTACTAGTGTTCATAAATTTAAGAGAAGTGTTTTTTTAATGTGAAATATGATCAAATTAAAGTCATGGCAGGCTGGATCTAGTCATTTTGTAGAGGCCATTAGCAGGGTGAGGAAGTTAATGTGAGAAATTACCTCATCTTTGTAGGGAAGTGAACATCATGTCTTAAAGAGCAAGGCACTTTGAGACAGATACAGAGTGTGAATTTACAGTGAAATCGATACTGCCCAAGCTGAACGTGGTAAGAATTTCAATGAAATTGTACTGAAAAACTTTTTTGTACGTATTTGAAATATAGAATATTCATTTGTAAGCATTGTAAAGTCTGCAATTCATGTAGGATTGTAAGTTTTGTTTGTGCACGTCAAAAATGTCTGAGAAATACCGTAAAAGAAAGATGATTAGAGTTTAGAGTTTAGTTTTATATATATATATATATATATATATGTATATATATGTATATATATATGTATATATATGTATATATATATGTATATATATGTATATATATATATATATATATATATATATATATATATATATATATATATATATATATATATATATATATATATATATATATATATATATATATATATATACATATATATATATATATATATATATATATACACACACACACGCTGCTTTGTAAACTTAGCAATGTACAGCTCCAAAAACTAAAATTGTGGCACACTATACTGTGAATGTATAAATTGTTAAATGCCTACAAATATTCAACATCTTTCATCTCTTCCTTAATTTCACAAATTTCATGGATTCATTTGTGGAAACAAAAAACAAAGTCTTTTCAGGAAAAACTACAAAAAACAATTATGTACAATGTATAATAGCAAGAATAACTTAAATACCAGCACAACTTTTACTGCTTACCAAAATGCAATACAATGAATATTTTCCTAACTTTTAGATTTGATGACACTACTTCATTAACCAATTGGCTGTCTACTTAGTTGCATGATGCTCTTAAAAGCAGTACTTTGTGATGCTGCAGCACTGCGCAATAGTAAAAGTTATATCTAATGTCTTTTTCATTTTATGATCATGGAAGAAAGATTTTACATTGCAACAACATGACAACAACAGATCTCAAATATTATCTTGATTATAAATCATGGGTGGCTGTAGCTCAGTTGGCAAGGAAGTTGTTAGAACAAAACATTGTAAAGTGCTATAAGCTGACCATTAACCATTTAGCTTAGTGTCTGCAATGATGAAAAGAATCTTAATGCTTTAAAATGATGTACAATTACAAATTATGTTTTAAGGTGTAATATTACAGTGTAGAACATTTACCATTGACGTCGTCGCTGTGAACTTTGTTTTTGTTACCGCAGCAATATAACACATTATGATATTTAAAATACTTTTTCACACCACGAGAAAACACTTCATCCCTCTACTTCAGACAAGCACTATGGCCCGTGCTGATGTTGACATGGACATCCAGGATGCTTATGAGGATCCACAGCAGAGACTTGACAGCATAGAGCCGATGATACGATATTATCAAGCTTCAGAGCTCGTGCCAGATAACAAAGGGCCACTGCATGACCTGCTGCAGAAACAACCTGCTGTGTTAGGGGTAAGGTATTAAAACACACCAGTAAGTACAAAAACATTCTTGTAATCCGTAATGTGACAGCAATGAATGCCAATGTCCTTGGCAGCTCACCACTTTGCAACTTAACAAAACACAAGACATTTAGGAAGACAGCTTCACCACTTTGACAACCCAGGCCTTTCTGCAACAGACAAGAATAATGCACCGTATAAAGTTGCAAGTCATCATCTAATTATCACAGAAGAATCCTGGACTTGTGTGCGTGTGTGTCTTGATAATTAGAAGTTGCAAAATCATTGCATGTAGTCATAAAAAGAAGGAACTAATATTTTTAAATAGATTACTACTTTATGCATTTAATATTTCGCTATCAGACAATAACATTTTTAGAAGAAATCTTCACCTCATTCCTCTGTGTGACTATATGGGTTTATGTTATTAACAGTTAAAGTCAGGTTTATCAAAGGTACATGTCCAAAATAACTTGTATCCATTTTTCAGATCTGGGCAGCAATAACAGGAAGTGTTTAGTGTCAAGTGTTTTGAACATGTGTACACAGTATTCATACTGTGCGCACCTCTCCCATTTCTTAAGTTAAACCTTGTTTTGGTGATTGAATATCCTGATGCCCCTCTGTCACATTAGACATATGTATTTATTGTTTATTTTTTAAAGAAAGTTCACTATTTCTGCTTTGTATTAGATATACTAGGAGAGAGCAGATTGAAAACACAGAAGAAAAAGAGGGGATAGGAAATGCAGCCAAGGATTCCAGGCCAGAATGCTGTGTTTTTGGGACATGTGCTGCACCATAATGCATGTAAATATATGTGTCCTTTGTAAATGAAATGAGTACAGTGTAGTAATAACACAGGAGCTCAGCCATACATTTCCTATTGTTGCTGCGCAGCTCTGCCCAATGCATTGAATATGCTTATCTGTATGGAAATGCAGAGCCGAGTCAATAAAATAAATAGAAAACCACAAGGTTTAGAATATGTGCAGGATTGTACACAATCACTGTATTTACTTATTCAAATTAGTTTCTTTTTTCTCACATTGTAAGCATTTAATTATTTGTCAGTCTTTGCAGATGGTGAGCGGCCTCTTGAGTGTTGGAGTGGGGATTCTGTTTGCTGTAAGCCAAGAGATGTACACATCGCTTTGTACTCTGTTTAGAGTCTCTCACCTGACTGGAACACTTGTGAGTCCCCGCTCTAGAACTAAATGACAAAACTCATCAAAGCAGATAAAAGTATATGGCCTTCAAAAATGAAGTAAATAACTAAAAAGTCAACTAAAATGTGCATTCCTCTCCTCCGCAGTTCATCTTGGCTGGAGTTGTTTCCAACCTGTTGTTCAAATATCCACAATTACTCCCTGTAAGTACAGCACAATAACTGCCTGAAAAATAATACGTAAGCACTGATTAAGATAATCAATAGCTCAAAGATTATTGTATTATTTTTTCTACAGGTGTCCTTTGGGATTAACTGCGGCTGTATTTTTGTATCTGTGATCGCAGCTTGCCTGATAAGCGTTGACCTAGCTAAATGGGATGAAAGAAATGCTCACTATCTAAAGGTACACAAACGACAGAATGAAGCAGTATTTTAAAGCTAGCATTGTTCAGTTTATAGTCTATTTGCAGCTGTAATTACTAATTCAAACTTGATCTTTAATGTTTCTCACAGATGGAGGTGTTGGAACTTTGCGTGTTGGGACTTGAGGTTTTCCTTTCTGCAGTCCTCTGCTTCTGGTTCTCTAAACAAAAACGTACAAAATCACCATGATCAAGCAGCTTACATTTTCTAAGAATTTTATGCTTGAACTGCTGTACATGTAGCTCTAAGGGCCTATAAAGTAGTGCAGAAAAAGCCATTGTTTTCTACAGTTTTTTTTATCCTTTTTTGTAAATCCTGTGTTGCTTTCAGTTGCCTATATTGGTGTTGAACAGCCTCGGTTGTGGTCTACTTCTGATGTTTGACTCGGACTGAGAATATAAGGCTTGTGGTAAACAAATGTCACCTTTTCTAACGTGAAACAAAAAAAACGCTTTTTATCCTCTCAAACCTCTGCATCTCTGTGTGTAACGGTAGTAGTGGGTCATATGGCGCAGGTCTGCCTCTATCTGCAAGGGTCTCTGTGTGTGGTTTTACACTTGCGCTTTGGTATCAGTGGAAATATCTGCAACTTTTTTCAGCTGCACACTTTGTGTACCTTTCACAGACTTTTACTTAACATGAATTATTTGTGTATTAGAGACGTGTTTTTTGTTTGTGCCCTCTGCAGTCATCTCTTCTATAACAAAGAATTGAAAGCAACCATCTTTTAAACATTTTAATTATCTGTACAAACTTGTCATAAAGCAGGATTGGCAACAAAAGAAATAAGACATTGTCTGGACTGATCTATGTTTGTTTTTGTAAAACATATAAAAATACTCATCTAAAATATAAACACTGATTCATACATAGTTCATTAAAACAAATCGCTGATGTACCATCATGACAGTGTAAAGGTGTACATTTCCAATTTGCGATATCACTAATGAATTTAAAGATCTTTGTGCTCCGAAGCGCGCTCATCTTATTTTCCTCTCGTTGTCCTGCTAAATGTAGGAGTAGCAGTAGCAGTCAGTGTGAGGCTTTCACAGCTATAAAGAAAGAAGGAAAAATAAGAAAGGGGATTTAGAAAAGCATATTTTCTACATATAATGCACTCAAACAACCTCCCAGCAGGGTCAGCATGCAAAGTTTAGAATGTCTCATAACAAAGTTATTATCTTAAAAAAATACATATTATAAGTGTGTTTTTAGCCGCTCTGCTTTGGCACTTACTTACATCAGAAAGGGAAAGAAATAAAGTGCTAAAGCAATACTATAAATACAATGTGTGCATTTCCTGCTTATTTCAAAGTTCATGTCTAAACGTTACTATAATTTTATACATAATGATTTAAAATTTACTAGAGGGGAAAGCTTGCAAAATGAATACAAAATGTTTGTCTAAAAGTAATTTTAGGGACATTATTTTACTCAGAAAGCTATAAAACTTGCATCTAAAATGAAACGTGGCTTTACTCTTTGGCCTCCTGGGTTATAATTTTGATGCTAAGTAGCAGCTAAAAGTGCGTGATAAAATTTGAATGATTTTACATGCCCTTTTATCATGTTATTAGGTAATTAGGTTGCCCAATTTAATAATTCTTTTTACATTGTAAAGTTTTTGCAAATTGTAATGATGCACATAAATGTCAAATGTGAAGTTTGAAAATCACAAATGAAATAGTTTGTCAAGAATCATAAACTCGAGTACGTAAATTCATTCCAGAGCCACAAAACAAAGACTGTAACAAAGCATGCATGCATTCAAACATACTTAAAACTCCTAAGAAAGTGGTATTTAATGAGAGAAATTTAACCCTTGTGTGAAAAAGATGCACAGAGGAAAATGGCAGGAGGAAAAAACCCAGAGGGAAACATCTTACAAAACAAACCACACATCAGAACAAGAGCCCTCTGAGTCCATTAGGACATACTGCCATGCAACACATGCACCAATGTATAGCATATTTCCACATAGATTAGTATTCACATCTCACAGTTGTTAATGAAGTTTGTGAAAGCAACAAAACAGAGGTTCATTCTTGTGACCCAAGTTACTTACTGAGCTAAAACCCCTCAGCTCTGAGTCAGACCACAGTAGAGAGACCTACTGCTAAATGAGAAGTTGCGCTCTGGTAAAAACAAAACAGCAAAAAGGTAGTGAATAAAGCTGAAGCTGCAACTGTTATCTACCATTGTCCTTTGAATTCTGATAGTCTGAAATTTAACCTCAAATATATTTGAATGTCAGGTTCTTATATAGATAATGTGTGGATGAAAATAAAAAAACAAATGTTATGTAATGTTTTTTGTACAGCGCCAATTCCAACCTCAATTTCATTGAAAATAATAGCTCATTTTGAATTTGATTAAAGCAACACATATCAAAAAAGTTGGAATAGGGCCAACAAAAGGCTGGAAAATTAAATGCCGCGAATCAAAAACAAATGGAGGAGCATTTGAGAACTAATTTGATTAATTGGCAACAGGTCAGTAACATGACTGGGTATAAAAGGAGCATTTCAGAGAGGCAGAGCCTCTCAAATTTAAGGATGGGCAGAGGTTCACCAATCTGTGACAAACTGCCTAATAACTATGGAACAATTTCAGAAAAAATGTCAAAACTGAATGCCTGTGATCTTCAGGGCCTCAGACGGCACTGCATTAAAAACAGTCATGATTCTCTACTGGACATCACTGCATGGGCTCAGGAACACTTCCACAAATCACCGTGCAATCCACAAATGTAAGTTAAAGCTGTATCGTGTAAAGAGGAAGCCATATAACTCATTTAAAATGGCGCTTACAGACGTCTGGGAAGTTAAAGGGGGAGGGGATGCTACACAATGGTAAACATCACCCTCTTCCAACTTTTATTGAGATGTGTAGCTCCCATCAAATTCAAAATGAGCTAAAATTTTCCATGGAATGGTAAATTGTCTCAGTTTCAACATCTGATGTTGTTTATGTATGAATAAAATATGGGTTGATGAGATTTGCAAATCATTGCATTCTGTTTTTGAAAATTGGGTTGTAGATAACAAGTTTCGGTAAATAAATGACAGGTGCAGATTTTTCAATTTTTTCTATCTGTCCCTTTCTTACATAGATTGAAATTTCACATCAATAATCATGTTTAAATTAAGGCTTTAAAATCTAATTATTTATTCCTAGTTTTTGGCTTCTTGAGGCCTATAATCACTAATGTATTTCACAGTGCTAACATTGTTCTGTAATCATTCTCTCTAAACTTAATTGTCCTTGTTTGAAGTTGAAGACTGAATGCAAAAACTACATGCAGAAGATATAATATGAGCTTATGTTTTATTACTTCTTTGTTTCTGTATCAATGGGTCTTCTTCACATCTTGAAAAATTAAACATGATAACTTTTTATGTAATATACTACATTTAGGGCATCAAGATGTACACATTTATCCAAATAGAGCAAAGAACTGTGATGAATACAAATATTTAAAATGCATATTTATACAAAAGACAGACTATAACACTGTGACTCTGGGAACAGGGCAATATACACCCTCTTACCAGTTTATTAAGTACACCATCTAAAACTAAGTGAGACAACAGCAGTGCTATATTTATTATTTATATTTAAAGTGTTTATTAATTAATGTAATTAATTGGACAGTAACATGCAATACAATTCAACAGCACTAAAACTACTCCATCCAAAATGATTATACAATTGAATCAACCCCTCACTAAAAAATAACCACAGTATGATTTTAATGCAAGACTGTTGTATTAGACTGCATTAGTTTTAACTGGAGGTACCTAATAAACGTGCTTAATTTTCAATGCTATTGGACAAGCTTAAGGAGATGCACAGGATCAATAAGAAAGAATATAGTATAATATGATGATACAATAATTTCAATGATCTCATAATTTAATTCTTACTAGATGTGACAAATATCACATCAGCAATATAGAGATGAACGTGGAAACATAACCACAATACACTTCTATGTAGATTACATCTCTTTGATTAAAAAATAAATAAAATTGAATAAACAAAACAACACATAAACAGGATAAAAAGTACTTCATGTGGTCCTTCACACTATTAACATTTAAGAAAAACATGAAGTAGCATATTTAGGAAAAAATCATTTGAAATGTTCTGGGGTTACAAATTCATACCTCCATATAAAGCTCAGCTTACGTAACACAGCACTTGAGATAGAGTCACCCATAAAAATAGCTGTTGCCACAGCAATGCTACGCTGTTTAATAATTCTGAAAATACTCCTGAAACTGTGAAGCCAGTAACAGAAGAACATCAGGTCTGTTTAAGAAGATAAAAAGGAGCATAATCAAACACTCACTGCTGTGATGAACTTTTTGCCTTGGAGGTCTTCATCTTTGTGGAAGATCGAAGGAGACTCTATGGAGGTGGGAGGTGTAGAGGGGCACAGGAAAGAGGAGGACTCGCTTTCCATGACGATGCTGGAGTTTCCAGGTATAGTAAGGCTACTCAGGGCAGTTAGACTGTCGCTGGAGGTGCACTGGGACGATGTCTCTGAGCTCTCAGTGACTATCAAACAACACACACAGAAAGATGAGGTAATATTATAACAACAAGTCAAGGAAGATACAAATTATTTAGTGTCCTATTGATGCAGTTTGAGAGCGTAAGACATTTTGGAAACAGGTGGTAAATTTGTTAAGGCTTTTATGTTTTCAGAGATTCTACTAAGATACTCTAACGACACCTAGTGGTAGCAGCAAACAAGGACAATATGGCTGATAGCAATCTACCTTTGTCAAAGGGCTTCATACTGTTACCTTAAGCCTTATAATATACACATATTGTTATTATTGTTATTGTTATTACAAATATAATGGCTGACTTATGGGTTACACAACTGCTAAAACATCCACTCACTCATGGAAGGCTGACTTCCTGTGTCCTGCTCTAGCTCATCTTCCTCTATGCAGTCATATGGCCACTGGCCAAAGGAGGGAACACTGGCTGCTGGGTGGGGATGTGTGTGTGGATGAGATGGTGAGGAGTAGAGGTGGAGATTGAGCGAGCCCAGCAGGGAGGAGGACGACTGGCTGCTGGAGGAGGAGGTGCTGCTGTTGGAGATGGTGGAGTGAGGTCTCTTGAATGAAGTGGAGTGTTCAAACGAGGGGACTGCAATGGAAGCTCTTGTTCGGGACTCTGTCGGCAGAGGAAGACACAGTGATCCGTGAGGAACAGTGACAGGAATGTAGCAAAATCTCTGTGGTTGAAAATGATGACAGCTTCTCTGGTAAACCATGAAAGAGAGTGATGTAAAGTACGTTTTAGATTACATCTGGGTTATTTACTTAACAACACCCTCAAAGTACAATTACCATCAAAACATCTTTGAAGGCCAAACTTTTGTTTTTAAACCGCATAATCACGAGTAAGTCACTTATACATCCATACTGATAAAAACAAACTGGATAAAGTAGAAAGGCCAGAGGAAACAGGAGGAAACACATTAACACACAAAAAGTGTCCAAAAGCTGCTCACCTGAGCCTTTCATAATATAGTCAATGGCTCTGTCACTGATGGCTGCATCGCTAGGCTTGATGTCCATGAAAGGTTTGCTCCCAATCCCCATAGAGACCATCTCCTGCATACGCAACTCTGGAATCCCCAAAAACTATTCTTAATGACAAAAAGTGTATCACCAAGGCAATAATAAGGTCTGAATGTCACTACACTATTTTTAAATGCACAGGGGAGAGTTTGTTCAAAACTATGACCTCAGACAAAAACTCACCTCTGTTTCTAAGTGCCTGTCTCCACAGGATCTTGCCAATAATTGCTGTCCACACAGCCTTGACCTCTGCAGAGCTGGTTTGAAGTATAAACGTGTCCTGTGACTTCCTCCGACGGAACCAAATCTCAAAACGCAGGCCACTGTCGCCAACATTTTCAGTCATACCTATCTCTGCTGTCTAAATAATAATTAGGAAAATCATTATACATTTCATCCTCATCATTATACAAGCAAAATAAAAACTACTACAAATCATTTTCAAATGATACATTCTTACTTTAAAGGACTGTTTATAGATGTAAATATCATATCCTCCTTCTATCTTCTTGGTCTTGCTAAAAAGGATGAGGTCTTCAAACAAGAAAACGTGGCGGAGGTATTTCCTCCGTCCACACCAGACTATGAACTCATCCTGGCAACGGAGTTGACCCTGTTCTTTTAGGTTCACCTGGAAAGGAAACACAACCATTAACGTGCGTCAGAGAGAACAATACAATTCCTGGTGGGATTCTGACCTCACTCTACTGTATTCATACTCACATAAAAATAGCTGGAATTACCCTTTTTTAAACAGACTTCTTTATCTTTATCTTACAGCAAGTAGTATTTGGCTGTTATGCTGACAACACATAGCCCTGTGCTCATGTTTTACTACTTACATCACAGCCTCGTATGGCATCCATAGCTAGCAAATCATTGCCATGGCGAAGCTGAAACTTGACCATCTCCTCTGCAGTGCGGAGGTCACTCAGCTCCTGCTCCTGGGACTGACTGCACTCTCTGATCAGGTCTTTGAGCAACAGTGCATATTTACTCATTCTCTGAATGGGCTTCAGCAAGTAAGACGCCAGGTCCATTTTGTCCCCGAGCTCTACCTGTTTATTCTGGACAGACACAGAGATGACTATTGAAGTTTTTCGATAAACCAATTAAAATTCATAAAAGCATTCAATTTTCTGTACCCTCTTGGTAAAAACAACTATGGTGTAGTGTATTTATCTATGAATGAACCCATTCTTATCAGAACACAATGGTTATAAGCTGTTGCAAATGCTTAGAAACGCCAGAGATGTGGTTGTTTTACATGTTTTTTGATGTTTCTTACTGGTTCTTGCCTATAAATCTATGCTAAAATCACTGATATACACTGACATGTCAGTGTATTGGTCAAGTTTTACAATTAGTCTTTTATGTAAAAAATTATTTAAGATAGTGTTGCACCTATCATAAATGATATTTTGACCTGCATACTTGTCACTGCGAAGAACGTAGAGTGAGAGTTTCCAGACGCACCTTAAAGAACTCGTTCCCATGGCTGCTGAGCAGAGCGTCGGACTGCGGCTTATTCTTGCTGTAGAGAGCATACATTCCAAACTGATCCTCCTGCACACAAGATTAACAAGTTACAACACTGACCACAGTAAGGAGCATTCCAGTGTTTCAGTATGCTTTACCCAGCACTATTCAGCTTTTGCTGATTTCAAATGCATGGGTTGTACAATCAGTTATACTCATTATGCTGCTGACAGGTGTGTGAATAGGTTAGAATAGCTGGGTACACAAACTCTATCATAATGAAACGATGTCACTGCACTGTAAACATCTGAAAAGTCAGGAACTACACAGTTTGCTCTTTTAGGGAACACTGACTGACTTTATGAACTCACGTGTCTAAGAAAACAGCTACTGATGGACAGAGGGGAGTGGGCACACGACTCCAGCTCCTTCAGGAAATAGTGACTGTGGAAGTCCCAGAGTTTCTCCACATTCCCAAAAATTATGCTGTGCTTCCCCCGCAGATCCTGAGGCAAGTCCAGACGCTCCATTTCGGGGAAATAGTGCTCAGTGATGTAGCTGAGAGAACGAACATACTCCCTCTCTGTGGAAATCATCTCATCCATGATGTGCTGGACTTTACTGGTAAATACAAAGACATTTCTGATGACATTTCTAGTATATAGGTATAAAAACAATTTAAATGATCAATTCATCACTCAAGTGATTTATCAAGCAAACATTCCAAACATCAGCAAGTTAGGGTCTAAAATGTGAATTTGCCGACTGTCTCCTCTTAATTTAGAAAGCTAGTATGTTATTGTTTTTAATAAGTAACTTTTATTTGTGGCTCTCATTAGTACACAGCCTACAATACATTATCACTCTGCACGCTCAGCAAACTCACTCCCAATATTCAAAAAATCGATGAAAACAGAAATCTTCTGCACCTTCCTATGCACCTATACCTTTTTTTTTATAAAACGTCCTTTCTGCTCTTTCTTCGACTTGAACTTTATATTTCTTCAGATAAGACTTTACTTTGATGTTTTCTCCTCAACTTAAATTTTTGCCTCCCCTGTACCTAACTTGCATATTCGGTTTTGAGTTAGATTAAATAAATGCAAGTAAAAGACTCTAACTAAAGCCATAACCAAACCATATCTGTCAGTGTTTTTATTTTTTTACAACAAATATCCCCAGCTGGCAATGAGTAGTGTTTAGTGTTTCTGGTACTTATCCCATTGTCTATACATGCATAGGCTACTGTTTTCTGTTGCTTACCATACGTGTTTGGTTTTTAGTATCTATAGTTCTCTTCCTCACCTGCTCTGTTTCTTGCCTTCTACATCACTGCGTCTGCTTTGGATCCTGGAGGGTGTAGACATGCTGCGGCTGCGCCCTAATGCGGGGCTTGTCACGTCTGGTCTCTGCAGCTTCTTCTCTGCAGACACATTATTAGCCACCTCCAAACCCTTGATGTACACACCTGTGTAGCCATGAATATGACTGACATCTGAATGACCGCTCTCTCTTGTTGTCAGCTCATAGCTCATGGTCTTCTTCATGATTTTCTTCATTGGCTGCTTTCGGAGGTGGGCTGCTCCAGTGTACACTGGTTCAGAGTGACAGGAAACGGTCGAATCGATGGTGCAGTCGCTGTCTGTGTCATCAAACATACACGGACTCTGCCTTAGTTTGTTGTCACAGTCGGGGGAAAAAGTGAAGTGTGAGGAGGAGGAGATTGAATTGGAGGGGCTTTGGGAGAAAGGCCCAGCAGAATGAGGGTTAATGTCCTTCAAAGTTAACGGTGTAATGCCCCCAGGTGAAAGTGCACAACCATTGGCTCCATGCAGTTCTGTTGTGGTGATCTGACCTTCTGCTCGCTTAAAGGAAGCTGCTGAATCAACAGCTGTGTAGTTCTGTGATGCAGTCATGGCACGAGCCAAAGTCTCTTCCAGCTGCTGTTTTGTCTGTTGACATTTGTGCCACACCATGTTCCACTGCTGCACCTGCTGAGGGCTCTCCAGTGAGATCACCATGTCATTGAGGGTGGTGAAGTTGTCCGTGGAGAATTTTGATGCCTCAGTGTAGTAATCCTGCAGGATTTGCACCACAGATGGCGAAAGTGAGACATCTGCACTGTCCAAGCTTAAATGACAAAAATAATCCCTGCAGTGGTGCATCCACTGGTTCACCTAAAGATGTTAAGGAGTGGATAAAATAGTTTGTATCATATGATACATACAAAGAATTGATAATATGGCTTTGGAATTCAGCGTTTAGGAAACAGTTTTAAGATTTGTCTTTTGTGACAAACATCTTTAAAGCACCGTGAAATAAAGCATATACAGTTGTCATTTCTGTAACACTACTGACTCAAAACAAACATTGATAAATACTTACTGACTCATAGAACTCATACAGGTTGGTTAGGATGTCTAATTGAGCCTTCCTCTGCTCCACTCTGCTTAGGATAGACCCCAGATGTTGCTTAAAGTCAAGCAGAACAGAGTCTGGAAGGGACTCCGGACAATTTTTCACAAGCTGTATGCCGTGCCTTTGCTGATGCTGCCAGGATTAAGGCAAGATACATTTATTTAGCATTGAGTGTCATCTTAAAATTCGACCTCAAAGCTGATATTCAGCAAGTTGAAAAATAGCTGTGGAAATGTGCTGTGTTGCTACTCACTACTGTCTCCTTTAGAAACTGCTCCAAGTTCTCTCTCATCTCCTTGATGTTAACAACAGACAGACTAAGTGATTCCAGAGGTGTGAGTTGTTTTTCTCCCTCTACACTAAACCACAGTTTGATCTGAAAAAAGAATGGAGCATTGCTGATCTGTTTAGAGTCCAATTTCCTGAGAGAGTAGAGAAAATCTTCAGCGCAGATAACAGAAATAAAGGTCACCTCTTCTGTCTGCTCCTCGAACTTGAACACCTCCAGCAAGCTCTCTAACTGTTTCTGAGACTTGTTGGACAGGATCACAAGCTTATGAACCTCTTCATCTACTTGGTTATATAGTGCATTTAACATTTCAACAGCATCCCTTCATAAACAAAGAAAACAAAAGGGATTAAAAACGTTTCGTACTGCTTATATGATCACTGAGTGTAAGTCCTCGCAATTTTCCTGAAGTACCTGTAGTTTTCATTCTCACAAGCCTCTTCCTTCCTGATTCGGGCGAGGACAGTTCCTCCCTCCAGACGCAGTCTGTTTAGCCGAGTGTCATCTAGTACACACTTCATGAGATGTCTCTGCTGTTTCATTATCTTCAACACCTCCTAAGTCCAACCACAAACATGAAATAAATGAATACTGCAAAATCTAAATACAAATGTGCAATATCTGTCTTTTTAACTTAAAAACCTGTTGGGCTTAGAGAGATCATGGAAGTTAACCATAAAACAAACTCCTAAACATTTTACTACAGCTAGAAAGTAAAGGATCAAGCAGAGAACTATTGTGTGTCAGTGGAGACACATAAATCAGGTGGCCAGACTGCCTGCAGGGGTCGAGTCTGACCTCAGAGGTCTTCAGGTTGCCGGGGTTGTTTAGTGTTCTGATAGACTCTTGAAGGGAGGCGATGGCTGCAGTACAGCTGCTGGCAAACGGTTCAATTTTCTGTGACAGAAAGACAGAGATGTAGAGTGACAAAACTGAAATATCCCCAAATACTGGAGTGGCTCAACATCACAATTTACAGTAAGAAAAGTGAAAACAATTCCCCTAATCCATGTGTAAAATATGAGGTTTAAGTCCAAAAATAATATTTGTCCATTTTTATATATAATTATATATGGATTTGGCAGAACAGGAATTAGTATAATTTCTTTACATTTTCTGAAAAGTATTTTCCACCTTAACCAAGCTCTTATAAGCCGACATATGCAACATGTTTGTAATGCTGGCTACAGCACATCCACACCCCCCACCTGTCTGAAGAGGATCCAATGGTTGTGGTCGTAATGGAAGGTGCCCTCAAGGTCTCGTGTGAGCTGGGTTTGGTCGATGTGCTTCAGCAGTGCCTTCAGAGAAGACAAGGTCTCAGTCTGGGGCAAGAAAAATAAAAAACACAAACACACTCTGTCAGTGTGTCTCTCCAATCTCTGTCATCAAGGCCTGTAGGGCTACAGATCTAAACTAAGTAACAAGTGGGTTTATTCAATATGAACCTTTGTGAAGGCCTAATAAAACCTCTTTAGGTCTATCAACTAAAACATAAAAACATACTTTTTCTAAAATGGCTCATATCCAACTGAGGAAAAGTTATTATTTACCTGCACATTAATGTCTCTCTCAGGTTTGGCCGCCGTCTCCTTTTCCACCAGGAACAGAACTGAGTAAAATGCATTTGGTTCTAAAGCCTGAAAAAAAAATTCACATGCTGTTTTTATTGTCAATCAAAGTGGAAAATATATACACACATGTAATTGTTACATGAACAGCTAAATGTAAAATATGTATCAAAGACACTTCTAATGTAAGCGTTGTGGTTTACAGAATTATCGGCCTTACATCAGGGAGCAACTCATCAACATGATGATATGTCTCTTGCAAGACAGCTACATTCAACCCGCTCCGAGCGAGTGGTTAAAAACAGACAAGTAAGCACAGGCTTCTCCACACGAGCCCTGAGGCCACCCGTTTCCAGAAAAATGTCTTGGAAGTGTAGTCACTACAAATATAAGGTGTGCCCTTTTTTAAGAAAAACAAAGTGTGTCATAGACTGTGAGGGAGAACAATAGGAGATACGTAAGGAATGTCACAGTGAAATAACTTTAAGAGAGACGTGGCATTACAGCTCAGAAAAAACAAAGATTTAGCAGGGCCAGAAAAGTCTTCGGCTGTGTTGGAGGGTAATTACATATTTTCCACTGTGGGCTAACTCACCTGCAATTCAGACAGAGATGACAACAGAGCTGGAACAGGCTGCTGCCTTCTGCTGTCTATTACAACAGTTAGACCTGGATCCCGTCTTTCTTTCCTAAAACCAGTGTGTTAAAGTCAGTGCACTGTCATAGATGGGTAGTTTGATACTTTCAAACTTCCAATTTAGGTCCATACCCAACTGAATAAGGGCTTTTTTTATTTGCCTGTAAGCACGAAACAACATAGACAGTGTGACAGAACATGCTGATAAATTCTGATTGCGACAGCAGTTATCTTCACCTCATAACTGTCAGGTGAGAAAGTTACTGGAGTTTTTTTAACACAGACAAACATTAAACTTACAGTAAGTGTGTGTGACTTACCGCAGCATGGAATAGTAGTAGCCCAGTAAACAGGTGAGGTCATTGACAGTGCAACTCTTATCTGCCCACACCTGAGCTCTCGTGCACACCTGCAGCACTGCTCGCCCACTGCGATCCCTGTTTCCTGGAAGAGTGAAGGCCAACAATAGGTCGATGTTTGATGCTCAAAGACACAACATGGTGATATGTCTACTGACACACAAAACAATTTCACAATAGGCCATTCTAAGGTGGAAACTAGCTGATGTTGCTAGTAACAGACACAATCCCTCGTCCCTACCGGGCATGATCACTGCACCCGATGCAAGCAGCTCTTGATTGACCTCTGACATCAGTTTGGGGAGGGCTGAATTACTTTCAAAGGATGAACTTGATACTGAGGTCAGCCTGATGGCAGTTCCATTGACGGCTTTAGGACTGTGTGACTCTTCAACACTATGCCTGCGCCGCCTGCTGTCGTTGCCGATGCTGTCATCGTGTTGTCCTGTAGAAACAATGATTCATTGACAATCTATCACATCTGTGTCCCCTAAGTTATTTTTACTGAGCAGCACAGATACAAAAAAAAAAAAAAACACCATACAATCAAACTGAAATTTGAAGTCTCCTTACACTTCACTGTTTTCTGCATAAAACAAGTGTTTATTAGTGGTGAGGTAGGTGAGCTCTAGTAGTGAGTTCACACTGACTCGTCAAGACCAGGTGTTTAGTCAGCCCTGTATAAAAAGTCTAATAACTGTGGTGTTACTAGACTCTCTTATCATCACCTCCTCCTCTTCACCTCTCCATGCCTCAAGGGTTCTGTTTATAGGAAAGGTGCTCTGACAAGTGATACAGCTGTTTATTCTGTATCCACGGGGCAGTAAGACAAATCCTTACACAGAATACACTATCTGCCTGTGAGCCCTCCTGGATACTGGCCATGGACCCAACAGCTGGGGTAAAATGGATTCAGTAAACAGTATAATTGATTAGTTGATCAGCGGAACATTAATGGCAACAAATATTTCATTCGACATATGTCAAGCTAAAATGCCCCATGTTACTTGGGTTCAGTATGTCTTACCCCAGGCTTCTGTCCATCATCTTTGATACTGAACTGAATATTGCTGAAATTGGACTGTTGATGTAAAAGTCATAAATTGTGACAATGGACTCAGGATGTGTCTCATCTAAATACAAACACGCACACACACACGCACACACACACACACACCATAGTTGAGGCTTTTATTTTGTATTCTTTAAATTCTGAAAGTATTATAGAAAAAAGAGGGAACACAGTCACAGGTTATTTTAATTTTTTAATAAAGTCTTGATAGGTCAGGGTTCCAACCAAGTTAGCTGATATATCTGTGACTGAGGATCTGTGTCTGATGGACACCATTGTGTGTTGTCTTTTTAAACAGTTTGAGGCTTCTTGCATTGTCCTGCTTTGTCCTGGGACAGTAGACCCTCCCACCTCAACCTCTATTGTTTTTTAAACAGTTAGTACATTTACTGTGCAACTGTGTGACTTGGCTGTTATTCTAAAATAAAGCCTCCCTGTCAGTTTTTTTGTGTTTGAATCTAATGCAATATGCATTTTAAAGTCATCAAGCAGTCTGCACTGGTTGCTGCTACTACTACTGATCACAGAAATAACACAGCACGTGATTTGATATTGCAGAGTTTGCTGATTCATATCACGAGTAATTCAACCTTAGTCACTGTAGTAGTCTGTAGTATTTTGTCTAGGTGGTATGAGTCAATGTAAGTTAGGTTTCGTGTTTCTGGAGTGAATGGGCTCTCCAACTAGACAGGGATATTTTGAAAGGCCTTTTTTCTTGTGGGCCTCTTGTGATTGGTTTACAAAGGACACTTTTGTAAATTCGGAAACCCATCTGGGATCAGATCAACCCCCAGCCCCAAAAACAGTGTAGGGTCATCTCATTGTGGTAAGCTGGGGTCCCCGTGGTTGGTTTACAGGGTTTCCACAATCCTTTGTTGCCTTTGAAATGTCATTGTGGGAAACCTGCTTTGCAACAGCTGTAATACAATCCCCTCTGAGGCAATCTCAACAACAATGATGTGATTTAACTACTGTACTTGTGCTGTGTGTAGTGTCCTCTTTAAAAATGTCAATAAATATTTTATTGAGTTAAAAAAAGACAACAGGCCACACAGCTTCAGCTATGATCCTGTGCTTTTGAGGGTAAGCATTCAGAAATTTTTAATAAACTACCTCACATTTCAATTCACGGAAGAAGCCGGGTTGTCTAAAAACAGCATAACTCCCTAGGTGGTACTTTCACATTGCTGCTTTCCTGTGCTACCCAGTATGAACCACCACACTACAAAACAGACTGACAGTGGTAAAGAAAACACAGGCTTGTGACTAAAGCTCTGTTTCCAGGGTAGGGCCATACCTGTCCACTGAACATGCCAAAGAACACAGAGGGTAAGCTTAGAAAAGCAATAGCTTACCAATGTCAGAAATAATGCTTCAGAGATATAAGTTGTCTCAACTCAGACTCCAACTCCAGCCTGATTAACTGTTGTAACCATTCGTGCTGCAGGGCATGATTAGACGCCCTCTGAGAAACCACTATGCTCTAGCTATTAAAAGTGAAACTAGGTTTTCACACCCTCAGGTTGTATTATTTGATAAGTGATAAATGAAGAGTCATAGTGTGATGTTTCAACCACTACTGGAGCTAAACATGGGACAGCTCTGACTCAGGGGGTAGAGCAGGTTGTCCACCAACTGCAAAGTCTGCAGTTCAGTGTGCGATATATAAGTACTACTTTGAAATTTTTTTTTAGCCAAAATCAATTAAGACAACACTGAAGAGGATTCTGTGAGAGCATGTTACTGCAACTGTGCTACTGCTTCCCAGATTCCATTCATATATGTGAGTAAAATGGTTCAATGTAATCTGCAATGAAGGAAAAAATATTATGATTAAAGAGGTTTGCATTATTCTATACTCCATAAAAAAGGCTCAGTAATTCTGTGTATCAGGTGAGAACTTTAGTTTTTAGCAAATCTCAATAAAACACGGAAAAAACAGCTATGCAGCTATGGAATAATAAACACTTTAGTGTAAATACTTATGGAAACTTGTATATGGGCCCAAGGTAAAACATAAAATACATTATTCATCACATTATACATCAGTGTTGCCTTGTTTTTAGTAAGGGTACGCAGGCAAAAGGTCTTATGACAAACTCATTATTGGTTATGGTGTTTTTATACGAATTGTGATAATAACAGGAAAATCTTGTTATTGTTAGCTTAATCTATAACAATGTGTCACATTTTTAAAAAAGTGGTCATTTATTTAGTACTATGACTCTTCTTCTTCAAAGCAACTAGTAACTATAGGTGTAAACTATGTGTAGGTATATAAAAAAAGAATTTTCTACCTGAAATGTAGAGGAGTAGAAGAATGTGCCCAAAAGCAATCAATTGAATTATATACATAAAATACAATTACAAGTACGTGGGGCCTTATAATCACAGAAGCAAGCTTGTGAGCTGAAAGTCCATGGTTAACTCTCCAGACTGACAGTATTGAATATGGTAAGGACTAGTACAAAACGGTGTGTGTCCCTTCTTTGTCAACATCATTGCAGTTCCCTTGAGCAAGGCTCTTGTTTCAAACTTCTGCAGTGGGGCTGCTCAGTATGTCATAGGTCAAACTGTAGTTGTACTGGAACATGGAGACATAAGTTTGGTAAATCAAACAAATAAGGTATTTGCCTGTAATACAGTATGATTACCTGTAACCTAAATCTACAATATTCCATTAGACTTGAAATCAATCCAATCTGCTCCTCCCAGCTCTAAGCTCTACCATGCTCCACCACGCTCTGCCCGGTGCTACAGTAGTAGTTCTTATGAAAGTGTAAAACTTGCCTGGTTAGAAAAGCAACAGATTCTTTGAGATTCTCTCTCAAAGATAGAGCATAGAGATATTTCTATAAAAAATGTCTGACAGTTACATACTGCGCTTTTATATTTAATAACACAGCAAAAAGTTGTTCAGTATCACACACCTGACTCATCTTTGCTGCTTCTCCTCTCAGAACCAGGAAATGCTGCCTCCACATCAAACTTCCCAAAATGAAGAGTGTAGCCGTTCATTAGCTTTTTAGGTGAGATGTTAGCTGAGCCACCTGAAGAGGATCGTTCCCTGTGGCCTTTTACCTGGCTTGCTTTGTTAGTCCTCTCTAATGACTTTGAACGTCGTTCTGCTCGCCTTTCTGCACTCCGTATCCCCCTCTGTAAGTAAAGAAAAGGTGTGCTGGGTCTGGAGTCGTCGCTGCTGAGCCAGCCCCGGCTTCCCAGCTTACGAGATAAGTGTTCTCTGGAGGAGCTCCGGGTGTCGGGGCTGCTGCCTGGTGTCACAGTCCTCTCTCTTAGGCCAGCATTGTGCTCTGGGTTTTCCTCCAGGATGGACTCAGAGCTAGACCCAAGGCTCATGGGGTTTTGCAGAGCCTCCATGTAAGATTTCCTGAAAAGTCTCCTGCTCTCAAAGGCAGCAGAGTCTTTAGGGATGCGGCGTCGAGCGCCTGGGTTGCTGAGGTCTGTACAAGAAGAAAGGGTTTTGGGCCCTGGTCCTTTTTCTCTCCTACCAGTGTCCTCCCCCCACTGTCCTGTCCCACTCTCTTCTGTGGATCTTTCAATCTTAATGATTGGCATAGTAGCGTCTGGTGCACTGACATGATGACTCTCGCTGCCAGGGTCCGTATTATTTCTGCTTGGTGACGTGGGCTCAGAGAAGATGGAGTCAGCGCCCTGAGAGTGCAAGGACTCTCTGGAGCTACGGTGACTGTCCAAGGTCCCTGTGGATCCACTAGTGCTGCAGGTGCTGAGATGAGCTCGAAAGCCACCTCTGCTGCAACGTGCTTGCATGATGGCGTCCGACGTGCTGCTAATAAACACTGGATTGACCACGTTCTTCCACGGCGTCCTGTACACAGCAGTACCAGTGGTGAGCAGACAGTTCTGTAGAGGATGCAGGTTCTGGTCACGTATTACATTCTGCAAGAACTCAGCTGTGAAGATGCTGCCATACAGGCTCTCTGCAATGGGGATTTCTGCAATCGCCTGCCCACTGGGCGACAAACATTTTATCACTAGCTTGGCAGTCTTGCGGCCTAAAGGGACGATCTGGAGATAGAAGTCTCCTTGTCTTAGCCGAACCTTGTGCAAGGGGGCGAGCTGCAAGACGACTTTCTCATGGATGCAGAGAGGCCACCCATCATGATAGAATAGCAGTCCTCTGAACCTGACCTGAGAGAAAAGAGAAAAGTCAGCTAGTCAGTTCCCAAAAACATTATTACCATCTGTGTGTCATGGTTGAGCTGTGGTATGACATGAACTGCAAAGCTTTTTCTAAACACATGTTTAACTTTAATAGAGAAGATGTTTTCAGGGGACACCCTGAATGACTCACTGTCAGAGATCATTCCACTAAAGAAGAAAACCTGTCTGATCAGGCCTGGTTTCGCTGCAGCTGCAAGATAAATCTTTAACCCAACAGTATAAAAACAGACCCTGAGAGGAATCAAAGACACAGCACTCAAAGGGGTAGCTTTTTTCATCTCTTATAAATGTTGAGGCAAAGACGGAGGATTTGATCTTATTCTGAAGCCTCTCATATTGCCTACAATACAAAGCCTCTCAGATACTAAGCAGGCTGTTCTCAGGGGCTTAGCTTAGGTGAAGCTATTTCTCTATGGCTATTGTCACAGTGTAATCAACAGAGGAATAAAGTTTCAGTTCTTTGGTCATCGGAATCAAAGGCTGTGAAAGAAAATACAAAGTTTCACTTTGGACCCAATAGTCTAAAGCAGCTTCTCAGGCAGAATACAGTTTCCCTCTGTTTCCCTATTCAGAGAAGGATGGCTGCTTTTCAGCTTGTTTTTGGAACAATATTCAACTTTGTCTCAGTGCCTTCCCACTCAGCAAAGATAATTCACACTCAGCAACACTGCTCTCCCATTTTTTGTCAACACAAATATTTTGTGTTATCACTGCGTTACTTATTTTTGAAGATGTGTTTAGGAAAAAAAACATCTGAGTGAAGTGAATGTAGTCTGATGCTGTAAACCCTGTTTTGTTTGTGCCTTTATTGTATTTTCTCCTCATCTCATCCCTGAGGTTCCTTTCCCAGCTTTTTGTCCATACAAATAGCTAGAATGAGATGAACCCAGGTAAATCTGTGACCCCTTGTGGCCCCATAAGAAATTCAGAAACAAATCATAGTAAGCATTGTTGGGTTCCCAAGTTTACCCTCACATGCCATGTCAATGATACCAACTACGCACACAGGTTTCTTGCTGGATAATCTGCAGGATCCTCTTGGCAGGAAGTAAGAAGTCAATTAGGCAGCGGAGGCCGTCTCCTCGATACTGCCTCTCCACCACGCTGAAGAGCTGCCACAGGACGGTGGCAGCAGTGTCAGTAAAGGGGCGGTACAGGGCTGACAAGGTGCTCTGGATACAATTATCCAAAGATTCAGCGTCCTAAGGAAAAGAAGAGACATTTTAGGATGGCTAATAAGGGGCGGCTGTAGCACAGTTGGTAAAGAGAGTTGTTGACCACAGGGTCAGTGGTTTGATCCCTGTAATATGTCGAAGTGTCTCTGGGCAAGACACTGAACCCCTAACAGCCCATTCCCCTTCCCAGCTGTGCATTGCCGGTCCAAGCCTGGTAGAAATTGGGGAGGGTTGCGTCAGAAAAGGCATCCGTTGTAAAAACTGCCAAATCAACATGCGGACAATGATCCGCTATGATGACCCTGAACTCACGGGAAGCCGAAAGGACAAAAAGATAAATAAAAATTTAGGATGTTAATTTTACAAATTAAGCTTGTAATACTGTTAAAAATATTGCAAGGCCATATCAAAGGCAATTTTTCTCAACATATATCAAAACATTAGAATCCCACTGTTACGCTACTCTCAACATCTTGACGTGAGCTTAGACGAGTGGTTTGTAATATTTTTTGGCTTGGGCCCCCATAAAAGTGAAAAAAAAAAAAAAGCATAATAATTCTTTATAAAGGCATCAAAAATTAACATTTCCCTGTGCTAAATTTTGCCAGAATATGAACAGCAGAATAAAAGATCTTCTCAAGGTGATCTAATTGATTTCTGTGGGATAATCGTTTTACTACATTTTTGACACCATGAAACAAAGCATTGTCTCTTTGAGATGCCTCACAGGTTACAGTCTTAGTCTGGACATTTTTGTGAGCAACCCAAGTGGGTTGTTTGTTTCATTTAAAGGTTTTCAGATGTGGGAAATAAAAAAAGTACATGAAAAATTAATTGTCTAAGATTCTTCCTGGGACCCTACTGGGGAATTCCAGTGCGAAATTAGTAACCACTGCTGTAGACAGATTGAAATGCAAATTGTTTGCATCTGCAAAATATCAAACAACTCTTGCACAACTACAAAAATACAATGCCTCAGCTTATTGTACATAATTGCCACTTGATAAACACATTACAATACAGTTCTTGCATAATTAAAAGATTTTAAGAGAACAACCCCCCTTAGCCAGACTTTCAGGAAGTTTGAACATGAAAGGAAATGTCAGCTGTGACTGTCCTTCCATCATAGAGAGGGGAAACACCTGGTAGAAGTGACATCACTGCCCATGGACACAAACAGCTAAACTGTGAAATCCAGACTGCAGTCCACTTCTGGCCAGGATGGTGCAATGGTATCCTGTAATAACAATCATGCCATCGCTGACCCCTACATAACCTGGGTCAGCATGTGTCCCCAGCAGACCGGATGACATGTCTGACACTGTTAACTACAACTTGTCAGGGAATCAGAGAGGACATGTGGGACTACAGCAGTCTTGGACGAGGTTGACCTGGTCTGGTGGTTCACACTATGTTCACAATTCTGGCTATGACCTTCCTCTCAGTGGTGAGAGCCAAAGCCAAACACCCCTCTGCTATCTCCCCTTCCCGAGTGGAACACAACAGTGGAATAGAGACATCTGCCTCCAGCGATAACCAAACAGCTGGATAGTGATGCCAGGGAAAGTCCCACACTATGACAACTGTTTACCACATTGAAGAACGTGGCGACTGAGGATGCAGTTCTTCACAATTGACTTTCACTTGCACATCTAAGCTGCATTTACATGACAATGAATTTTGTAAAAAAACAATGTGTAAAAGTCAAGGCATGAATTTAGCTTGTCAGGCAGCCTATGTTCCACCCATTCCAGCATCTAATGATCTAAGCAGCTCAGCAACATCAATTAAGAGAAGAGCGAGTACAGCATTGGTACACATGCCACCATTCTACTACAAGGCGCTCATTGTGCACTCCGCTTCACTAAGTGGTGTGCACTGTATAGTGTTGGTGTCCTGAAACAAACAGCCCACCTCCATTAGCAGTCAGCCTAATTTTAGAGAGACAAACATGTCTCTGGGCATTAGTCACTGTTGCACCCGGGAGGAGAAGAATAACATAGTTCTTTATTGGTGGAAAGCTAACAATGGGAGGAAAGCTCTCCCTAGTGAGTTACGATGGACCAGCAAGTTTGTCTACAGGTTCCCAAGCCAGAAAAAGGTGGTAGTGACAAAAGTGCTGTATTGGTTTGAAGAACAATTACTTAACATAGTAGATGTTCTTTAAATCAAACAGTATTAAACCTATTGCACTGGATTGGCTGTCAATGTAAACCAGTGCAAAATGCATGCGAAGATTGCATTATAGCTTTATAACAGTGTTTACACTCAGACTAGTGGCAAATTCATGTCACATAATCAACGTTTAGATAATTAATTACGGCTGTATATTGTCAGGAGCCTTTTTTTAATTTAAAAAAGTGTTTATAGTATGGCTTATATTTAACATGTCTCAGCATTGACTGAGACCCACCAGAGCTGAGCTTCCCATCTGCACCGAGCCACAGAGGAATGCAGTGTGTACGTTTGTGTATGTCTAGCCTCAGACGCTCAACCAGTACAGGAGTAGGATGGGAAGTCCCACCCTTTCTGATGCCAGTTTTTCAATGCGCTGTCTGTGCAATGCAGGACCGAGGTGGTATTTAATGGCAAGCTCCAGGTGGGACACTTTGTTGTCAGTAAACCAGCTGTTCAAGAGGTGCAAACGGCAGGTAGCAGACTGAGTGATGGGGGTTCTGCTGCTCAAGAGCTTTGCGGGCAAATGTTGCAATGTGGCTACCAGCTGTGATCACACATGATGAAATGTTGTATTGTCTGGGCATTTTTAAAGTTTCTAGTTTTCAAACTTGCGTGACAGAGAAATAGTGGAAAAAGGAACCAAAAAGTTATGGGCAAAGAAAGCAAGAAGGGGTGCATCACAGAGGAAGAAAAAGTGAGAGACAGAGACAGACAGAGAGTGAATGCGAGGTAGTTACTGACACATTTAATGGGTCAGGGACACAAAAGGCACTGCCTACCAGGCCTCCAGTGGAGCATGAAGCCACCAGAGGAGTGTAACAGGAGAGCCACGGAGCCCCCATACAGGCTGCTCTCTAACCAACCTGCTATCAGCCCGAAAGGCAGCTGACTGACAAAGGCCACAGGTTGCTCAGACCTGCCCCGCTGCCAGGTGCCAGGACCCCAACAAAGGGCCTAGTGAGACCTTACCATTGAGTCTCCAGTGTGATTCAGCTTTTGATGTGTGCCAATAGAAATCCTATCTTATGAGAGGAGAGGAGAAGAGAGGCTGTGGGAAATAAAGATAGAGAAAAGATCTGTTCATTCTTCTAATACATCTATAATCCTATTTTAGTTATTTCAAGAAGAGTTAATTGATGCCACATAATGACAAACCATTGCATTAAAATAAAACTCCTGGGAGATATTTGAAGTTTGCAGATATTTAGTCTTACATCTGCTTTTATTTGACATATCTAACTGTAGAACTGAATTGAACTTGAACCCAAACACAAACACAGACAAACACAATATCACATATATATCAGACACAAAGACACATACTGTAGCTTTTGTCTGTGTGTGCAGACCAGACAGCACACCCTTCCTTAGACAATTGCATAATAATGTGCATTATAAAATGACACTTTTATAAATGTTAGCTCAGCAGATAAACTTTAACCCTGAATGGCACACACATCTGGTGCTATTAGGTGCCAACAGATCGACAATAATCAAAGTCTACAGATGATGATGATTATGAGTTTTCATGTTGCACCATTAAAAAACAAAGAGTAAAAGCTAAAATAATCATTGGTAGCCGTAATATTTTCTGTTTTAATTAGGACCAAAAAAAATGAGCTTGATGAAGTAGTGGGGGAAAATTTTACAGGCCCCTGTGTTAGTTATCAGAAAGACTTGACTTATACTGTCAGTAATGACTCTGACCCGCAGGATGTACACAACATTGACAGGCTATTGTTTCTAAACAGCCCTGACAGACCTCACACAGCCTTTACACATATATGTACAGAACAAATATACGGACACATAAATTTGCATATTTGATTTGACCTATATAAAAACAACGCAAAGAAGAAATTTCACAAAAGTCCTCGAACCGAACAGACCAATGATGAGCTCTGACAACAGAGACAAACGAGAATAACAAAGTCTGCTGATACCTCTGCAGGGTAAATATAGAGTGAGTGCATTCCAAAAACAAGTTGTAGGATGATAAAAGAACGTGACTTATCAGAAAGGGTAGAAACTTGTGTACTTCATTCACCCTAGTCATGATAAACAGCATATAAGGCAAATCTTGTTTCCATTCTTTTTATTCAGTTACGAGTCTGCTATAGGTAAAAAAAACAAAAAAACAAAACAAAAAAAAAACACTTGAAATACATGTCATTTATGAATTTTACTGTCTAATTCCAGTGTTTATTCCCCGGAAAACACTGCACCCCTAATTGGTCTTTAATTACTGAAGAGCTTTATTGTATTTAGCTGTAATTGCCAACAAATGGAAAAAATATGCTGAGAACAACTAATTAAGAAATATGCTCCCACTGCCCTTCGAAGTGAACAAAGAGGACACAAATAGGCTCACTGTAGCACTTACAAATGTTTAGTAATATATTATGTTACTGTAATGAAAAATTAACAACATAAAACAAGGGAATGCTAGGAACAGGATGAAAACTAAGAAATGTGTGCGTTTGTCTGTGTGTGTGTGTGCGAGTTGGTTGAACAATCAGCGTACACAGTCCCCCCCGATCTCTTTCACTTCATGCATGTACAAAAGCTACCTTCTTTGTTTTGGCTCAAGGGAGAGAAGTCTAAATATAAGTTATCTCCAAAGTAAGGCATTAAACATATCCATGCTGCTGAATCAGCTAAATAAAAAAACAAAACACAGTTGCTAAAGGTTCCCAAGGAGCCATTTTCAAATCAGAAAAAAGTAAAAAGTATAGACATAAGTATGAGATAGTGTGACTATTTCCAAAAAGTCCCACTAAACATTATTTAAAAACACATTTCAAGCTCATACCTTAATACTCAGGTAGTTGTCACAACTCCGCGACTTTGCTCTGGAGTGCATTTTCTCCAGACTGCATTTAGACAAATAATCCCAAACTTCAACAAACAAATAAAGGTAATCAACTCCGAGCACTAGAATCCCAAGTAAAATCCACTCTGTCAGTGCTGTAACTCAATGCTGTTCTTCCCAGTCTTTGAGTGTCTGTGGTGGCGGCAGCTGGAAGCAGACTAAACTCCTGTCAGAGCGTGAGAGAGGCAGTGTGGTGGCTTCCCCTTCACTCACTCATCCTCCCTCCCTCCAACATAACCTCCCCCGCCCTGCTACTACTCTGTTACTGAAGCCTCTTCCAGCTTTAGAAACGCACACTGCTGCAACTTTGGGCACATCATCCAGAAAAAAAACACTACCTGACTTGCACATCCCAGACGCTCCAAAACTCCACCCAGCGTGGTCAAACTCTGACTAACTCCTCTCTGCCCCTTGACCCCTTGTACCTTTACCTGCATTGGCAGCTCCCCTCCACCCCTACAGCCACAATAGTGTCCCTTTGTCCTGGCACTACAAATGGACTAGGGTTTCAGCTTATTCTACTGCCTTTCAAAACGAAAAAGAAAGGAAGACATCAGCAGAGGATCGGTGGCTCAGGTCACTCACTACAATGGTTTTCCACTTAAATATTGTCAGGGGAAAACCCAATCTTTTAACTGGTCATTACAACCCTCTGGCACATGTGGGATATCTTCCTCTTACAGAAGATGGATCCAAGAACAGACTGAATATTTTTTTATGTATGATTTCTTAAAATAATGTCAGTTATAGCAGTAGTTAGAATTATTGTTAAATTAACACTCTTTCATAAAGGCATCTGACAAGCATTACAGGAAAACTTTCAATAAGACACAAATGCAGAGGAGAGGTAAAAGCTTTTTACAACAGGAATGCCTCAAAGTGACAAACAGTAGCTCCTTCCTAACGTTTCCTAAACACAGGAAATCCTTGTTCAGGAAAAGTTTTTTGTAAAGACCATGCCATGCGTGAAAATATAAGGGTTATATTAAGCCAGCCTTTGTAAACCGAAGAAAATAGTAAAGATGAGATGCTCTTAGGTTGGTTTATACTTAAGAGTGAGGCCCTAGATTCCTGTCAGATGTCATTAGAGTTAAACATCAAAATGACAGCAGAGACAATCAGACACAGTCACTGGCTGCAGCTACACAGCACACACACAAATAATATTATCAAAAAAATAAATGCACATTTTCCACTTCTGGGAAGGGGTTGTCATAAAAATAAGCATAGAAATGTGAGAAATGACAAAATAGACCACTAACTGTACACATTGTTATATATACAGCTGATCTACATTTAGTTGTAGTGTATATCTACTGTATAATCTGGTATATAAACACATATGCACAATGCAAATATACACTCTTCCTCTCTAACATGGCTGACCCTATAATTTCTGCTGCCTTAGCCTTTTCCAGTGGGCTGGTTTCAGTGTCAGTGAGGGCAGGTTTTTTCTTTTATGTCTCTTACATTTTTTTCTTCTTTTCCTTCTTTTTAATTTTCACTTATCTAATTGGGTTGAAATTACGGCAAAATGGGTCAACAGTACCATGTCGGCACATGTGCAAAAGGGAAGCACATCAGCCAACTGGGCCAGCAGGATGCCCGCTGAAGTCCATTTTAGTCTGACCTCCAGTATAATTTCGGGCAAAGAAATTGGGGCTGTAGCTATGTCAGTCATGGACACATGGGAGTATTTTCCCAAGTTGACAGTATAGAGATGACAGGAAATGAGGGGGAATAACAGCAACAAAGGTCCTGTACTCACACTGGGAATGTTGTGGTCCACAGTCAACATCTTAACCCCTTGGCTATCAGGGCCGCCAGACGAAACTTAACTGTGCTCCAAAATCTTACATTTTAAAGTCTTAAAACACTTGCAGGAAATCCAACACTGATGATTCTGTAAAAAAGTGTTTCACAGTGTTATATTTACAAATGTAATTGTAGTTTTCAGTACTGATCAGCCCAATAGCCAGTTATTCCACGATTCCTCTGAGTGTAAAAAACTATACTTATGTCATTGATGAGTTTTTAGATCTAAATGTGAATTACATGCATTAGTGGGAATTGACCATAATTGTACCAAAACAAATAGAATACAAATACAAACAGAATACAAATAGAATTTAAAAATATAATACAGGATGTCTATGTTGTTTTTTGTCCTTGCGGTGCACATACCAAGTCTTCTTCCTACAGGAGGAAGACTTTTTTTCTTCTTTTATTTATTTAATGGCCACAGCATAGATGTAGGTAAAAACTTCCTGCTGTTTACTCTACATACAATAAATATTTATTCTCTCATACCTCAGTTTTACATTTAAAAATTATCAAATTCAATAAATCCACCAAATGAAAGGCTTGTCTCAAAAACATCATCTTTTACCTCCATCATCTCTCATGCAGTGTTAGGCTGCAAGATTAGATTAGATTTTTTTCCTAACATATATATATTAATGCAGTAATAAAGGTAGAAAAATTAAAATCGTCTGAAGCAGAAGAAATTGTTTTATGATAAACACAGTTTTAAACTTGCTGCCCCTTTGGTTTTTTTAAACTTTATGTCCCATATTAGTGTAGATTTCAAGGCTCTGTGGCCGTTGAAGGAGGCTTCTCTGTGTGTTTGCATTGATGATTTAGTTCAGGGTCATGGCCTGGTACACTAGGACAAAGAATAAACAACATGGTATCCAAGTTTTAAATTCAGGGGCATTTATGCCACAGTGGTGATGACCCTGTGTTAAAAAATTAATCCATCTGTATCTATCTTATTTACAGTATCCAAATAAAGGGCAAGTTCTGGACTGAGATGCCTCTGCTCCATTAACACTATGTTAGTACAACTAGAAAAATTAAACTTTTCCTGTTATTTCCCATTGGCATCTATAAGGTTTAAAATAGACTCATTTACGCAGGCCTCTTCTGGTAAACAATATTTATGTGATCTGAAATAACAGATAGGGCAGTCTCAGGGGTGGTACACGATCTGATAAAGCTATCAAGGAAACAAATTAGTCCAATGACATGTGAGCTGCATTTTCATCATTTTTCAGAATCATATCTTACCATAATGATAAAAATATAAGATAGGTTTAAGGGGGAGGATGGACAAACTAGATGTTGTTGTTTGGATTAAGATTAAAAGATGTTTGCAGTGAGTAATGTGCCCACACTCACCAAGACGCATACACATGTACAACAGAACTGTAAACACATAAAAGGGGAATTAAGTGGAGGATTATCCGTATCGTACAATTCAAGTGGAATTAGCTCAAATACATGCTCTGTTGTAAATAAGTGGGTGGTCATTCTGATGAACCAAAACGCACAAACACAGACACTCTCTCTGTGTCTCTCTCTCTCACACACACACACACACACACACACACACACACACACACACACACACACCAAACTGTGGAATGTGACACCTTGGTCCCACCTCACTTCGTACCAAACTCACAGCCACATAGGCCACCCAACAACACTTGTTATCAAAATTTAAATGTTAGCCGTTTTCTTAGCCCAGCATGAGGCTCAGGAAGAAACTGTGGCAATATCTTCTCATTTAAATGTACATGCATCTTCACAGCAAAAACAAAAAACAAACCCTGACGGCACTGTAAGCTTCTATAATTTATATGTTTGATGTTTGTACAACAACAGATCTGTGTCGAACCTTGATACTTGGCAGCTCAGGATTTCTTTACAAACTATACATTCTTGCTTACAACAATGAAAATAAAACAGTGCACAGTTGCAACATCTCACTCAAAGTACACAAAGTCACCGTTTCAACTGGACATCACACATAGGCACAAACTAAAGTAAAAGAAACTGCATAAATTATTGCAAGAAATGTTATACTTACAGGTCAGTTTTGGACTACATGGCAGGGAAACTGAGACCATATATAAGACGGAGGAAACAAGCCATCACCCTCCCTCTGTCTGCCTTACACAGTCTTGAGAACTCACATTGCACCATCATCCAGGGTCACATAGCCTGAGCTAATGCCCCCTCTTCCCTTTCAGTGAATCCCAGCAGGCAGATAAAAACAGCAACTAGGGTCTCTGACTAGTGTTCCTCTTCTCAGCCTCAGTGGGCCATTTCAACCTCAAGCATTCACATACAGTATCTTGCTATGGAAATGCACAGAGCTACAGAAACCCAGTGTGCCACGGCCATGCAAGACTGTGCTTCAACTCAGACCCAATCCTGTGCATTTAAAACAAAATGCACCTTACATTAAATGTTGAGCACGGTTGTTGTCTTTGTAATAAGCAAGATTTAGCCCCACCCCCATGACAGTGTGGTGCAGCTGTTCCACCAACAGCCCCACCATGTTCATGCTCTTTGCTGTGGGGAAAGCCCAAGAAGCACATGCCACCTGTCATAGCCCCCTAATGTACCTTAGCCCCCTGCTGTGTGGATGTCTCACTCCAACACAAAAGCCAGTGTGTTCTCTGGGCACGCGAGCACAGGTGGCTAGAAGAAGCAGGAAAGAGTTACAGACGAAACTCCCACTGCTCAAATCATCAGGATGTCTAGGAGAGGTGCATTCAGTTTCACCAAGTAGTGTATACATCTACTGTCTAAATAGAGTGAAAAAAACGGAAGTATGACCTCTTCATAACAAAGAGTATAGTGATAAATTATAATCCCTATTATAAAGTAACAAAAAGTAATGGAATAAAAATGAAATATGTAGAAAGGTGTCCTCTTATGTGTCTAATCTAAATTAATCCAAGATAATCTGTGGAGTTGAGCAGAATGAAAGACAAAGTCCTGTTTTAAACATGCTGATGTTTTCACACAGATTGTTCTCAGTATCCATACTTAACCATGTCATAGCATCTAGGCCATATTGCAACCCATGTATTGTATTCTCTCTCTTCCAAGTGTATGGGAAGCATTCCACGACTTAGTTAAAAGGCCCTTGAAAAATAAACTATTTTAACACTACGATGAAACATGTAATATTCTACCACAAACAACTAACTTGCTTTTATTTTAGATTAAGTCCAGTTAACAATATCTGCCTTTGAACTTCTTTTATGAAAAAAATGCATGCTGGTTTAATTCTGAGAACAAATAGCAGATATCCTGAAGCCCTATGAGCCCCACTTGAGTCAAAAATCCAATAAGAATCCAATTTAAATCCCAGTTAAAAATGTTCAGTTGTTTTGAAAATCAGCACTCACCTCACTCTGCTTTGCTGCTCGGAAGTCTCCTACGGCACATGTAGAAGTTGCTGACAGCTGTCTAACCAGAAGAGATGACCATCCCCCAAGTCCTTGAGGAAGCTGACATGTTGCATTGAACACACAGCTTTGTTAACTGAGGAGAATCACAATATTAAGGCTAGCCAGGCAGAAAGTTTCCCAACCCCCTGGGCATCACAATTCCTCGGAGGGGCGTAACCCAGTCGTTTTATCTACACTCATCTCGCTCCTGTGTGTAAACTGCGAGGGGAACCGAAAGCAGTGCAACACAACTGGCCTGCCATGTCAACAAAGTCTACAGAACTTTACCTTACTTATGCTTTTAGTTTCCTTGTGTCCAATTCCTTGTGTTTCTTCAACATATAGAAAAGTTCTGAAATTTTGTATATTCATTTTTATAAACCAATCCCATAATTTTATCACACTGTTTGCTAATTTAACAGTACTATAGGCCTGCTGATGTATAAAAACAATGCAGAGAGTCTCTAAGTGCAAACAGCCTCGAGTGCTTCTGAAGGCACCAGATGTCAACCTGCATTCTTATATAGACTACTTGAGCCACTCAGCAAAAACCTCCAGGTGTGCATTCCGCACCAAGAACAGGAAAGATGAGAGCCCCTCCTCTCAATCAATAAAAATGTGGACTTTTTCCTTGTTTGAACTGGGTTAAGTGCTCATGCACCTCCTTCACCGGAGAGACAAAAATGTCATCTTGTATAGTGCCAGAATAGGTCATTTATGTGGTGTGAGATGAAGGGAAGTGCAATGGGAGGATAATCTGTGGTCTGAACTGTACACCTGGTCTCGGTAGGGTCTTTAATCTTCGGAGGAAGGAGCAGAAATTAGAGGCCCCTCTCCCACATCCCTCACATTGGACTGAACTGCCACGGGTGGGTAAACATTTGTCACAAATGAATCACTGGTAGTCAAAGCCAAAGCATTGTGATGCAAGTCAAACTGAACTGTCTGGAAGCATTAAAACTTAGACAGCATCACATAATTTCTGAAATCACGAGGACTGTGGAATGAGCAGAAATAAGCATATCTGCTTGCTCCTCTTATGATTGTCACTAGAACCAATTGATTAATTATCCAATTAGTATATTATCTAGTCATAATTGATAGTGACTGATGTTTTTAGTATGTTTTTAGTGTTTTAGAAGAGGGTCAATACACGTGGGAAATTTGACAGTATGCTTTTAGTAGAGGGGGATTCTTTTATAACTTGTAGAGAAGTCTATGTGTAATGCAAATATCAGTGAGTCATTCACACAAACAGGCAGATGAAGGCCGACAGCAAAACCACCCAAACAGAATGTGCAGCCTGCTAACTACTTTCAGGCAAAAGGCACATCCTCTTTCCAGTAAACCTTAAAACTTACCAGTTAGAGATAACATCACAGAACTCATTATGGACTATACACCATGTCTCTGCACCTGATAATTTGCACAAATAAATGCACATCTAAAGACGGGGGTGGGGGGTACAAGGAGTTACAGACAGGGGGTAGAGTACGATAGGGAGGGCGAGGTGTTTCCTGTTTCCATTGGTCTAATTATACCCGTCTCTTGAAGATAGGGCCTATCAGGCAAAGGGACTGCAGACTCACTATTTTGTCATTGAGGGGTTTCTCTCTGTTTATCTGCAGTATTTGTTTCTATAGTACTCAATGGTGGAAGACGATCAATAAATGTAAACTACTGAATTAGCCAAAAAAAAAAAAAAAAAACGTTAATGGTGCTGTTGCTTTTACTTTATATTTTACATTCATGGATTAATGGATATGCAGACTTTTACCTGCTGGTTGGCTCCAGTAAATCTACTATTTGTAATTACTTATTTTCTGCCAGAGCTTTCATCTGTCCACTTCTATCCCGGTAATATCGGCCATTAAATAAATAAGTATAAGTTCATGGTAACAGCTAGAATCTAAGGATATTTGTACAAAACCTAAAGTAAAACAATACTGTGTGAAAGAGACAATTATGGTATTTACATATTATATACATGAAACGTAGTGCTTTCCTTTCACATTATGTCAGTCCTGTGGGACTGTCCTCACTTAAAAAACAAACAGGAAAATGTCTATGCTTACTACACTGATGTCATCTATGTTTTTTAAAACTGAAAGCACCTGTTTTTAATATAAACTAAACACTGGCCCAGTTATTTAGTGGCAGAGTAATGATTCTTTCCTGTTTAGAGATTCAGTGGAGATAAAATGAAATGATGTGGCTTTTGAAAGGTGCTTAATCAGGGCCACAGTGTTTGTAGCTCAGAAAGATATGTTTCAGATTTTTTATCAGAGCACATGATAACAAGAGCAATTAAAAGTCTACCAGTGTATAACTGGCTTCACCGGTTTATTAAAAGAAGCTGCACACTGCCCTCCTCTAGTGGCCACCACAAAGATGCTGCATATAAAAACAGGTCAAACTACTTTACAGCAGAATGCAACTTGACCAAAACAGACAATAACTGCACAAGTGTAGACTTTCTGTCAGCTGTTTTTCACACTGAATTAGGGAAAACTATAAATCCAACAGCAATAGCAGAGTGAGTGCCCATAAACTTTGTGCAAAAAGAGCACAAAGTGAAGAATATTATTTAATCAGTTTGACAGCCCTGGTTTGTAATCAGTCTTTGCTCCATTTATTAGTATGCAGAAGAGCAGAGGCAAGCTGTGAGGAGAGGTGGGGGTTTGCTGGACAGAAAGGGATGGAGAGGGAAGCCTGAGGGAGAAAAAGAGCCATCTGAGTAGCCTTCATCCAAAGGCTCACATTGCTTGGCAACGCCAACACCAGACAGAGAATGTGTACAGTGTACAGGCTGCTCCTCCTTACCCTCACCAACACAGATAATGAGTACAAATAGTGTCAAACTAATAGCATAAGTTATGCTGTAGATTTAAACACCTAAAATTCAACTGTTCAGCTTTGCAAGAGCCGGCAGTAGCACAGGGATGCAATAAAAGGGACACTAACAGAGCCCACTTTCCTGAATTGTTGTGAGAAACAACATTGATGGCTTTCACAGAAGTACTTGAAAACTAGCTTCCCACGTAATTATATACAGACTTTAAAAAATTTTCTTTGCCTTTTACTGATTGTTACACATGGATTATAATATATGCTAGATAATCAACAATTGCTATGGTAAATGGCATTTATGACCATTAGGTGCAGCCAATAAAGTAATATACTTGTAGGATGATGCTCCATTGGTTACTGTATTATCTAACCTCTTGTAACTCAAAAAATGTGATTTTATGGGAAAATTTGTATCAATAATCTAAAGTTGCAATGATCAGCTAGTTATTTGAGCATTCAATTAACAGAAAATTCCTTTACAACTATGTTGATGATCAATTAATCATTTTATTTGGATTTAATTGTAATCACTTGAGTATCTCTCAGTTTTGAATGCTAGTCAGAGTTTGACATCACCACATTTGGTTCTAGGGTTTTGTCATTAGACTTTATATTAGTTATCAGATGTTTTATGGAGCAAATTATTAATCAAACAAACAATTTGTAAATGCATGGATAATGGAAAGAATCAATGTAGCCCTAAAATAATTTGATGCAAGAAGAGGCACTGAATAACATGCAAGCTGGGTGTCCTATGACTGTAAGGAGAAGCTGAATAATGCTGAAAATATGTGGGTTTGCTCTGTTTTTGTCACGTCTGGTCTTTCACATTTATCAAGTGGTGGGTGCTCACACTTTAATCCAACAGTATGGTTAAATGTGGCAGACAGAACTCTTGTCAGCCTATTGAACCAGACTCAAATTTGAGCAGGGACAACAATCTTCCTCTTTTGTGCCAGACTTGAGAGAGTCGCAGTTAGTGAACCATTTTCCCTCCAGATTCAATCCTGCTCAGCTAGGGCTTAATCAAGTAGAAATTAGGAATAGGGGGTTGTGGGGATGGTCAGGGTTAGGGTGCAGGGTAGAATGAAGCAATTGTTCACATAAAGGCATCATGTTGAGTTGGCTTTGATGTTTCTCTGGGGGAAATGCTCGGAATGTACAGTAGCATTTCACTCCATTACTTTTTTCCCACTGCTGGTGAGAAACAGTGCAAAGCAGGTGCTTAGACATTTATGTTCTCATACTCCACATTCAAACCAAATGACATTAAAACAGCAGAGGGCCAGTTTCACATTGGTATTTAATGTTTGTCCAAAATGTTTTGCCTGGTTGACTCATGGACACCCAACAATATCAACTCTGAAGTAAGATTCCCCTCCGTTTTGCCCCACACAAGCTGACAAGCCCCCACTGATCTATTATGTTGCAAAGCCTTTCAAATGCATGCATGAATGAAAGCCTGCGTGTCGATGGTCTAAGGATAATCACGTTTTTCTGAGACAGGCTTAGCTCCACTAAATAAGGAGAAAAAAGGTGGGTCGTGCAAAACTGGAGAAAAGCTCCATTTTCTGCAGACAGGTTCGTAAACAGAAAAAGAGCGCACATTTGGAATGTTGAATTAGTAGTAGGAAGTAAATTCCTGCTTCAGCATGCTGCTTGTATTTGGTCACCATACCTTCCTAAGCCTGTGCTTTGTCCTTCAGCAGGTGCACTTGGCACATTTCAGTGATGCTGCGGCGTCGTGTCGCCTGAGGCCGTCTCCACTTTGCCCACTGAGAAACTTCCCCACTTGTTGCTGAATCAGTCAAACCTCCACGTGAGAATGTTTGTCAGCGAATCCTTGCAAATGCGACGACATTATGCGAGAAGTTAGGCTGCTTTGCGGCCTACGGTCCTTACTCACTTTTGGTGGACTTCGCTAGTTGTCAGAGTTTGGTGCAGGTTCTCTAAGGCGCACAAAGTGGATATTTGCATTAGACCGACCCTCCCCTCGCCTTTCATAGCTGCCATTGTTTGTCTCAGCCGGGGCTCAGATTCAGTCCTTCCCTAAAACCCTGACGACCGGAGCAGGCAACGCTGCTTTCTGAGCTGAGCTGGCAATTAACAAAAGCAACACAAAGAAACTATTATACCAGCAGGTCCCATTATAATGCATTAAATAAATAGGTAAATAAGTCTACATATCTCTAAACTAACTTGTTTTAGTTTAAAACATGTTCTTTCTTGTTACAGGGCCTGTTTTAATGGCGTTATAACATAACAGCATATGAAATCCAATAATACAATAACCAGTTGGTTGTTTTAACAATCGTCCTTTAGCTGCAAGGTGAATTTACACCTGCTGACAAAGCTATGGGCATACTTGAGCGGAGAAATTAAGATTATTTAATCATCTGCTGCCTCTTAGATCAAGAATGAACCTTGAGCCTCAACATTTAAGCTCGCATGGCTGCTAAGTGTTAAGGGGAAAAGAAAAAACAAAACAAAATAGAAATATCAGTCAACATCTGTCTGCTGATAAAGGCAGTCTGATGTGAGGTTAAAAGATTAACCACTAACACATCATCCAGGTGGGATTGTTTTGTAAATGAAAAACCTAGTTTAGCTGCCGTCTGGTGTTGAAAACAAAGCCAGATAATTTCGGGGAGGCACTGGGTTTCTTTCTTTGCTGGTGGAGCAACTCTTTTGTTGACATGTGAACCAGACACTGTGTCATTAACTTTATTTAGACAGTGCAGATATAGGCTGGGTTTGTGTGCTCTGTTTCAACAGATTTAGGGCTGTGGCCCTGCTGAATCTCTTATTGTTCTAAAGCACATGCGGGACCTTTATCTCCCACATGTTTCCATGCCTTATTTATTAAGCAGCAGCTCCATATATTGGACTCCATATAGGACAAGAGTAATGTATAAGAGAACATACATGCTCCATGCTTCAGTCCACCCATGTCGTTGTCCACTATGTTGTTTGCCCCTTAATAGTTGTTTGTTGCCACCTAGTGGTTGACTTAGAATGATCAGAAGCAGATGGTCCCACATGCATAGTGTGATTTGAGGTCTCTGAATCTGTCCGTAATGCCGATAAGGAAATTATTGATGTCTAAAATTCTGTTACTTTATGTTATATTTCTATGTTATTTTTATTAGTAATACCTGTCAAAATGCCTAAAATTTGTTTGGGAACATCTGTGAAGAATCATATCCAAATCATTTTTTCTTAGCTCATCTTATATAGTTGGTATCTTTCTTATGTGCTTGATAAATTTGTTTTAATCAAATCCCAACAGACATGGACCAAACTGGGGCCAGATGATTTTTTGCCCCTCAGTTACAATACTAAGTGGCACAAGACTATTTCCTGCGTCCCTCTTTTTGGCACTGTATTAACACTTGAAATAACACGTGAAATTAAATAATGTATAAAAGCTCTCTTTAGGTCATGCAGGTCCGATACTTTGGCCAGAGCTTTGGCTGTTATCACAAGTGCAAGGAGAAAGAGACATTTCTGCTTCTGAAAGAGGCTTTTCTGTTTTAGTCATCTTTGTGGCCAGATAATCACACACCACCCTGTGAC